>NC_135173.1:14698864-15298864 GCF_041146795.1 Maylandia zebra | reverse complement strand
ACAGTTATGAATGTAAATAGCACCTTTTCTCTTTATTTGCTGTTATGTATACTATGTGGCTCTGCAGGACACGGATCAGTGTATGTCTTTACCAAGTCATCCACCCACTTATACTAAAAATACATAGTACATATTATTTATTGGGTACATATAGTAACTCGATATGGCTCCTGAAAATCCTAGAATAATGAGTCTTCTGATCATGTAGGCACAATATTTCACCCCTCGGTTGTAACAAATTAAAAGCTTTTTATTGTGCAGTTTGTTAGAAAACTATTATTCTAAATTTAGACTGAATGCCATGTGCAAGAAAAAATAGCAAGGAGGTATGACATATTGGAGGCCATTTCGCTCCCATTCTGTGGCAAAATTGTTAAATGTTTACGCTGCATGCTCTGCTAAACAGTAACATCTGTTTGGATGGCATTCAGCCTGTCTGCTGCAATTGTGGTTACAGGACAGCGCTGCTGGTGCTGGTTCAGAACATTCAGAATTTGGTCTCATTAAAAAAGTCACAATATATTTTACATTCACTCCTTCTCACCCAATTAGATCATGCTATTTCTGAGCCACCCTTTGGATAGCTGTTAAATATCTGGTTTTGGAGACACACCAGTGGGCCTAATCCATGTTTCATGAGTGTTTGCAGCTAAAATGGCACCTTCTTTTTCTTTCATCATCTCTGTATAACTGCTGGTTGTGCTGCCAGCCTGCTCACGTGTGCGGGACCGTGTGTACATCACACAGCCCACATGTCACTGCAACACTATAAGAACAGGGGTTAAGGAGCTGTGTGTAGATTTGTGTTAACCCTGAAGCATTGATCTTATGTCACCGGGCCCATTTCCTCTACAACATATTGGTACTTGGGGGTGGGGGGGTGGGGGTGAGGGATGAAGGGATGAGCAAGGACACTGCCAAAGTAACATGTGTTTAATGTCGACTGAATCAGTTTTACACTAGCCTTTCATCATCTGTTTCTTTCTTCTTTAAAAAAAAAAAAACATGTTATAAAGCCTCTCTGGTGTTTCAGTATAACACTAGCTAACGGAGCACCAGCAACGTAGCACATGCAGGCACCAAGGTCACTGAGAATATTGCTCGTAATAGTCAGCTATAGGACTCATCGTTGCTAATGTGAGATTGAGGTCATTGTCGTTGTATCTACTTTGCTGCAACAGGAACACCTCCTATGGTTGATGACAGAGCGGTCTGGTAATAGACGTGACCCATTGTTCAAACCGGTTAATTTCAATCTTGGCCAGAATCCTTGTCCTGATGAATCATTGCTGAAGGAATGCGTTGATGTCATTGACACAGATAGTTGACTTTTGGAGCCGTTTGACCACATGGCTTTTTTGTGGCTTTAAATCGATCGTTTATCCCAGTGTCTGTAATGTCTTTTCTAAATGGTCTCTCTCCTTCCCAGTGCTCAATGGCTCAAGCAAAGTGCTTTAACAATATTGCCCATACAGTACTTAAAAGTGATGAGAGTAGAGAGATCCAATAAACATCATACCTACAGTATCTACAGTATTACTGCATAGACCATGTTATGTTATTCAGTGGTTCTCAATGAGGAGTACAGGTTAATTCTGCTGATAGTTTGAAATATTATGACAGGGACTCTTAGCTTTGTATGCCTGGACTGCAATATTTATATCAGAACCACTATAGACAAAAGAAGACTGTACACTCGCTAGCCACTTTATTAGAGACACCTTGGATTGGATTGGTCATTATTGAAATAACATTTTTTTTAATTGTGATTATAAAATAACTTTTAAAATACTGAACATTTTTATTGGAAAAATACATCCAGAGCCACCTTATTAGGTATACGTTGGTAGTACTGGGTTGGACCTCGTTTTGACTCCAGAGCTGTCTTAATTCCACTTGGAATAGTTTCAACAAGATGCTAGAAACATTCCTCAGAGATTTTGGTGAATGCAGATTTGTCGGCTGCTCATCCATGATGTGAATCTCTAGTTTCACTGCATGCCAAACATACTCTACTGGATTGAGATCTGGTGACTGTGGAGTACAGTGAACTCATTGTCATGTTCAAAAAACCAGTTTGAGATGTTCTGAGCTTTGCTACAACTTGCTGGAAACAGCCTCAGAATAATGGGATGGACATGATCAGCAACACTAGTCAGGCAGCCTGGGGTGGTTAAACAATACTCAGTTGGTACCAGAGGTGGGACCAAGTCATTGTTTTGCAAGTCTCAAGTAAGTCTCAAGTCTTTATCCTCAAGTCTCAAGTCAAGTCTCAAGTAATGTCAGGCAAGTCAGAGTCGAGTCTCAAGTCACTGGTGTAAAAGTCCGAGTCAAGTCACAAGTCTGAAATTTTGAATTTCAAGTCCTTTCGAGTCGTTAAAAAAAACGAAAAAAAGCATGTTGCAGTTATATGCTAAATGTAAATATTAGACCATGTAATTTTTAAATCTGTGTTTTTCTCAACACATGACAAAATAGTGAACTTAGAAAATATACACAAATTGTGAAATTGCACCTCTTTAAAATGCAGCTCAATTAAACCTAGCTCCAAGAATAATTTTCACTGACAGTTCTGAGATAAGCTGCATGTTATTCTTGGATGCGGTTGTAGGACCGGCTTTAAAATCGCATGACAAAAATATCATACATAAATAAATGATATTTTTTTTAAAAATATCATTTAAAAAAAAAAACTGCATCACCAACGTAGCCTGGAAAACATTTGCTAGTTAGATGAAGGCAGCTATCTCATCGTAGCATATTTATATGCATATTTATAAGCATACGGTTCTTGGAGTGAGTGCATACACTCATGAAGTTTAGTAACTTCAGGTCACTGCAACAAGCCCAGGTACAGTTTACCGACGGATGGGTACAGGACCTTGAAATGCACCGTGTAGAACGAAAGACCATCGTACGTATCATAAGTTTACCAGTCTCACAAATCGTCATCATAAATACACATTCGTTAACCGTTTATTAATCCCAGTCAACACACATATGTGGGGCCCAAATAGGGAGCAGCAGGGCTAATATTTGGGGCCCACTTGGGAAACCCAACTGGGGTCCAGCTAATTTTGTCCTCAGTTTCCATGGTGGCCCCAAATGTGTTTTCCTAGATGGGTTTATGCTGGGTCCCAGATAAGCCCCAAATCAGGCCCAGTCAAAAAAAATATGTGGGGCCCAGATGGGTAGAAGCAGATCTGATATTTGGGGCCCACTTGGGTTACCCACCTGAGACCCAGCTAATTTTGTCCTCAGTTTCCATGGTGGCCCCAAATGTGTTTGCCCAGATGGATTAATGATGGGACCCGGATGGGCCCCAAATCAGGCCCAGCCAACAAATGAGTATGGGGCCCAGATGGGTAGAAGCGGGTCTGATGGTTGGGGCCCACTTGGGTTACCCACCTGGCACCCAGCTACTTTTGTCCTCAGTTTCCATGATGGCCCCAAATGTGTTTTCCCAGATGGGTTAATGATGGGTCCCAAATCAGCCCCAGACAACAAATGAGTATGGGGCCCAGATGGATAGAAGCAGGTCTGATACTTGGGGCCCACTTGGGTTACCAACCTGAGACCTAGCTATTTTTGTCCTCAGTTTCCATGGTGGCCCCAAGTGTGTTTGCCCAGATGGAATTTTGGATAATGAAAGTAAGCTATAATTTAAATCACCTGTACAACAAAGCCAGTTTATCTTTTTTATTAATACTGATTACTATGAAATTTTAAAACGGTATGCTTTTTTATATAATACATTTTTTGTTTGGAGAACATGTTGACAAAAATGTCCACAGTATACACAAAACAATAACAAATAAATGTTATACAGTTTAAAGGAAAAACAAATGCAGCAAACCACAGCTTCTCACTCATTCACCAATCCATTGGTCCTGAAAGAAATAAAATAAAATAAAAAATTAGTGCATTTTCACAAACAAAATCAGATTTGCGATAGTACTGAAGTTGTTTTGGAGGTTGTGCTGTTCAAGTTGTTTGACCTCCTACATTGAACTCTTTGAAGACCATGAGTATTCATGGAAACAGAAAAGCTATTTACAAAATGATTTACCAAGTAGCCACTCAAAAATTAAATTAATGTGAAATATTTTACCTTAAAGCATCTGAATTTAAGACAAATGTTTAAAAGACGTCTACATAGTTACAATGATAACTGGTGTTGTGGGCTGTCTCAGTGATCGGCACAGAGCTTAGAACAGGCAAGTTGTTAACCAGTTTTTTGCATGGTACAGCACCTCATAATGAACACAAAACAAAATAGTAAAATGTAACAAGGGCTACATCTACCAAGGAGAAAACAGATTCCACTTCTTGAGGTGTGTGCCAGGCGGGCGCCAATGATTTTCATGTAAATCAAAAATAGGGCCATCAGATAAATCAGTGTGTTACTAATTACACTGGAAAAAATAGAGGCTGGCTCTGGAGTTCCTGGAGCTTATTCACATTCTGTGAGCAACCAAAAAACCGTTTAGTGAGAGACTTCTTCAAGTATGCTACAAGCCAGAAAGAAACGTGGTCATTCCTGCCAGCAGCCACCAACCTCCAGAACAACATGAGCTGATGGTTTCATCTCCACAATTTGTACAGTCTATCTGAACCACGTGTCAAAGTCAAGGCCTGCGGGCCACATCCGGCCCGGCATACATTTATATCCTTTCCTTTGGCAAAATGGGTCAAAAGAAGGACTTGACAGGCTCAGAAAAGTCAAAAATAGTGAGATATCTTGCAGAGGGATGCAGCAGTCTCAAAATTGCAAAGCTTCTGAAGCGTGATCATCGAACAATCAAGCATTTCATTCAAAATAGACGAAAGACGACCACCACTGAACAAGACACACAAGCTGAAACGTCAAGACTGGGCCAAGAAATATCTCAAGACTGGTTTTTCTAAGGTTTTATGGACTGATGAAATGAGAGTGAGTCTTGATGGGCCAGATGGATGGGCCCGTGGCTGGATTGGTAAAGGGCAGAGAGCTCCAGTCCGACTCAGACGCCAGCAAGGTGGAAGTGGAGTACTGGTTTGGGCTGGTATCATCAAAGATGAGCTTGTGGGGCCCTTTCGGGTTGAGGATGGAGTCAAGCTCAACTCCCAGTCCTACTGCCAGTTTCTGGAAGACACCTTCTTCAAGCAGTGGTACAGGAAGAAGTCTGCATCCTTCAAGAAAAACATGATTTTCATGCAGGACAATGCTCCATCACACGCGTCCAAGTACTCCACAGCATGGCTGGCAAGAAAGGGTATAAAAGAAGAAAAACTAATGACATGGCCTCCTTGTTCACCTGATCTGAACCCCATTGAGAACCTGTGGTCCATCATCAAATGTGAGATTTACAAGGAGGGAAAACAGTACACCTCTCTGAACAGTGTCTGGGAGGCTGTGGTTGCTGCTGCACGCAATGTTGATGGTGAACAGATCCAAACACTGACAGAATCCATGGATGGCAGGCTTTTGAGTGTCCTTGCAAAGAAAGGTGGCTATATTGGTCGCTGATTTGTTTTTGTTTTGTTTTTGAATGTCAGAAATGTATATTTGTGAATGTGGAGATGTTATATTGGTTTCACTGGTAAAAATAAATAATTGAAATGGGTATATATTTGTTTTTTGTTAAGTTGCCTAATAATTATGCACAGTAATAGTCACCTGCACACACAGATATCCCCCTAAAATAGCTAAAACTAAAAACAAACTAAAAACTACTTCCAAAAACATTCAGCTTTGATATTAACTTGTATTTTTATTTTTTATTCCTATTTATCCCCTTCGTATATTTTATTTATATTGTCTCTGTATTATATATATGTGTGTGTGTGTATATATATATATATATATATATATAATATTCTGTAACTCTGTAACTTCTGTCGGTGCTGTGCTTTTTTGGAAATCGAATTTCCCAGAGGAACCCACCCGAGGGATTAATAGTTCTATCTTATCTTATCTTATCTTATCTTATCTTAACGAGTTTTTTGGGTTCATTGAGAACATGGTTGTTGTTCAATAATAAAATTATTCCTCAAAAATACAACTTGCCTAATAATTCTGCACTCCCTGTAGATGTACTATTATTGTTATGCATGGCCCGGCGATATGAGGCGCTAATAATATACAAACTACAGATCCCATTATGCAGCGCTGAAGCCTCCTTGCTGACCGCTAGGCTAACTGGGAACATTCCCGCGTCAATCAAGTCAAACTTCTGTTATTGCGAAGCTAGCCGCTCACAATGGTGGAGAGAAAAGTTGATTCTGAATGACTGCTGTAGTGAGCATCCGTTATTCAAACATCAACAAAATATCTTACAACTAATGAACTTACCATATAGCACTTCAAAAACTTTAAGCCCTCGAAATTCCCGCTTTCCATGGCTCCCAACAAAGTTATATTGCCTGGAAAGAGCATTGTCCATAATGAAGGCCATCATTCTTCTTGTGGCTTCATCAACAGTGCTCCCTCCGATCTCTGCCACAACAGCAACCTTAGGACACGCAAGGACAATAATTTTACTGACAGTAGTACCATCAGTCACACCTAAAAGAAAGCAAGCACAGCTACACAGTAATTAGGCTCTATAATATTGATGCTAATTGACTGAGAAAGAGTTAGGTGTCAAAGTCAAACACTGTCTGATGTGAATGCAAAGAGCTAAATGATTCACCAAAAGTAATTTCTTAAGTTTTGGGTTTGGCATGGCACAACTTATAACTAGGTAATGTTTGGAGAAGTTATTTTATTAACAAAAATAGCAACTTTTGTTCAGCTCTCCTCCCACTCCTTCATTGCACTGACCATGTTCGAACAAACAGCAACTTTCCTTGATCATAACTGCTAGCATGAAACACAGACTGATTGAGGCATTAATCATTGAATATTGTTATTACATCATTATTATTTACCACTTCTTTTAGGAAGACAGGGTCTGCCAGTTTTTGCTCCAGTGCTGCCACATCTGCTACTGTCCGGATGGGAAATACAGCACCCTCGGGTAATACTGCAGCAACTGGTCCATCACGTTGTGTAAGGAGAGACTGTAGCATTCGACTGTGGACCCTCTGAGTGTCCTTAATGTCTTCCAGGAGGGTTAGAACACGTACAAACATGCTCGTATTGGTGGCTTGTAGAAGTTGTCTTCAAGGTTCAAGGTTCTTTATTTGTCACATGCATAGTTATACAAGTATAACACACAGTGAAATGTAGCCTGACACGCTCCTCGACATGTGCAAAAATTGGGGGGGGGGGGGTGTAGAGGAAGAACATATATATATATATATATATATATATATATATATATATATATATATATATATATATATATATATATATATATATATATATATATATATATATATACACACACATACATATAGTATATACACTGGGTGAATGTGCAGTAGTAGCAGCAAGCAGGTGAATTCTGTACATTAATATGAATAGACATCTGACTATTTTACAGGATAGACAATATAAACATATTTAAAGTTAAAGGAATTGAAATGTACATTGTGCCTTGGTTTAGAGTGTCTGGAAGAGAGTCCTGTCTCAGTCAATTATAGATGATGTGAGCGGGCGGGTGTGTGTGTTTAGGGCACGGATGGCTTGGGGATAGAAGCTCTTGGAACTGGTTGAGAAACCACAGGTGAAGGAGTTGAGGGTTGTAGCGGCTGAACAAATGGATGAGTGATGTTCAGGAAGTGAGTTTCACTTGAATGTCTATTCTCCATTGCTGATGGTGGTGAGGTCTCTGGCTGTTCCGCAGTGTTGTCCCAATCCTCATCAGAGCTCGACGGGATCACTGGCCTTAAAACAAACAAACAAACAAAACACAACAAATACACACACACACAAATAAATAATAATCCAAACACATAATTTAGGGTACTGGTTAGTCCTACAAACTAAAAACATTAATGTATATAATGGCATCAAAAAAAAGTCTAAAACAGATTTTTAAAAGTCAACAAGTTATAAAGCGCTATTTTGAAATCATATCTGAACCTGATGAGCAGCAAGGGTCTGCTAAAGAAACTGTCAGTTTGGGGTTTTTTTTTCTTATAATCTCAATAATAAATTTTTGCTTTTAAGGTGTTTTTAACATAATTACCTCCTTTTCCGCTTCCCTTTTCCCAATCAGCTTCCAGAATCCAAATAAATTCCACCAAGGAAGTTTTCTAATGGGAAGCAGGAAATGCTGTCTAAAGGGCCAAACTTCCGTACATCTTGAGCTAGGTGTATTAAAGAATGTATATTATAACCAACAAAGTCAAGACCATAAATCAAAGCAAAATCTTTCACAAACTGCTTCAAAACATCCTCTGCATAATCACAGTCAGTTATCAATATACAAATCAGGACTTAGAAGAATTCTTGTAGATACAGATAACAGTATAAAGTATCTATACATTTGGCTTGGTATATTATTCAGTAGAACTGGGCTTGTGTAAAGCAAAACTTGTCTCAATTCAGTTGCTTTCCACGTGCTAATTTCAATGAGAGACCTTGGTTTCCTTGCAAAACTTTAAGGCAAATATTGCCTGACAGAAACCATGAATGCTGAAATCAGTTAGAATTTGCATAGACTGTCTGCATTTTCGGGGACCTTTTAACCAAAGATAAATAAGCTTGCGCATTACCCCCATATCCCACACCCAGCTCGTTCAAAGTGACACCCCAACCTGGTGCTCTTTGTTGGCCATAGCACAAAGTTTCATCAGTCCTTTAGTCAACAGAAATTTCATGAAAACATAATCTTTAGCATGTTCATTGCAATCATAGTGCTCTTCCTCAAGTGTTTTATTCTCAAAAGAATCAGAGTACAATATTAAGTCCTGATGATGCTCTGACTCATTTTACTGTGAAACGAGACTAAAATGTTCAACAACTTTCTGAGCTATTTTCCTCTGAGCTCTTTGTCCTCTGAGATTGCTCCATTGCTTTCTGAAAGACAGCTCACAGATTCTGAAGCTCCAGGTTTCATCACTCTCCAATCAAATTCAAAATTAACTGAACCAGCAGCAAAAGAAGATCCAAACTACGCTTCACATTTGATAAATACTGTCATTAATTCCCTCTTCCTGTCTTGTTTCCACCACGATTGAAACCCCCCCCCAAAAAAACCAAAAAACAAACAAACATCACACTTCTTGCACAGCTCTCTCATAGTGTACTTCACAAAAAGTTTCCCCATCTGAAATATGTTTTCCACATTATTCCCTTGCTTATTATACATCAGAATCAGAATCAGAATGGGTTTATTGCCAGATGTTGAGGTTTACAACATTAGGAAATTGCAACCGTACATCAGTGTACGGTTGTGCTTAGCGCTGTTGTCAGTTGTTTTTTTGTTTTTTTGTGCTAAATTTGTGCTAAATTATACCAAATTGTTTTTTTGTGCTAAATTATACCAAATTGCAAAAAAATCAGCTTGTTCTCTAATAAAACCTCTAAAAAAAAAAAAAACTCTGTAACTTTGCTCTGCTTTACTTCAGCAGCATCAGGTAATGTTCATATATTGATTCATGGTTTTCTTCAGTTTTTGTTCAACTGCAGAATATTTCTAAGGCTATCTGATTTAAAAAGCCACTCCAGGAAAATCTCCTTTTTTTTTAGTGTTTTATCCTCAGTTACTTTGGCATAAAGACATCTGCTGTGATGCTTACACCAGCCTTAAAAGCTGTTGTATTACAATAAAAGACCCTGACATCACTTTATAAAGTAACAATTCTAATTGTTACAAACTCAAAAACAAGATTCCTACTAGTATATTTCTGGCATGCATCAAATTTTAAATAGAAATGAATTTTGAAATATACACTGCTTCTTATGTCAAAGTCTGTAAAAATAAAGAAAGAAATAAACCACACATAACCCTTGCTACTATTCACTCCACTGTCCAACAGCAAAATCAAACCAATATACAGATATTAATAACATATTAATGTAATAGTGTGACTATGCAATTTATAAGTAGTCATAGTCATAATCAAAACAACAAACATCTCAAGTTTTGAGATAATTGCAAACCCTCCTGGCCAATAACCACACAAGCTGTCCATGCAGGAAGGCTGATAAAGGAGCATGCACAAAATTCAAACAAATTTAAGCCATAATAAAACAAATTAAAATAACAGTGCGCATGCACAAATAAGGCATCAGACAAACACTTAAAGATCACAGATCTTTAGGACCACATCCAAAGAGCAATTGCTTTTCTTTTTTATAAATAAATAAATGTGTAGATTCTAGCCAAATATACATTACAAAAAGGAAAAAAGGAGGGCCACAGCAATCATAGTAAAAGGAGTTGGCACTGTGGCCCTAACAAGACCGATCAGTTCTGCTTAAATAATCAGTTTCCCTCATGTACAGAGCTTGCACAACAGTAAGAGGCAGATTCTAGAGTCAGTACACTATTTCTGATGAAGTTCTCACTAAAACAACTACACATATAAAGTTGCATACTAAAGTGTGTATAAAAAAACCCCCAAACAAATCAAGAACACCTATATTTTCTTTTTTGCTTTTTCTGGAAAAATGAGAACAATGGCAAGAAAAATGATGATTATGTCTTCTACAGAAATAGAGTGCTCACTGATCTGCCTCTCTGACTGCTGTGCATGCTCCTGACACAGGGGCAAAAGCTGGGGACTAGTTGCTCATGGCCATGGCCTAGCCTCCTCACTTAGCTGTGTGGAATGAAGCTAATAAAGACAACACCAAAGCAATTTTGGTTGCTCTGATAGTGAAAATACCCTCCCATATTCCTCCTAAAAAACTAGAACTTCGTTAAATTGGTCTAATACAGTCCTTTATTAATACTAATCATAGAGAAACACCAAGATAATGTTTAAGTACAACTTGATGTTAAGTACACGCAGTCATTAATTTTGGTGCTAGTTAAGCAGTATACAGGACACCAGACAATGCTTTCAAACTGTGAAAATTGGCTAAATCCAACATTACATAAAAATTTAAACTAGCTTAGCCTTGCATGAGTGCTAGGAAAAAGTTCGCCAGCACTTGTGCCATACATTACTTTGCAGCATCATAACTTTGTAAACATTTCATTTATACTTAGGGATTCAAATTAAGTCAAAAAGTTCTTACCCTTAGTGCAGAAAATAAGTCCGTAGCTCAGTGATGCACTTAATCCAAAAATTGCCAGCTTAACTGTCAGCTTTGTCCAAGGGCGCGAAATGAAGAATGTTCCAGAATGGGGGGGACGGGTTTGAGAAAACCTCGTGATATTTCATGAAATAACGCGAGATTTCGAAAAGCACTCCTACATGGAGTGAATTTTTTTTCCCCACTCAAATGTAAAATCATTTATTTTATTTCATTAAGCGTCTTACAATTTTAAGTCACATCTGTTCTTTGTGTTTCACTTATATTAATATATTTTATATGTATATTTTGTTATTAATTAAATATACATATGCTGCCTCTGGCATAATTTATTATCAGTTATTTCATCTTAATTCATGTTTATACTTACACATGACTAATAATTATACTTAACTAAGATTGTTAAACTCAGTTGCCTGTTCATGCAACTTCCCATATGTTACCCATATGGTGCCCATAGAACATAGCCCATCTGGGCTGGCTCAGGTGGGTCCTACTTGGCTAACCCAGGTGGGTCCCAGATTGGATGCCCATTGTAAGCCCATCCCCACTTGGAACCCCCATAGCCCATGTGGGGCCCACATACTGGTGTTTACTGGGATAGGACCTTTGAGCTCAATGGTAATTAATTAGCAGTGGAAATAATTTCTGGTAGCATCACAGAAATGTAGCAGTGACAATAATACTGTATGCTGTAATCGTACTGGGCAATTAGTGATACAAAAAACCTGTTTTATCCTGTGAATAAAAGTATATGTTTTTGTCAATGTACCATAATAACAGAAGCGAAACGCAATATTGTGTCAGGACAATTCACTATTTATGCACAATAAATAAAGGAGCATAGCGCGACAATTTCTGTTCAGCGCCAGACTTGCTTGTAACCTATATCACCAATTATGTTAAGAAAAATGACGCATTAACTACAACAGCAGACTGACCTTTGTGGAAATGCTTGGAGCAGACTAACCTGTGAGCTGGAGTGTTCTGGGACGTTATATTTGATCTTTGAATGGCTGCAATCCAGGCCATCCGTCGCGTCTTTGTTACTTTGGAAACATGGCTCGAACAATTTCTCCTCAATGACGTAATCCGATAACAACCGATCTCTTTACCCGTCGGCTTCCCGTGGCTGTCATGCGACCGGCTATTTGCAGTTAATAATACAACAGCTTCTTGACATTTTTGTGTTTCTTTTTATCGCTGTATAACTGATTTTAATTGAAAGCCTGCGTGCGCTAGTACCGCTTGCCACGAGTTCCCAGAATCCTTTGCGGTTCTACCCCTGAATGACGTCACATTTTCAATCTCTATATAATATGCATGTTAAATTTTATATTTGGGGTAAAATATCAAGTCTTTTCAAGTAAACCGGTTCAAGTCCAATTCAAGTCCCAAGTCATTGGTGTAAAAGTCCAAGTCAAGTCACAAGTCTTAGAACATTTTTTCAAGTCAAGTCTAAAGTCATAAAATTAATGACTCGAGTCTGACTCGAGTCCAAGTCATGTGACTCGAGTCCACACCTCTGGTTGGTACTAAGGGGCCCAAAGTGTGCCAAGAAAATATGCCCCACACTTTTACACCACCAGCAGCCTGAGTTAGTGATACAAGGCAGAATGGATCCATGCTGAATGTTGTTTAAATTCTGATCCTACCAGCTGAATATTGCAGCCTGAGTTTCCTGTTTTTAGCTGACAGGAGTGGCGCCTGGTGAGGTCTTCTGCTGCTGTGAGGTCATCTGCTTTATGGGCCCTCTGCATGCCTTAGATAAAACAATTGGTTATTTGAGTTGTGCTTGATTTCCAATCAGCTCAAAGCAGCCTGGCCATTCTCCTTTACGCATGACATCAACAAGGCATTTTAAGACACTAACTGGATTTTTCTGTTTTTCAGATCATTCTCTATAAACATTAGAGATGGTTGTGTAGGAAAACCCAGTAGATTGGCAGTTTCCAGCCCATCTGGCTCCAACAATTATGAAATATTAAAAGTCACCTTCTTCCCCATTCTGATGCTTGGTTTGAGCTTTCAGTAGGAGGTCTCTATGATATCTAAACGCCTGATGGGGTTGCTGCCACGTGATTGGCTGATTAGACATTTGTGTTTATGAGACGTTTAACAGATGTACCTAATGAGGTGGTCAGTGAGTGTTTATTTGGGAGGATAAATTCCATCTAGGATGCCCCCGCCCTTCCACTTGTACGAGACTAGCAGCAAGACCCCCATACAGAACTGAGCAAGCATGACATTAAGTCAGGCAAAGTATAAAAAGGAGGATTTAGGAGGAGGTGGGATGCAAAGTGGCTTGGACTTCTGCAGCAAACGTAAGCAAAGTAAAGCAACTTAAATAATGTTCTCTAGGTTAGATCTGCTAGTATGACAGATATAGCAAAGGCACTGGCTGATGTGGGCACACTTTGAGCTACCACGGTGTATCGTGAATTACAAAAACAATCAGAGGCGAGTATCACCAGATAACGAGGTACCTCAGTGGATCTGAATAGAATAATCTAGAATAACTGATTCAAATATATTCAATATATTCATATTGAGTGAGCTGTAACACCAGAATGCAAAATGTTTAAGCTGAGTGTATATAAAACTAGCAAGAAAAAAGGCAGAGAGGTTGAAGCAGACAAAATAATAGTTATTATAGAAATAGAAATATAAAAAAAAGGAATTGATACATTTAGCCAGCAGTAATGAATATATGAATTGAAATCACTGCAATGAAAAGGACTATGAATACAGTTGCTGGAAAAATGAATACACGTGTGACAGATGGTGTCAGGAACTCATGTTAATCTGAAAAGGGTTACTAGACATAAAAGTTTTTAAACTACTGGTGTATAAAAGGGAGATTATTAAACAGACTTTACAGTCCTGCAGTAAAAGCCTTCGACGGTATGCGAGAAAGATGAAATTGTGAAGTTTAGGGTGATATCTCTCTGCGGCTTGGCAGCCCCATATATTTCTTTGCCGAGATATTGTAACACAGCGAGAGGCTTAAGCTATAGAACCGTGGGTGTGGATGACAGGAAGGAGGCAGTGATGAGGAGTCAGAGAATTAAGTGCATAGGGGTGAGGGGGAATATGGTGGGTGAGGGGGGTGGGGTAAAAAAAAAAGGGCGAAAAAGGGTGGGGGGGATTTGGTGAGAATCTGTAGCACAGTAGAGATGATGAAATGAGAAGAGTGCAGCAGTGAGAGAGCCGTGACCCAGAAAACGACACACACCGTGCACCTCAAGATACTGTATCGCTCAAATAGAAACAATTAGTCCAGATCTTCTTAATGAGGCTTAATTAAATCTTAACTCTGGAGAAAGACGCCTCGCATGTTCAGTGGGAAAGGTGAATGTGGAGGAAAAGCAGAAGGCAGGTGAAATCACTAGATAAATGACAGTGTGTGTGTTGGGGGTGTAGTGTTTTTTGCCTGTGTGACGTGTGTGTGCGCGCACCTGTAGACACCTTATACATGCGTGGAAGCTGACGTGCAAACTCCTGAATATCACATCCATTAACAATCATTACCCAGAGTTTCCTGATGTATTTGCTGTCCGACGGCCTGTACCCGCTCCCGTTGAAATCATTCGATTTTTATCAGTTTGGCCTTTCACTTTAAGGTGTCCTCTTAATATCCTTCCCTGGACTGTGCGCTTACTTTGTGGGGTTTTATGTGGAGTTGCAGAGTTCCTCTTTTATGACCATTTTCTCCGTCGCCGCTTCTGCTGTTTGCTCTCGTATGATCTGTTGTTGTTTTCTCTGCCTCTGAATTTTCAGCCCTCGCTGTCACCTAAAATGACCTCTCCTTTTTCCTCTCTCTCCCTGCACCTCGCCTTTCTTTATGCTCGAACCTTTTGCATCTGTTCTCTTTTTCCTTGCCTCTCTGTCTCTCTACCTCTGTTTCTATCTATTTTATTTTATTTTATTTTTTTATGGGGAGCCAGTGAAGGAAAGCTGGTGGTCCTGGCTTTGGCCATTGGTGTGGCAGAGCAAGATGACTTTGCCAATATCCCTGACCTGCAGGAAACAGCGCAGGCAGCACCACCGCCACCAGCCAATCAGGAACCGCCCCCTGAGAAGAGGTACCAGACAATGTACTAGAGCGCTTGTTCTGTGTGTGTGTGTGCTTGTGTGTGAGAGAGAAAATTGGCTGCAAATGAAAGGATGTGAAGGATATGCTATTGAAGAAAAATGAGAGGTGATTTCAGAATCTAGGTAGAGGAGGGTAGTTTTGTTTGTCAGTGTTTTTGGTGAGTCACTGCGTTGAAGTCTATTGTGTCATAGACCTGCGCCTGAAATAGCACCAGAGCTCAACATACTGCTACAGAAATAAAAATGAGCGCTAACTACGCAACCAAATGTAGAAAATTTCGCCGTAATGCTTTGATGAGTGAGGAGATAAAACAATTTGGGTGTTAGCTGGAAAGCAGTAATGAGCTCATAAATCACAGCAGTGAGATGCTCACTGGTACTCTACTCTTTTTCTTTTTTAATCTTTGGCTTTTAGCGGTAAAATTTCAGCCAGTCAAATCAAACAGTGCTTTCTCATGCCAGTGTACTTTTTCTTTCCTTTTTCCCCTGACCACGATAATTATCTGCCTTATTGCAATGACATTTTTCAGCACCATTTTCATCTCTGTTTGCTTGTCTTCTCACTCCTGCCTTTCAGAGACCTCCCATTGGTAATTGTCTTATTTCCTTTGTATTTTTATGCCTTCACTATCCAAGTCATTTCTGCCCCGTGTTCTTTCTTCCCTCCTGCTCATTAGCTGCCTTCAATCACCCTCTGCCGCTCTGAGAGTCTCGTCTCTGCAGCTCCACCGAGGGCCCAGAGAGCCTCCTCATTATTCCACAACATGTTAGTCACTTACATAAACATGCTGCTAAAAATAACCGCTTTCTTTGCCAGCCAACTTAGACACTAGAAGCCAAAATATTTCCACTCATCTATAAGGATCCACCAGCCTTGCTCACCGTCCCCCAGTCTCTTGAAATAATTGGGTTTGCATTCTGTTTAGGAATTGGACCTACTTTTGTGAAACAATTTAAGGCTAACAAATGAGTACAGTGTGAAACAAGCAGAGCGTTTTCAGTCGTTGGACGGCCGTTTTCGATTGTTCACAACAGTGTCACAGAGAAATCCTTGATTTGGTCCAGCTTTAGGCAGACGCGACACACTCGATTTCCTCTGCAGTCCAATTAGGCAGTTTTAACCTCACTTTGATTCTGTGACAAATGGGCGACAGTGTGCAGATGCATAATATGACACACACCTTTAAAAAAAACGGCAGAGGACGGCGGACAAATTCTGATGTACTCGTCACACCAATTATTCCTCATTCACAAGTGTTTCATCAATTTGACACGTGATTTAAAACTAGAGCTCCATTACAACACAGATGGTAACTGTTTTCTTATCTGGGCTGCACAGCCGCAGTGCAGACATGCACATGTGCACCATGCAGCTGCTGACATTTGAAGGACCTCTTGTGTCTTCAGGGTCATAGAAATAGGCCTCCCTTAACTAATAAGTTCCTTTATTTATCATAAGTTTGCTTTTAGAGCTACTATAGCCACCAGCTGCTTTGTCTACTGGTTTTGTTTTTTGGCCCTGAGCTTTCTGCGACCACAGAGTTACAAACAACCATCAAAGTATCCTTTGAGAAGAAATGTTGCTTCTTTTTTACTAATATCAAAAGTCTCCGCATTGTTCACAATTATAGCCTGAAACGCAGCGAGCCGCAGAGGAGAATGACTTCCTCTGTAATTTGTTGTGTGCATTGCGTCTTGCCTTTTCAGCTTTTTGTGTTCACACCTCTTTAAATGAGTTGTGAAATCCACTAAGAGCCCAAACAGCGCGTTTGTCGCTCGGGCCAGCGTGTGGTCAACAGGATCCGCCTTTATTAGCAGACTGCATTGTGCTGTTTCCTGGATTTAATTTCTTTCACTCAAATAAGAATGACTGGTAACTTAAAGCCCGTGAACACTGGAGAACTGGAAGCAAATAAACCATTTTCACTGTAATTGAAGCTTTAAAAGTGTTGACCTTTTAGTGAGCCTTCTGCTGATATGTCATCTAATTCCACTTGAGACTCTCATGGTTTTGTTTATTTCGTGTAAAATTGCAAATTGCAAATTTTAATGAGTGATTTAGCCACACTCTAATTGGCTGCTAAATTTAGAAGCTTGAAAACCCCCCAACATACCTCAACAGTCTATTAGAAGTGCAAGTTGTAAGCTTGCTGGCAGTGTATAGTTCCTGGTGGTGTTAGTGCTGACTTCACAGTAAACGTGATTGAATCAATTACACTCCTGGCATATTGCTCACTCTGAAAGGGGTTCTCAAGCCAAAGACAAAGGCACGCTTTCATTCGTCTCTCTTACCCTTCACACTCGGTGTTTCATCACAGTCTGTGCATTTAAACATGTGCTCGTGCCCATCATTCATCTTCACCTGCATTACTCATGCTACCCCGCATGAATTTATTTACCTAAGATCTGAAAAACATGTCACTGGCAAATGGCTTCAGCCAAACATCGAGCCTCTGAAGTTAATGTGAATATTTTATATATCCGTCAAATGGTAACGGAGTCAGTGTTAACATCAAAGGGAATTCTTTGTGCTCCCCACGAACAGAGAAGAGCTGCCGTCTGCACAACTGATATTTCATGCCCTACATTAATGAACCAGTCAGTTTTTCAGAGCAACTACTGTAAATAAATGTACCCGAGTAGAGAGCTACTTTCGACTGCTCCCTTGTTCTCAAGGGGTCACCACAGCGGGTAGCGCCGCATGTCTGATTTGGCAGATTTTTACGCCGGATGCCCTTCCTGACACAACCCCACAGGGATTTGTGTCTCCTTCTGGGATCGAACCAGCTAGAGCTTTAATTTTGTAGACTCTTGTTTGTTTGAGTAATCTTATTTTATGCTGCTTTTAACGTACAGTAGATACACGGCCCTATAAAAGGTTTTCTTTTTTTTTAAGGCCTGCTTGGCCACAGACGCATGTGAGTTGTTACTACTTCCATCAAAATTGCAATACATCTATAAAGTTTTTCTATAAAACTATAAAGTTTTATTTGAATAACTGTTTGAAATTAAAATGGGGAAAATGAATAAATATTTTTAGATATAAAATTTAGCTCAATTTATTTAAACAAACAAACAAACAAACAATGTCTTTTTTATTAAGAGGTTTAATTTATTTAATTGTAATACTGATTTAGTTGTTTTGCTTGTTCTAATGCTGTTTAACTGGGACCTCATTACGTTTTGTTCCCTTTTCGCCTGCCTCATGTATTGGAATGACAATAAAAGATTCTATGCAGTCTTCTGGAAAACTAAGTACACCCAATGATTCAGTAATTTGTAGCGCCAACTTAAAAAGCAATATTGAAGCAATGGTTTTCTGTATGACTATCAGTCTTTAATGGCATTGTGGAAGAACTTTGGCCCACTCTGTACAACGTTACATCCCTTCATTGAGGTTTTTGGGCATTCATGTATGCACAGTTCTCTTAAAGTCCCATCTGAGCCTCTCAGTCAGGTTGAGGTCTTTCATTGAACCTTGATTCTTTTCTTTTCATTCTGTTGTAGATTAACTGCTATGCTTGGGATCATTGTTTAGCTAAGTTTTAGCTGTCAGACAGATGGCCTCACGTGCTCACGTGTGACTCTAGAATACTTTGGTGTACAGAGGAGCTCATGGTGGACTCAGTGACTGAAAGGTGCCCAGGCCCTGTGGTTGCAAAAAAAAAAAAAAAAATCCCAAATTATTACCCCTCCACCACCTTGCTTCACATCTGATATGAGGTGCTTGATTTCCACCGTTATGGCTAAGAATACGACTAAAAAGGATTTCTTCTGGCAACCCTTCCGAACAAGCCACACTTGTTTTGTCTTGTCATGAAATTGAACATTTAACATGCTAGCTGAGGCCTGCAGAGTCTGAGATGTAGATCTTAGGTCTCTTGTTTTTCTCTGAGAACTGCACCGTCTGACCTTGGGTTGAATTTTATCTGGGGCGTTCACTCCTTGGAAGACTGTGTGTTAACACACACCTGAATGCTCCAGACCAGGCAACAGTTAAAACTTCTGCTTTCATAGTACTCCTCACAGTTGCTGATGATCAATTAATCAAGTGCTTTAATTAGCAGCACCTGTCTGCTATTTACAGAACCCTATTCATTCCTGTGGAAGCAGGAATGGTGTACTTAGTTTTTCACAGGATTGCAGAGATTCATTTGAAATTTAACTTTTTTGTAAAATAATGGATGCCAGTAATGGAAGGTGTATGTACAAGTGGTCACTTTGAGCCAAAGGCTCAGGCTTCAGATTCTAAATTTGGTGTTCTTAGTTTTGTATTATCTCAGTAAGAGTAGATATCCCTAATACACTTATATGAGGCACACAGATCTGGCTGTGACTAAAGGAAGCCCCACGTCCCACTGTTCAAACCTTCTGTTTGCAAGGGACATCCAATTAGAAGAAAATTGACTTGAATGGGATGTGAAAGGCAGTCAAATGTGCATTTTTCTCACTGTGAATAGGCTATGAATCATGTGAATCAATCAATAAACTGTAGAATAAAGCTATCCCACTGCCGTAAATGAATAAAAATAGGGGGTTGGAAATGGGTATAATTGATGTATTTAATCACAAGCCTTTAATTTTACCATTTTTCTTTTAAGTGACCCAGTCTTTAAAACTAAGGTTTAGAAACCTTACACAAAATATTTCAAATTAGCCAGCTACAACCGAATGAAAATGTTTGTGCTTCACTATCAAATAATAATGTGAAAGGTTAACACATTTGTGGTGTATTTCAAAAGTTTGATTTAAGTGCTACTTCCTTTTATGGTGAAGTTTTTTAAATTGCTCCCATACTATATTTAATTAATTAAAAGATCCAAGTGCTTTGTTCACCACTTTAAACAGCAGTGCTCCTGGTCCTGCAATGCAATTAGCCAAGCAATCTTATTAATGGTAAAATGTATCTAAAGTACTTAAGACACAAACATTACTGAGGCTTTTCTTTAAGCCATCAGCAGTATGTTAACGGTCCATTGCTGCTTGAAGGCAATCCAAACATCCCACTGGCCATGAGAAGGTGTTGAAGTGTGTGAGATTCTTAATGCTTCCTCACTGACCTTGTGTGTGCGATGGCTGGATGAAAGTGCTCTCCGTGGCCATTTGTTTATGAAGTGTGGCAGGAGCAGACTGAACTGCACCACAGCTGGTGTTAGTCATGTGGACTTTCAAACCAAGGTTACAGAACAAGGCGGGGAAAGAGGAAGTAAAGGTTACACGATAGACTATCAGAGAGAGCAACTACAGGTTTTAAGATTGAGTGTTGCTTTAATTTTGGGGCGAGAGGAGGTCGCACATGCTGAGATGTTTGCGGTCCAGCCATCCATAGGTTGGACTTCTAAGAAGGCTTAATTAGGATGTTAGAGTGGCTTGTTTATGCCTCATTGGTCTGCACTCACAATTCATTTGCGACTCAGTGAACATATACTGTAGGTTCTCCTCCAGTGTTGCTATAAAGAGAAGGCACAATCCCAGAGAGTCTCGAATCTAGATCTCTCTCTGAGCAGCAACTGCACAGCCCAATGAGGATGGAGGCTCAGGATAAAGGGGGCGGGCTTTACGCGTGTGCCACATTAACATTCAATCCACTTGCCTGTGGTCCTTCAATTATTCATCCATGCATGTTACATCATTTTGTGTAAGCCAGTGGAGTTGTCTTTTTTTCCCTGAAAACATCTCTCTGATATTAATAGATATAGATGTGTATTTCTCTGCCTTAAAGACACGATGCACTCAGTGAGATTCTGAGTCTCTGTTAATTGCCAAGTGGGCTATATATATATGTACATATAACTTCATAATTTATGAGCTTATTACGTTGCTTAAATTGACATAAAAGACAAACGCAGTGGATGGCGGTTAAGACCATTTACCCAAATCAATATAAGTGTGCGTTTGTTTGACGCTGTGAGTGTGTGTTTGTCCTCTAACCACATTAGCCAGAGTGGGAGGAGTTAAATCTTTATGTGGTGGAGGATTGTGTGTGTTTAGGCTAATGTAACGACAGGGCATCCTGAGGTCACAGTTTATCATTTTAATGGTCGTTATTTCAGGCCTCGTTTTCTTAGAAAAAAAAAGGAGATATTACTATAATTCAAGATGATATAATTTGCACGTGTGTTTGTACATCAACATGTAAATTGATTATGCTGCGCTCTGCTAGTCTGACACAGTGCTCCTCCTGTGACAAGGGCTTTGCAGACCCGACTAATCAGCACAGTCTTCGGGGGCTCTGGCTAAGACTGTCCCCGAAGCTTTGGCTCCCTGCGGCCACTGTGCTCATTCATGCATTACAGGGGGAATGTAGAGATGCATTCAGTTACATGCTGGGGGGGGGGGGAGTCGATCGCATTAAGGCAAAACCCTCCCAAAGAAACCCCCAAAAAAACCACACACACAAAAAAACTCGGTCACAAAGAGATGAGGAGGAGTGCTTTCATCTATCCATCCATCCATCCATCCACAGGTCAAGGGAGGATGAGAGAAAATTCAAAGTGAAAATCCATCTTCCTTCAATGAGAGTAGCAGGAGGGAGTACTTATTGTACTGAAGGCAGGGCTGAAGGCAGCACTCTCGCCAGCAGGTACAGGCTGCTACACATGCTCATCTCATTCATCCAGATAGATGGATGGCGTTTGGGGAGACGAGCTATTAGGAGCATTAACCTGGGACTCTTGTGTTCTGCCTCAGAACAGGTGGCACATATGCGGCAGCCTCCACCTCAGAAGCCAATCTGCGAAGCTAATCGAAATTTTAAACATTTGGTAGATTCGTGTTTGAAGTTATAATGGACCGTTAAAGCGGTTTTATTATTTTGTGTTGCTGATATTCCCTGGATTGATAGATTAGTTGTTTTAATTAAGCTCTGAGGCATGAATACTAAAATTGCTGAGAGTTTTGGGATGCCATAAAGGGAACCGTGGACTGTTATAGGTTAGGTAGAGACTAGGCTCATCTTTCGATTTGAAAGTAATCATGCTTGCCAGTTTTTTAGTACCTTCAGCACTTTATTGAACATTAAAAAGAGAGAAACTGAAGCTCGGGGAAGTAGCATGTTAAAAAGTCAAAATAAAATATATATAAAACAGTACTTACTTAATAAAAATAAACATTTGGCAGTGACTGAGTGCCTTTGGGGTTTTTTTTTCTATTTCCATTTGGAATTCAGTGAAAGAAGCAGAAGGCAGTATTTAGTATTTAGCACCTCACTTGTTGCTCATTCCTGAAATGGGATTTCAGTAAATGATGCTATTTTAGGCTAATTTCTAGTTTCAACATGCAGGAAGTAATTAGTCGTCAGTGAAAGCATCCATATTTATGAGACTTTTTGGTTGTAGCTTGAGGGAAGAAGCAGGGCCCATATGGAATAGAAACAACAGAACAAACTTACACTAAATGTTTTAGTTTCACGTGTATTTTATGTCTTATGAGAAATAAATGTCTCATACCATGATTTACTGATGAAAGAGTTCCAGTTTATGGAAGACCAAAGCTGCTTAAAAGAAAAACTAATTTATAAAATGCAGAATAAATTAAATATTATTTTTTTAAATTTCCTTCTGTATATTTATTCATCTATTAATAGTTATTTCTCTTTCATTTTACTTATTCATTTAATTTAATTTATTATTTTTAATTCATTACTTTATTCATTATTAATTCAAACTTTTTTATTTCAGTATTTTCATTTCTTGATTTCTTTCTCTATGCCATGCTTCAGCATGCAAATATGGAGGCTCAAAGTGTGCCAAATCTGTCCCTAGTGGTTGACCAGCACCAACAGAAATGTTAATAAAATATTTTATGAAAATGAAAATAAATATATTTATATGAATTCTAATTATATGTTATATATTTTAGTGCATTTACTGGATTTTTTTTAAAATATCTATATAATTTTTTATTTTGGCAGTTCTGGTCCTCCACACCCTTTTGCATTTTTTTATGCAACACAGTTATAAACAAACAGTATGCTGTGCAGGAAAAATGAGAAAGCAGCCACTTTCATGAGTAAATGATAGTATGCGGCATATAGTTTTTACAACATTTTCTTTTTCACATAGGGGACGAGTGGCTGAGTCTAGTGTGAATGTACCTGTGTTTCATGTGGATAATGAGTTATGTAAGCAATGCACTGTTGTGGTTTTGACTGTGACTGAGCCTGGAAAGTATGCCCTACCTGTAAAGAATGACAGATGGCGGCTATGAAATTGAGCATATACATTGAAATACATCACTTCATGGTTTCAGGTGAGCGTGTTTGCTTGAGTGTGACATGTTTGCAGAGGGGTGGGGAGTCTGAATGTGTTTTTTTTTTAAAAAAAGAGGGGCTGGGCTGGGCTCTCTTTTTCGCGTCTCTCTCCAGCCTAGAAGTGGAGTGTCTTTCTCCCCCTTCCCCCCTCTACGAGCTGCTGGCCCTCGGTCAGGTAACAAAACAGGATAGTATCACAGGACGGTGAAACCCAAAGTGGCCCCGCCTGCCTCCATACGTCTGTATGTGAATGTGTGTGTCTGCGAGGCTCTCACCTGTACCTGTCATATATCCTATACCTTAACTTCTTTGTTCTCAGTGTGTTTGCCTGTTTGTTGCACTCCTCTAAACACACCCTTCCCTTGCGGCCACTCCTAACATCCTCTTGTCACACACATCCCAAACCCTCATATGTATGGTCTGTGTTTCTAGAGTCGTTGCTATGCCAACAGCCCACTTTCTGTGTCTTAGCTGTGGGAGAATCTGATCTGAGTCTACTCTGCCCCCCACTGGATACTGTAGACAACTGCAGGCTTAAATCATGTCAACCACATCAACCCCCATGGGGTCAGAGGGAAAAAGCATTGGCACCAAAATGTATCAGTTGTAGTAATGCCATCTGCCACATTTAATATTGCCTTGCTAGAAATTGAATAAACTGAAACCAATCACTTTCAATACACAATGAGATGTACGATCTGGAAGCGCTAACTGATCCGCAGGCCCAGACGTTTCTTTAAAGCAGCCTGGTTGCAGGGAGCAGAGGACCACCTCAGGTGCTGTAGAGCAAGCCTTATAGAGCGGCCATTCCCCTGACAGCAGTAGCTCTTACCTGAGAATGCACTGAACCCCTGAATGAAGCATGAAGGAGAATGAATAATTGAAGACGTTCACTCCCCCATCGATAGTTGGGAGGTGGAGGAGGAGGGAGGTGCCTTGCTTTACTTCAAGCCCTAAGAGTCTCCCTTTGCTTTAGACTTCTTGAGTAGATGCTCATGTTTTAGGTGTAGTGTTTTGCGCAGCTTTTTGATTCTCTCAAACTCATTGCCTGCAGTTTAGAGCCAGTGCAGAATAATAACAATAAAAGCAATAATAATCAGGCAATATGGAAATGCAAATACCTCCCTTGGCGACTAATACAACTAACAGCAATTCATAAGCATCCCCTTCCCTTCCTGAAATGGTTAACATCCCTCCTTCCCCCCCGTCTCACTCCGGTTCCTTTGCTGGTTGAAGTGATTGTTTGCTTGTCTTGTTTGCTCGCCTTTTCTGTCTGTCTATTTGTCAGTATATTTTCCTCTAGTTTTGTCCGTGTGTTCTGCAAAAATGTACACATTATTGCATTCAACATCAATTGTCATCCAAATTCGAAGCTTAGTGGGTCCAGAAAAACAAACAAACCAAAAAACATCCCTCGAAACAAACTTGGTGAAAAGCTCGACAGAGAATGCTGGCCGGACAGACAGACTTTCTATGGGCTCCTTGTCTACTGCCTGTTCAAGGCATTGCCTTCACTCTCCGAGTGACAACTACTTGCATATAACATATATGCACATGTAGCCAATGCCAGTTTGTGCTTTGGCCCCTGTGTCCCTGGTCCACACTTTTAGAGTGTTGCTAAATGGTTGAAAATTCAGGTTCGTCTTAAAATCAACTTTTATCATTTGTAGTTCTCAACTTAATTTCTATCAACACCCTCTTTTGTAACACTCTAAATGTGCTTTTCCTACTACTTGTTCCTTTTTGTGTTTTTGGTGGTATTATCATTTCGTGTGGTATATCGACTCCTTATTTCCCCTCTCTCTATATTTTTTGGTTCTTCTATCGATTATTTTGAGCTCTCCATGCAGAGAATAGTGCTTCTTGCTCTCTTTTTCCTGAAGATCAATTGTATTTATTGTCTTTTTCTTTTACTCTCTGTGTTCTCTCTCCTCTTTTTTAGCATGTATGCCCCTTTGTCTCCTGTTAAAGATATTACGTGTGCATAGCCTTCTTTTTTTGTCTCTTATTCTTTGATACTTATCAGACTGACCAAACTAAGCCTCTCTTGTGTTTCCAGGCTTTCCTTCCTTCATTCCCTATCTTTTCTTGCAGCTCTCTATTTCTCTTTAATGTGCTGGTGTTTGTTATTTTTTTCTCTTACTGTTCATACTATTAATACTTGCTATCTCTTCTAATACAGATAAATAATTTTCAGCTTGCTTTTTCTATTTCTCACGTTCCCTTTTGAACCTTCTGTCTTATCTGCAGTCCTTATGATTTCCATCCAGTGTTAGTGTGTGTGTCCTCTCTGTGTCTGCTCATTGCTTTTCTCTTTCTCAGTGTTTCTGTTCTTGTTCTCCTTCTCGATTCACTGTTTGTTTGTCTGTTGGTGTTTCAGTGTTCAGCCTCTCCATGTGCCTTGACTAGTCATTTATCCAGTGCTGTTTGTCCAATGCGTCATGTTATGCAGGACTTTTGCATCTGACTCTCTTTTCTTGTGATATCTGTTCACACTTCCTTTAATCTTAAAATATTTATTCTCTTTAATTTTTTTTGTCTTCTTCTGCTAATTTCCTTTTTTTTGTCCACTTTGTGATTCTTGTTTTCTCGATGTATGAACATAGTGATTTTTCTCCCAGAATGTTTATCCCACATGTTGTTTTTTAAACAATACTCATGACAAGGAACTAAACTTCACATCTATTAACATCTGTACCTAAGAACCAGCTGTTCCATGGCAGATTTCTGCACTCACCTTTGTTTTTATAAAACTTGTGATGTTGGTGCAACTGAGGGAAATTTAAACACGCAAAATACTTTACAAAGCCGTGTAATGTCTGTCCTGTTAAACATCTGGTCATCTTCATGTTGCTATATATGTCTGTCTACTGTTTTTAAAGTAACGTCATGTTGCTATATATGTCATTATACATGTGTGTCCTGTTAAAGTTGTCATTTGTTAGTTGTCAAAAGACTGAGCATAATTTCTACCAGGATGATTAATCGGATTGTGTCAATAAATTTAGTGATTCTGTTTTATGTTTTGTCTGAAAATGTCTTTGTTTTGGGTTTTTTTTTAGTGGAGGTAACTTTCTTGTAAAGATGTGGATGTTTGCCAGGGTGGAGCTCTCTATATATAGTCATCTCAGACTCCAGTTTTCCTCAAACACCACTTGCCGCATCAACTGTCCTCAGTTCTAGCGCCCGCCATTAATCTGTGGAATCTTTGGCACATTTTACTTGGCTTTGCTCATGAAAGCTACAGAAAAAGCAGCTTGAAGTGACATCTATCCAAAGTTAACTTGGACCACCATCGATTGTTCCAGATAGGCAGGTTTCAAGCGTTAAACAGGTGGAGGTTGGACTCCCTGGGTGCTCAGACATTCTCTCTTTCTGTAGATGAATTAGCTTCACATGTCCTCGCTGTCTTTTCTTGCTTTCAACCTGAGCTTTTCTTTGCAGAGGCAACAAGCCAGCCAACAGCCCCAAGGGCCAACCTCCTGATGCTGATGGCCACTCCTCTGTAACCGACCTGGCCAACTCTCTCACTGGAGACATGGTGATGGTAAGACAATGTCCCACTTCAAATCCATCTTGCTGTCTATGATATGATTGGTCTATAACCTGACTTTTACTGTTTAGGCTGCTAATTTTCAGTGAAAGGAAGTAGATTATTTTTTCCACCAGGGCAAGTTAGCTGGTTTCTACTGAAGATGTAAAGAACTCCCATAGAAGCTGAAACAGCTGGCAATATTATTATTAATAATAATTATTGTACAAGCTCAATTTATATGGGACTGAGTGCCTGAAAATCATACTATAGAAAAACTATGTTGGGCAGTGCAAAAAAGTAGCCCATTTAACAGTGTCAGAAAAACAATACTGGTGTAAAAGTAAGCTATATCAGTCCATACACTAATAAGTAGGTTTTTCGCTGTTAGTTTGGGGCTTTTAAGTAAAGACCTAGATTGGATGGAATTTTAAAGGTGGATCCTTTGGTTTTTGCTTTGCTTTAAGGACTGGTAGTAGACAGTTTTCAGTTCATGTTACAGGCTTTCTATAAAAGTTGTAATCTGCAAGCACCATTTGAGAAAGGGATGCATTATCCCCTGTTCTACTTTCATAATTTTATTCTGTAAAATATCTTTGATCAGTTCACTGTCCAATCCATTCAATCCATATTTATCTTATATTAGACTTAGCACAGATCCTCATATTATCTAATGCCTAAAAGAAGCGGTTTCAGCTCCTCCCCCTTTAAGGCCAACCTCCCTTTAAGCTTTTTCAATTGGCTGTCTGATGCAAACCGAAGATATGAACAGCATATGGATGAGGCTGCTGCGCTCGCAGTCAGAATTGTGTTGCTGAGATGGTTATATTATATTCTGACTGATATTGTGCAAAGTAAGGAGTAAAAACATGCTCTGAAACCAAATCCATCCACTTATCCAAAGTAAAGAGAGCAGTTATGTTACAAGTTTGGTTCAGCCACATTATGAGCAACCTGATCTTGGCATCCCAATTCTTGTTTTGTATTGAAGAGCCTCATTAGAGCTGTCACCTGCAAGAGTTTTAATGATGAATCAGAAAGCTGATATGAGTTCTACCTTATCGGTTCAAGTGAGTGTCTGACATCGTTAATAAAGATGTCCTTGAAGATTAAAGGAGTCTTCATGGTGTCTGTTGTTTTGAAATGAAAAATCCAAATTCTTTAATATTAGGGTGTCCAAGTACTTTTGGCCACATACCCAGAAGGTAATTCTCAGTCACCAGGTAGGGCACGTGTTGCAGTGCTATGGTAAATCCATACACAGGTTAATCTAAAGCTGGCAGTAAGGGAGCTGTAATAGAACAACATACAGGCAGTTCCTACAGTGACAATCAAACGAAACAGGCATGCAAGGTGACTCACGCTGTTTGATAAATTAGACTTGGAGAATTTCACACTTTCTCTGCTTGATAGTCCATAATGCCATATTGACATATTGCTGAGCGAGTCTTTGTCACTTTGAAATTGTAGCCCTGGCCTCGGGGAGCAAAATCAACAGTTTCAAATAATGCTCAGTGAGACTTTGCCTGCATAACACAGCTTTACTTTTTGTTAGAGGTAACGGCTGCACATAGTGGCTTTAATAAACTGGTGGTTGTTTATCGCCACTCAGAGTTCTCAGAATTCTTTGTTCCAATTTATGTTATTGTTAGAAAGCGAGTGGGAACGGGAGAGGAAAAAATAAAGGACAGAGGCAGAAGGTGGAGCTGCAGGGAGAAAAGAAATGATTGTAAAGACAGCTGCAAGTGCAGAATGCCAACCTTGAGCTTTGCTTTCCTGCCTGTTCTCTCCAAGCCTCTCACACAATGCTCCCTCTTTCCTCCTCTTTCTGTTTGTCTCCCGCTCTCTGCTCCCCTCTCTCCGGCCGTTGCTTCCATCAGATAGTGGCCTTTTAGTGCACAGCAATGATAAAGCAGTCAGAGTGGCTGTGAGAGAGAATGGGTGGTCTAAAGCTCCCCTATCTCCAATCTGAGCACCTCCTGCCTCTTAAGAACATTAGTAAGGAAATTAAGCTCTCTCAGTCTTCTTAATGTCAGAACAATCCCTGCCTTTGAGCAGCTGCTTTAGCACACCGTGATAGAAACGCAGCCCTAAAATCTCCTCCCCTCACAGCTTCTCTCTGTCAAGGTCTGTGTGTGTGTGACACCAGATCTGTGCCCTTGGATTGAGAGTTTCATGTGAGTGGCTGCTGCTGCTGCTGCTGAATATCTGAGCATTATAATTATTTGTCTGCTTTTGTTGCCCTGCAGCTGTCCCCAGGTTCGGAGGATGATGAAGGGCCCATCAGTGAAAAGCTGGGTCGGATCCAGTTCAGCATAGGCTACAGTTTCCAGAACACGACCCTCACGGTCAAAGTTCTCAGGGGCCAGGACCTCCCGGCCAAGGACTTCTCTGGCACCTCCGACCCCTTTGTTAAAATCTACCTACTGCCTGACAAAAAGCACAAGCTGGAGACCAAGGTCAAGAGGAAGAACCTCAACCCCCACTGGAACGAAACCTTCCTGTTTGAGGGTCTGTGTTTACATACTGGAATGTTCTCACTAAATATTTTCCATCACCTTTTCCAAATATGCTGCCATCTGTGGTTTGATTGGGACATCATTGCTTTCAGTTTGATAGCCTGAAACAACAGAAAAAACTATAAATCTGTCATGTACAATAACCAAAAGTAGTAACACTTTTAATTGCGTGTTTATGTAAAATCATGTTGCACATTTGTAAGAAGCTGAGTCAGATAACAAACAAAAGCTAATCAAATATAACCGTCATGGTCCTGGGTCTGTGACCCAGTGTTTATGTGTTTTTGGTTTAATTAATATTCTTTGATTTAGTTTTATTTATGATTCAGTTTTCATTGCTCTTCCTAGTCTAGTCATTTATATGTCTAGTTCTTAGGTTCTTGTTCATTTAATCTGTCCCCTTGAGAATAACACCCCCAAAAAATGGATAAAACAAACCAGAGCAAACAAGTTGGAACATGAAGTACGAGTCTGTATACACACTGGGATTGACTCCTCAATAGGACACGACTGGGGACTGACCACAGCTGGAAAAATGGTAAAGTATAACTAGCTTTCAAATTAAAACAGGAAATATTCAAAAGATGCAAAAAGCTAAATGAGATGTAAAAAGGGGGACAAAGGCACTAAAACATAGAAAGATTTGCAAGGCAAGATGGCGAAACATTGAGGTTGCTATGAACTTTGGGAGGAAAAGATAAAATCCAAACAGAAATTAAACCTAATCAACACAACAAACCAATGCTCAAAAACATCACAACAACCTGGGACCATGACATTTGCGGGGGATGAATTCTATAATTAGGGCTTTGGATAGCTGTAAACCAATTTAAATCAATAACTGAACATTTAGGGAGATTTGGTCATTTGCTTTCTTGCTGAGAATAATGCTAGAAGATTGAGACCACTTAATACTCACGCAGCCAGGAGCTGCTTCGCTTTGCATAAAGACTGAAAACAGGCACGAAGAGATAAATTCAAAAGCTCCATTTTAAAATGTAAAACTATTGCTTCAAGAATATGTGTCTTTTTTAAATAGTCACGGCAAAGGATTCAGATTGCGCAGTGCGATTACCGAGCTGTTACAAAGAGCTGTCTCTCAACACAAAAAGAGCATTGTGGGAGATGTGTGAAAACACATAACGTGTGAAACTGCAACAACATTTTTTTGCATTGATAAAAGCTCCAGTTTAAGAAACTGCGGAAATCATTCTGAGTCGAATAATAACGAATGCTCTTGAACACTGCAGAGGTTTCGTAGCAGTCGCGCAGATGGCAGTGAAGTGTCTCATTCCTGTATGATTTGAATTGCTTGTGAAATGGTAAAACAGCCAAAAGTAATGTTCAGAACCTTTTACAAAATCAGAACAATGGCCTGTGCTCTAGGAAAAATGAATGAGTTGGCTGTTTTTTTACTGGAGCCTAATATTACTTCTCAGCCAAAACCATCCCTCTTTGCACTGCTGCAGATTACACTGGCCTTCTTCCCTCTCTGTGGTTTAGCCCTCACCCTTCAGTGTTTTCTGTTTCTGTCTCTGTTTTAGGCTTCCCTTATGAGAAGGTGAGAGAGCGCACTCTCTACCTTCAGGTGTTGGACTATGACCGTTTCAGCAGGAATGACCCCATTGGAGAGGTGTCAGTCCCCCTTAATAAGGTGGAACTGGGCCAGTTAAAGACCTTCTGGAAGGAGCTGAAGCCCTGCAGTGATGGCAGTGTAAGGAAGGGAGGGGTGACCGCGGGGTCGAGCCGCGACGTGCGGTTTTATTAAAACACGTGTGACAAATTTGTTGACAGTTTTCAGCATGTGAGCTGGATTGACATATTTTTATTTTTGGCGGGTGAGCCACGTGCTCGCCCATGCCTGCCTGGGTGCTGGATGGTCTGTGTTTGGCACAAGGAGGTTAGAGCAGAAAGGGCAGTGATATAAGATTACACAACAAGCTAGTGAGTAGCCTGGAGTTTGATATTCCCTGATGAAATCTGATATTAGGCTGGGTGATTCATACTCCGCTGTGTTTGTTTGCGTGTGTGTGTGTGTGTGTGTGTTCCTCAGGGGAGACGAGGAGACCTGCTGGTGTCTCTCTGCTATAATCCCACCGCCAACACCATCACTGTGAACATCATCAAAGCACGCAATCTCAAAGCCATGGATATCGGGGGCACCTCAGGTATACACTCCCCTTTGTTTGTTTAGGCTCTCTTTCTCTAAGCATTTCTCAGCAGCTGGAAGTCCTTCCTGACTTTGGAAGCTCTGTGCTTCACACAAGGCTCTGTCTCTGTGTTCAAACACTCAATGACTCGTCTGCTAACAGGACGGTTGCTGGCCACCGTCGATAGCTACAGCAGCAAGGTGACATTACTTCAAGCGTCTCTCCATTGACCTCCCTCTTTCCTGTCCTCTCTTTCTGTATATCTATGAGGATCTTCAACCTCCTAGCCAAATCTGTGTCAGCTCAGTCTGGTTGCTGCTAGTTTTTAAAGTGTCCTGTCTCGCTGTGAAATGCTCTCTGTGGCATATTTCTAGTACAATTACAGCTTCCCGCAGTAGTAGGACTGGTGGCTGGTAGTATGACAGAATCTCACAATGCTCCAGAACTAGTAGTACAGATCCCAGGCCCTATTTCCATAAATACTTCCTCATTTGTATGTTTCCTCGCTCGGGGGATAAGTTGACCTTGAGCTCAAACGAGGTATCTGCTTCCCTGCTGCCTTTTCTGACTTTTAACAATTAGGAGGGTAATTGCAAACCTGACCCTAAAAAAAAAGAATAAGAAAAAAAAATCACCATGTGCATCTTCATCGTCTCGCTCATGTAAACCACCGCACTCTGCTTCCACGCTGCAGATCCCTATGTGAAGGTGTGGCTGATGCACAAGGACAAGCGTGTAGAGAAGAAGAAGACGGTGGTGATGAAGCGCTGTCTCAACCCCGTCTTCAATGAGTCCTTCCCCTTTGACGTGCCCGCCCATGTGCTGAGGGAGACTACCATCATCATCACCGTCATGGATAAGGACAGACTCAGCCGCAACGATGTTATTGGCAAGGTAAGGTTTCACAGGTGCCGTCTGTTCAGGACGTGCAAGCCTCCTTGTTACAAAGTCTGAAACTGCAACTGATTAAAAGTACTTTCAGGGAACAAGCAGTCGCTACCGAGGTAGGTCAGCTTGTCATTGCAGTTTACTCTGTGACCACGGCAATGACAGAGAGCACACCAAGGAAGATAATACAGTAATTAATTAATGAATTATACACTCATACATTATTCACCAGCAGCGAGCAAAACAATCAATAAGGAGAAATCATCCAGGAGCATAATGAGCTTCAGGCTTTGATTATCTGGTGAGGATCGTGTCACCCTGCTGGCCGTTTTCCTCTTAACGGAAGAGCTGGGTTTGTTAGCTAATAATTCACTCTCTGGGTAAACAGATGAGAAGACTGTTACCACTCTCATGTCTGTCCTTTGAAAATATAGCCACCAGATGGTTTAGTTTAGTTTAGCACACAGACTGAAAACTACGTGCCATTTTGATGTGGATTTATGTGCCAGACTAATTTCATGGCGGAGCTGAGAAAGTAACAGGTTCCAGGCAAAAAAAAAGGAAAATTTGCTAATTTAGGCAACAGCAAAATGCATTTTACCTTCATCAGTTATGCAGCCTGTGTGAAAGCTGAGACACTGTTCTTTCTTCATTTCATTAGTTTCCAACTCATTGCAGCTTTCCAGGCTCTCCTCGCATGTGGTGCATGTCAGACGTTGCATGCACAGAACGGCTCTCTTTGCAAAGGTGTTGTCATGACTGAGTGAAGCCATGAGAAACTTGAACCCAAAATGCACGTGAGAATGACAAAAAGCCATTACTTTAACATTTATTCCCTCATCAAGCCTCTGCCTTTTTTCTTCCCCTCTCTCAGATCTACCTATCGTGGAAGAGTGGACCAGCGGAAGTGAAGCACTGGAAAGACATGCTCGCTCGGCCGCGCACTAATGTCGCCCAGTGGCACGCTCTCAAGGCCTGATCGCACTACCCAGCTTCCTTCATGGCCCCTTCCCGTCTCCTATCCCTCCCTCCTCCTCCTCCTTCTCTCTCTCTCCTCTCTATCTCTCCCCTCCTCCCACTCCTGTCCTTATGCACAAGACTGACTTGCTGCCAGGCTGCGAAACACGGGTACAATTAGCCATCTGCTCTCTTAAACCTTTAAAGTCCTTTTCTCTTTTCTTTCAAGGATCTCAAATTTTTTCTCCCCGACCCGTCTCTTGTGTTCCCTCCTCTCATACAGCCCCATCTCAGTTTCCGTGTCTCACCCCTTTGCCAATGGTTCCCCTGTTTCTGACTGTCTGTATGTCCGTCTGTCCGTCCTTATGCACTTTGCCTGTGGAGGTCTGATAATCAATTCCTTTGCCGATCCCTTAGTTTTGAACTGCACTGCAGCCCCTGACCCATATAAGGTGCCAGTCCCGTGGGATCACAGAGAATCGTCAGTAATGATCTAATCTCATATAATCCTGTTGTATGAATATTCCAGGTATACAATACTATACAGTATGTACTGTATGTACATATACATATGAATATATTAGGTGTATAGATTGGCAGAACTCCCCTATACACACGACTAGTATACAGTATATTACTCATAGGTCGCCTGCTGTTTCCCATCTCTTCCGTCTCTTCATTTGCCGCCTCGTCCTTGTCATCTGTCTCAAGAGTACTATATTCCCCCTACTTTTCAGTCCTTCCTCCTTTTTACTCAAAAGTGGTTTAATGTTCAGCTGAAGTTGTTGAAAGCAATCAATATATGGTGTGTAATGAAACCAGCTGAGCTCAAGATGGAATTGTTGATACCGCTGTCTCTTCTCTCCTCTTTTTTCTTCCCTATGTCCCTTTTTTCTCTCTTCTTTTCCCCCTTTATTGTTCCCAATTTCTCTTCCCCTGGCACAATGTTAGCGAATTCCTCCCCCACTCCCCCTTTCTGGACGTCCCTCCCCCTCTTCCTCCTCGTCGTCTGTGTGCTGTGGGTGCTGTGCTGTAGCTCCGACAAAAATAGAGATTAAAAATTTAAAAAATAAACTGAACTTTCCGAAGCTGGGAAAGCAGGGACACGATGAACTTGTGAAACGGAGCGCTCCTGATGTTTTCCAGACAAAAAAGCCCCGACACGGAGAGAGAGAAAAAAGAAGATGAAAACACAAACAAGCAAACAGATCCTTCCTCCCCCTCAAGATACTATGATGTCATTTTTCACAGCATCACCAACTGAGGAAACGAGTTTAAAATCTTCTTCCAACGTTAAGATGAGAGCAGAGGCAAGAGGCCACGTTTGTGCAGTTTACGCACGTGCACGTGGGTTTGCATGTGCACACTTCCGTCTGTTTAATGATGCTATGAATTCTTTGTGCTGCCCCGTGCTCATGTTTTACGCTGACGGGGGTGACGATCTCCGTCCGTTTTGACTGTGCGCTGTGCTGCGGTGATGTGTGCCTGTTGGTGTGCGTTTGTTTTCACAGGAGCCGTTCTGTAGAAATCTTCTCTTTTCTCTTTCTCATGTTGCGCTCTTCTTGCTCTTCTTACTGCCATTGTTTCCCCATCTTCTACTGCCCTGCCTTCTGAACGAGGGCACGGGGAAGTTCTATCTGCACTTTTTGGAAATGTAATAACAATAATAATGATGATGATGATTATAGTGATGGTGAAAAATTAAGGGAGGAGTGTCTGAAAGGGCGAGCAGAAGTTGGGGAGAGGTGACGTCTTCTCTGTGATTTCAGGGCTTGAAGATGTAGGTCATAGAGGATGCAGGGCTCTCATCCTCCTCTTTTTATTCTTTTTTCTCGATGTACGTGCATGCACACGTGCATGTGTGTGTGTCAGCTACCACACTCCTGGTGGCAGACTGCTGGTGTCTGAAATGTCAGGCCGGGATGGAGATATCAGGCTTGTCTTCTTGTCACGTGGAAGCCGGCCAGCACAGCAGTGCTATTTCACAAAGCGTCGATCAACAACAAGAGCGTGATCAGAGCTCTAAACAACAGTCTGTCCTGTATTCCTCGCCTCAAAATGCTGAACAATTGTTAGGCATCTAAAACAGTCATTTCGATGTGCATTTTTCCAGTTTCCACACTGGAAGAAAAGTAATAAAACAATAAAACATTCTTTGGGTTTTTGTTGCACTTCAAAGGAAAAATGAGCAAGCGTGTATCACAGACAATAGGTGTGATATTAGACAATGGCCTGATCTGCCACCGTGAGATACCGTAGAAGCAGATTAGACATTATCTCTTCACTGAGTGCTAGAGAGTACCATAGAGTGTACCGTTGCCCTCTTTGCCCGGCACATTCAACACAGCTCGATATTTCTGTAACGTAGATAAAACTGTCATAAAGCAGCAGCAACTGGAAAAGCTGTCAACTATTAAGAGCTACTTAAAAAAAAATCTGCTTTCTTAGTGTGCTCTTTACTACAGCCTGCCTGTGTGGGGGTTTTTTTTTGCATTCATGAAGTCTTGACAAGCGAATCACGTCACCTGTTCCTTTCTTTTCTTCCAGCGGCTTAATTTTCTAAATGAAAATCCTCATTTCAGGAAACTCTCAAGTTAAACAGACTTACCAAGTAAATATAATCAGTTTGTTTCTTCGCTGAAACGTAACCATTTTCGTAATGCAGCGTGAGTAGTTTTGAACTAACTCGGCCTCATCAAAAAAAGCTGTGGCCCCTGCAGTGGATTTTATTTCCTCGCATCATGCAACAATTTGACAGTATCTTGCATTTCGGTGTTTATTTTCAGTTATGCCAACCAGTTCAACACTTGACAGACAGTATGAATTTGCAGTTGTGTAAGCGTGCGTTGCTCCTTGTCCAGTAGCTCTCTAAGCTGGTCTTGGGCATGTGCTCAGTGTGTTCTGGGTAGTGTGGTTTGTGTGAGCCAGGCTGCCGCGATGCGCTGATCCAGTCCAGCAACCTTCAGAACAATTGGCCAGCCGTGGAACAGGGCCCACTGTTTTGACAGCCACTGCCTGCAGTGTCACAGCACATTACACTCCCATTAGGTGGTCAGAAAGGAGAAATATCTGCCTCCTTGGACCTGGGGGACTCACGATTTGCAGAGGTATCACTTGCTAAGAATAAAAGAAAACGTGGCAGACTCTCATTAGTTACCATGTTTGTGATGGACAGGGATAGAGCTCGTCGGCGAAAAAATGGAAATCAGTGGGTGTTCGCTGCTAAAGCTGTGAAAAGCACACGTGCAGGCGATGAGTCAACACAGTACCTCTGCTATTTCCTTTTGCCAAGATTCCTCGTTGCTCGAAAAGTGATAAATTGCTATGCTACAGGGGCTTACAAAGCTTAGTCATCAGTGACCCTGTAAACCTGGGGATACGGCTTTATTTATAGAAACATGAGGCACCGTGTAATGCCTCTGATCCTGACAGGTAGGACTGGAAGCTGAAAGGATACAGGGTCAAGCTTTTAAAACTTACAGCTTTTGAATACAGATTATTTCTTACATGGAAATTCAGCGTGTGACATTTTCTCTTTTCCTCAATTGGTGGGCCAGCAGATAATTAGCCAGAGACACTTTAATACTTTCTTTGAGCACGTTTTAGTGAGCGAACCGGAGACGTGAAAAGCTCAACATGCAGTTTAGTCATTTTGGCGTTACTTTCTCGTTTGTTTGTACTCCCACAGACCACACTGGTACATCGGCGAAAATTAAAAGAACCGCAAAACAACAATTTTCCCCATTTAAATCTCTGCTTTTGCTTTTAAGTGGTAACAAAGTGAGCTTTCATCATATCGCAAAGCTGTTAAAAGAAAGAAATGTTTCAGTACAAAATCTTTCATTTTGATGTGTTAGATGAGTTCTGCATAAATGAGAAACTCACAATGTGTTATGTCTCACAGTGAGTTAATTTGAGTGAGGTTTTAAGTTAGTAAGAGGAAAAACATTAAAAACAGCTTCAAGAGCCTGTCATCAGTTCAAAATCATGTTTACAAGCCATTCTCATAAAGTTGGAACAAGTCACAACGTACCGAGCTGATAAAACACCGTTAAGCGTATTTGTTTAGCTGCTGAAGAGGGTCTCAGCTCCCAAGCAGAGCATTCTGTTTAAACCAAGAGCTTGATACTTGCAAATGTTAAATATGCAAAGAATTAGACATCAATTATCTTCATTTGTTTCGGTTAAAACAGAGTACATATGCTGGTAGTCAGAAAAAGAAAAAGTCCATAAAGTTAACCATTGTTTCTACATGTGACAAGGAAAACAAAATCCAGGTGTGACTGTAATATTGGGTGTGCACAGCAGTATCCCAACTATCCAGGAAGTTGCTCACTCCATTAAAATAACCAGGAGTCCTGAATATTATGTTGTCTTTGCCAGCAGTCAAACAGCAGCACTATTAAAATGGATGCTGCGCTCAGAGCCAAACAGTATAAAGGAGAAAGCAATTTCCAAATCCTAGTTTTATTATATTGCCACCTGTCTCACATCTCTAAACTTATTGCTTTTTGTTGGCACCAACACCGTCGGCAATGACCTTCAACAATCCTAAGCTCATGAATGCAGCATGGCAGCGGTGCAGATGCTCCCAGTCGAGATTCTTTCCTTTCTTTTTTTTGGACCAACTTCTCTCTCTGTTCTCGCTCTCCTTGTGTTCAGGCTCGGCTTCGTCTTTCATCATCTCTTCATTCCCTGGCGGAGCTGGCGGGTAGGTGCAGGTGTAGATAATTAGTGTTTGATTACAAAGCTTCAATTCAAGATAACTGACACAACCATCGCTGACTCCAAGTTTCCCAGAGAATAAAGACTCTTCGAGGGGATTTTTGTAGTTAGTAAATTTTTCTTTCCCTCTGATGTTTTTCTTTCTCTCCGTTTTAGTTAAAGTCTCATTAACTGTTGGAAAGATGTTCTTGGATTTTTGTGCAGGCGTTCATGTTGCCCTCAGGATGAACTGGAACCTTTTTAGGTTCTTCTCTTTTTTCTGTGGTATTATGATTCAGTCAAAACCTTTTTAGTGCTTTGGTTTATGCCCGAATACCTACAAAACCGAACACCAGCTGTGATTATGCTTATTTAATATTAATTGGTAAATTCTGGCATGATAACTAAACTGCTCATTACTCATTACTAAACTCCCATTTAACAGATATTCAGTGGCTCACTTAAGAGTAAGCAGTAAATTTAAATTTTGCCATGCCTGTATCACATCATTATGCTGGCATGCTGATGCCAGCCTTTATTGTCAAGGTAGAGTACGTAGGAAAAGTCTTGAGCCGCCCCTCATTTCTTTATATTTTGCTTACTGTCAGCTTGCAGGTTTTCATAAAGTGGTCTTGAGTAATAGTTCTCCAGGCTTTCTGAAGGTCTTACTATGATTTTCTCTTGACATTGACTACATTTTCAACCATTTTCAGTCCAGTTCATAACCCTTTTGAAAGGAATGTTTTTTTTGTTTGTTTATTTGTTAATTCACTCATCACTGACCTATGAGTCATTCAAACATAACAAGGCACCTAACTCAAAGGATGAATCAGTGTTGTGTCTACACAGACAACTTAGCAAAGAATCAATTTTTAATTGCATCTTTAGGCAGTTTGTTACTTGCAAAAACACATCAATTTACAATTTCTTTAGTTGAATTTAAAAGTGGGAAAGAGGACACAGTTTGACAGGAATAAAATATCATTCTTGTATCAACAAGGTGATTCCCAAAGAGCTATAAGACATAAACTTAGTATCTCAGAATGGTGTGCTGTGTGTTCTTACAAAGTGTCAAGGTGCCACAAGAAGTGGCAGGCCTAAAAAACTATCTGCAGCAGGATCTGTATCTCCATCTACTGCTCACTGAAGCCTCATCAGAAATAGTCTGACGACGAAACCAATCTGAAGGAAGGAAAACTGAAAAAACTGCTGAAGAATGAAAAATAACAAAAGAACTGGACTGAAAATCAGTGACAAAAGGTCTTATGGATTGCTGAATTCAAATTTGAAAGGTTATCATCAGAAGTGGTCAGGAGAGAGGTACAAGAGTGAGTCTCTACAAATATTCTGTAAAACACAGTGGAGGCTCTGTCATGGTTTGGGGCTGCATTCCAGCCAGTGGTGTTGGGGATCTTTTCAAAACTGATGGAATTATGAACACAGAAAAATACTGTAAGATTTTGATCCACCATCTGGAAAAGATCTGATTGGCAACGGCTTCGTCTTTCACCATGACAATGATCCCAAACACACTGTCAATGCAATAATAGCAAAGCTGGATACAAAAACACACAATGGGTCATTTTTGGTTATGGAGCTCAACGTTTTTGAAGCAGGGTGGGATCATCTTGACAGAGATTCAAACAAAAGGCAGCCAACATCCAAAGAAGAGCTTTGAATGTCCTTCAAGAAGCCTGGAGAACTATTCCTGAAGAGTACTTAAAGAAATTATAGGAAAGCTTGCTTAGTAGGATCCAGACTGTGTTGAAGAATAAAGGTGGTCATAACTGTAATACCTGTTTTTGCCTTATATATTATATTTCTGTATGTTTGCATGTTTCAGTAGATTGAATCTCTAGATAGATTTTTTGAACACAATATAAAGAAATGACTGGTGGCTTAAGACTTTGCACCATATCTTTTAGGTTTTAGAGAACAGACCGGGATCCTCATTAGGGATCCTCATGGTGCTGACTACTGCAGATTCTAAATTTGGCTGTAGAGTCAGGATTATACTTGCTCGCAAACATAGACATGAACAACTGAGGACATCATGGATGACTGGTTTCCATCTCTTCGTGGTTCCCTTTTAGTTTGGTGCCTGTGCCCATCCTAGACTTTATATATCTATCTACTGTGTCCTCACCTAATTGTTGTGGAGTCCACATTTTGCTACAGGAACATTAGCATTTTGGGCCATGTTGGTTTTTGTAGACAGAAGTGATCGTACGTGGAAGACAGCATGAAATGCAAAGATCTGAGCTGAGGCTATCATGCCTGGTTAGCAGGATGCATACACTCACTGACCAAAACCGAAACGGAAACACCTTGAACAACAAGCCATATTATTTCTCTGATAATTCCACAGAAATGCTCCTGAGGTGGAGTTCAGAGACTCAAATTAGTTGAGATGAGCTCCCAGCTGCAGGGACACCTGTTAACCACAACAGCCATGCCCATCATCTTAAGCCTTAATAAACTCCAAATAGGTGAGTTTTTTTAAAAAAAAGACCCCCAGTGCAGTAGTTATGAAGGGGAAAGTTAGCTTTAGCAACCAAAAGCATTTTTGTACCAATCATAGACTCATTCAGGTCCAGAGGTTGCTGCACGGCTCAGTCACATCCATTCGTTCACAACAAACTTTGGCAGGCCTGTGGACACCCACATTTAGCCTCACGTCCCCCATTTAATGACTCTCTCAGACCCTCTCGCACTTGCTGATGCGGAAACTAGAACACTGCCACGAGTTCTGTTATCAGCTTGGCGTTGTGAAGCATATGAGTCATTCCTGGACTCCTATCTTTGAGATGTTTATTCTTGGTTGTGCATCCCCAAATTTATCATTGTCACCAGCAGCCTTCCCTCCTCTGTTTACTTTCTAAATAACTTTATTGGCTGAAAGGGTCACATCTGTTTGCCAAAGGATTAGTAAGATATTCTTCTGAGCCTGATGATATTGTTTGTCCTTGTCATACTCTCCTGCACCATTTCTTATTCTTAAGCAGTTTTCCTTGATGGATATGGCTTTCTTCAGATGAGCATCATTGAGTCACTCTATTGGAAAGGTGCCTGCTTTGCAGTAGTTTTTACGATATTAGATTAAGGGTAGAGTTATTTTACGTCTTAGAGGACTTTAAATGTGTATGCACGGATTAAAATCAGGCAGTCGTCGTCATAATCTCATTCTAGGGAATCTGCGGTTGACGTTTTATTTTTCTGACTCATGTTCTGACAGCTCAGTAAGCCCTGAACCCCTCCAGGTCACCTTTGTCATTTGTCCAGTCATTTTCTGTGTGCGTCGCCCTGTACAGACAGACCTCACCTCCCCTAACTCGCCCTTTCGATTGTTTTAAGCATCTGGTGAGAACCAATGTGACTTCTCCCAATCAGGGTTTAAGTAAGCATTATTTGAATAGTAACAAATGGATATGAAAAACAATAATGAGTAATAATATCTTTTATTTCTTTCTGTTCACATTTGACTGTTGGTCAGTGTGTATGTATGTGTGTGCTTGGTGTTCTTGTGTTGGGGTTTATTTCTTTCCGAAACCGTGAGAAGAAAAAGCTTTCTGTTTTTGAAAAACTTCATGTAAATATTGTTGGTGAAAAATTAACATTTGTTGTACGCTGAGTTTTCATTTGTCACTCGAAATGATGACGAAAACAATGATATTCATGAATAACAGTGGTGATGTTGACGATACTGAAGCTGATTATACCTGCCCTTCTTGAACAAGGGCTTTTGATGTCTGCTGTATTTTTGTTGGAGGTGTCGTGTGGTCAGGGCAAGAGAAACAAAGGGAAGGAGTGATACCCAACACATCCCGGATCCGCCGTAGCAACACTGCCACATACCCTTTACCCTCCCCCCACACCTCCAGGAAATTGTGCGATATGTGGCGCTAATCGTAGCCTGTGTTTCTCATGCCATAAAGCTTTGGTTGCGTTTGTGTTGCAAACACCAAAACCAGCAGCGCCCTGCTTTTCAAGCGAGCTGCATGCCTCCCCGTGGAGCCACTCTGTCCTGGTTTGCTTGGCATCGCATCTCACCCTGTCTGCTCACAGGCTTGGGGATTTACTGTAATGCCATTGTGTTAGGCAGGATTGGCCCTGTTCTGACACCGATGATGCCGTCTTCATTGAATTTGCAGTCATTATTTTCTCTGTTGGAGGCCATGCATGGGGATGGGCATGTATGAGGACAGAGTGTATTCCTAGTAGAAGGACATAAACCATCCATCTGACCCCGTAAAGACAATTTTCATGCTGGTGAGTCAGCCTCTTATTCGAGGGTTAGACTCATGGTTAAGCACAAGTGACTGACATGAACTTGCCACATTATAGGCCCATCTTGTGCTTTTCCTTTTCTTTCTTTCTTTCTTTTTTTTTTTTTTTTTAAAGAATTCACAGTCTTGAGGAAGAAATAAGAAATAACCTATATAGGCTATAAATGTTTGCCATATGGCAATAATTATTTTTAATCATTAAAAAAATTTTTTTTAAAAATAGGACAGACTTGTTTCCAAATGTCCAAAATGTGCCCTGTGCCTTCTTGACAGACATATTCAGCCCACTGCTTTATCAAATATATACATAAATAACTGCACAGGGCTCTAGTCCAGTTATTTTCACTGCAGGTGTCAGTACACCCACTTCCCTATTTTTCATATGTCATTGCCTTATGTATCTGGCTGGGCCTGTCGACAGTGCTGAGATGGAGCTTATCAGTTTCACTTTTAGGACCGTCTCTGCCAACAGACATGATATGGTACAGCAGATACTCCCAGCAGCCTTCTGCAGGAAGGACAGTGGATACAGTCTTGCCTTCATTTGTAACACCATCCTGTAGAGGGAGTCCCACAGGGTCAGAAAGTCCACAGACACACTAAAAATAAAATTCCCCTAAACCCAGATCCGTCAGAGCGCGCGTCTCTTACTTTCCTCGCTGGTTGTAAATAGACTTGATGCAGTTAGAGCAGCCTCTAACTCCTGCCATAATGTGGACATTTTTAATCAGGTAGGTAATAAGCAATACACTTAACCGATCTAATGCCATACTCCGAAATGTTACTGACAAAGTGTGATGGTGACTTCTTTGCGTTGAGGGATGTCGAGGGTAACACTCCTGTTTCTTCACCTCCTTTTCTCGACTCGCCGTGGCCCAACTCTTCAACAAAGAGTGCTCTAACTTAAAACACACAGTTGTGATGTGTACAATCTAATTTAATGTATTTATTTATGTATTTTTGCCAACTTTGTAAAGTGTATAAATATCTATAAATATATGAAAAATGACAGTACTGTATAGATTTTAGCTGCCTGGTAAGGTTAATAGTATATACTTGGTAGACTAAAAGAAAAAGCGTAGAGCTGTTCAAAAGCCAGTTATTGAGAAAAATGCTTTCTGTAAAACCCAGTGCCACTGGCTCTTTTTATATTCTAAGTTTCGTTTCTGGTTTATTTTTTTATTCTAGCCAGTCGGATCCAAAGTGTGTGTTCTTCTTTCCGTTTGTTTGTTAATCGGTTATTTTGCTGTTTCATTTCTTTTCTTGACAAAGACACAGCGAGGTTCTGGCAGCCAGGAGAGTGCGGTGGAACGCAGACTGGGACCCTGTGCAGTAGTGTGTATGTGTGTGCGTGTATGTTAGGTGTGTGTCCGTCCATGGTAGTGCTAGTGCTCTCTGTGCAGTGCCTCCCTCCTCCCTCCTCTCTCTGATGTAGTTTGTCATGTGATGCAGTGTGCATTAAGGTGCAGGATGACTGTGTTTTCTGAAGCTGGCAGCTGCCCCGTCTCTTCCACCCCCACCCCCTCCACCAATGTGTGTCTCCTCCTCATGTCCACTCTTGTTGTTTTTTTCCCACCGCACGTTTCAGTCGTCTGCCAAGTATAGATTTCCATTCTCGCTGCTCAATTGTTCATTTGCTCTCCCATTCAGCTGGTAATGTGCACACCACCGGAGTCTAATTTCACAGTAATCCGTGCTTCCCGATCTATCTGTGATCCTTTGACCATTAGCATCTCTCATTCATCACCTTCCACATTTCTGAAGAACACCTTGTTTTTCTACAGAGCTCTGTGGACCAGAGAATGATTTAGCACAAAAAAGAGGGCATGCTTATAACTCCCCCCAAATCTCTTACCCCCAATCATACTTCTTTTTCTTTACCCTCCTGATGCAAAGTGTGAGGAGATGGGTAGCTGTCAGCTCAGCATGCAGAATCACAAAGCAGCCATATTCAAAGTCAAGCACAGACTTAAATCTATGTTTTGGTGGCTTCACTGCTGCCCGTTTGTAGCAAGAGCAGGAGAATAGCCTTAAAGATTGGACCAACTGCACGAAAAAGTAGTGGGATATGTGCATTCGTAGTGGACTATTATTACCAACCCTTTCCCACACCAGATTTATTACTCAGTATTCCAATGTGTTGCTTGGTTGCTCTGTACATATCTGTGTAGTACTTCTGTTGATGTCCCTGTGTTAGTATAGTAATGGGTTCTTACTGGGCGGCCTCCGCAGACGTCCTCTCTCTCCTGCCCTCGTCTCATTTTCTCAGAAACTTCAAAACATTCCATCTGAATCTGTAGTGAACAACAATTTAAAGCTGATTAGATTCCACATATACTCGGAGTAAAACAGCAGGAGGACTGAACCACAGACGTTTCCACGGCGAGCCATGATAATAACCAAGACGCCTTGCTTCACGTCCCTCTGAGAACTACACACCCACAGCTTGCAGCACACTCAGCGTAAACGACCTTCACACGCCCCTTTGCTCCTCCTAATCCACCTCAATGCTGACCTCACCCAGTTTTTAGAGGTCAATGGGTCGTCTGTGTTTGTGAGGAGCCTCTGACCTCCTGAGGGTGGAGTAGAGGAGAAGGTGGGAGAGCCCTGGGAGGCAGCAGAAAGGCGTGTGCACGTGGTCACATCCTGGGTCAGGAGGGAAGGAAGCCAGGGCGTCTCGAGGTCAAGCCCAGTAGCACTTTGGTTTTGCGTTCCATGTTTTTTTAGCCTCTCCTGTTTTTTGGCCGAGCGGACTGTGATCTTACTGGTTGATTTTCTCGTTCTCCTCCACCCATCAGTGTTATAAAGTGTGTTGGGTGGATGGAGCCTTGGAGCTGAGCTCTGATTTTGTTCCATATTAAAGAATCATTTTTACTACACCTGTGTCCAGAGATTCATTGGTCTTCTTTATTGCCTTTCATTTTACAAGGTACTTCCAGGAGTTGAGATGCTGCTGTAGCTGATCACTTAACCTGCAAGAACCTTTGAGTTTCTGTTCATTCAGAATGTGAAATCTCAGCAACTCTTTAATAGATTGATTGACTTAAATAGATATTCATGGTTCACAGAGGATGAGTCCTACAGAGCTGCATGAACTCGTTCACCTATTTGTCTTAAAGTGAAATGGAATACTTGAAATTTGTTACAAAATTGAGTAATAACTTCAACAAGAGCTCTGGAACTTTATTTTTCACATCATTATTTTATACAACATTTAATTTGTTGAAAATACAAGTGTTGTGCAAAAGTCTTGATCCACCCATAATTTCTTTATATTTAGTTCAGAAACTGGGAAATGGGTGGAACCATATTACACGGTACATGGAAATACAGCATAAAGGTAAAAACTGAGTTAGTACAATTCTAATAAGCTTGGAAGTCAATATTTGGTCTTCAGGAATAGTTCTCCAGGCTTCTTGAAGGACATTCAAAGCTCTTCTTTCGATGTTGGCTGCCTTCATTCCATTCTCTGTCAACATGATCCCACACTGCTACTTTAATGTTCAATAATGTTGAGGTCTGGGCTCAGGGGAGGCCAATCCATGACTAAGAGTGCTCAACTGTGCATTTTTCTATCCAGGTATGCTTTCACTGGTAGTGTGCCTGGAATCATTGTTATGTTGTCAATTAGATGCTTTCCAAATAATATCACAACACGTTTGGATGAAATGCAGACCCAAACCATGACACAGCCTCCATTGTGTTTCACAGATGTCTGGAGACACTCACTGCTGTACCTCTCTCCTGACCTCCTGCTATATATATTATTGACCATTTGCACGAAAAACCTCGAGCTTGTTTTTATGTTTTTGTATTTTAATTTTCTTTTCTCTCTATTTCCCTTCCTTAAGAATGTCTTCTTGTCAGCCAGCCTTACAATGAGACTATTTCTAAAATAATCAGCGAAGAGTAGATGGGTAGATGGATCAATTGAATCCTGTGTCAGGTCTTTACTGGATCTTCTGTTTTTAAGGACATGACTTTCAGATACTGTTCATCTGCTGTGGATGTTTTTTTTGAACCGAAATATAAAGGAAATGTCTCAAAACTCATACAGTACATTACTTGCTAATCAAATTTGCAAAGCAGTGCCTTTCCCGTCTGCTTAAGCTCTACCTTAATGCTGATTAATATGTGTTAGCATGCTAATGTGAAAACTGAAAGTGGAATTTTCCTCTGCTCATCCAATTTAGGGTTGCAGTGGGGCATTTTAGAACTCCACACAGGCAGGTCCCAGATAACCGACTCAAACCCACGACCTTCTTGTTGTGAGGCAACAGTGCTAACCACTGCATTCCTGTGGTGTCATGTAGATATCCCAGTTACAAATAAATGAATCAAAAAACAAAAATCCTCCTGTTGCTTTTTGGACCTACAAATTTAATCACAATGACAAAGCCTAAACCAATTTTTTTCACTTGTCTACTTTTTTGTTTGATTTTGAATTAACTGACATTACTGAACTATGACACTCAGAGTGTGTTTTGAGTCTTTAGTCTTAATTAAATTTTATGTCATTTTTTACATGCTGTCACTTGCATTTACAGTCACCACAGGGAGCAGACTTCTGTACACACTTTGATTAGTAGCGTCCTTGTAGCAGACTAGCCTGATAAATATCTGCTGCTGATAGCTCGCTTGCTAACACTAGCATCACTACTAGCACTGAGGTTCACAGCTGATGCCTGACTGGTCCGACCACCTTTTCTGTTTAACCAACATGGTGACCAGTTGACCACTGAGAACACACCATAAAGATGCTCATAAAGTATGCATACTTTTAAGTGTAAATATCTATCCATCTATTCTCTTCCTCTTATCCTTTCAGGGTCATGGGTCTGTTGGAGCCTATCCCAGCTAGCATAGAGAGAGAGGCTGGGTATACACCCTGGACAGGTCATCAGTGTAAACATACTTTTGCAACTTTTGACTTGTTTACGCAAACAGGTTTTCATCTTTGATGATGTAAATTTCATACCATATAGGATATGACATTTCTGAAAATGCTTTCCAAATTATTTTTTAAGTGCTTCAAAAACCCTCATGGCAGAAATCTTTTCTTGTCACAGTAAGATAGGCATAGACTCAGTTCCATCGTGTGTACTGGTAAACCACAACTGCATCCAGAGAAGAAAAACTTAACCAAGTTACCCTTTTCATTAATTTTCTAGAAAAAAGGTCTACAGGGTGGGCCATTTATATGGGAATGGTTGGTGATATTAAAGTCCTGTTTGTGGCACATTAGTATATATGAGGGGGAAAACTCCTCAAGATGGGTGGTGACCATGGTGGCCATTTAGAAGTTGGCCATCTTGGATACAACTTTTGTTTTTTTCAATAGGAAGCGGGCCATGTGACACATCAAACTTATTGGTAATGTCACAAGAAAAACAATGGTGTGCTTGGTTTCAATGTAACTTTATTCTTTCATGAGTTATTTACAAGTTTCTGACCACTTATAAAATGTGTTCAATGTGCTGCCCATTGTGTTGGATTGTCAATGCAACACTCTTCTCCCACTCTTCACACACTGATAGCAACACCGCAGGAGAAATGCCAGCACAGGCATCAAGTGTCCGTAGTTTCAGGTGCTGCACATCTCGTATCTTCACACCATAGACAATTGCCTTCAGATGACCCCAAAGATAAAAGTCTAAGGGGGTCAGATCGGGAGACCTTGGGGGCCATTCAACTGGCCCACGACGACCAATCCACTTCCAGGAAACTGTTCATCTAGGAATGCTCGGACCTGGCACCCATAATGTGGTGGTGCACCCTCTTGCTGGAAAAACTCAGGGAACGTGCCAGCTTCAGTGCATAAAGAGGGAAACACATCATCATGTAGCAATTTCAAATATCCAGTGGCCTTGAGGTTTCCATTGATGAAGAATGGACCCACTATCGTTGTACCCCATATACCACACCAAACCATCACTTTTGTTGTTCCAACAGTCTTGGAGGGATCCATCCAATGTGGGTTAGTGTCAGACCAATAGCGGTGGTTTTGTTTGCCTCATCACTGAACAAAATCTTCTGTATGAACTGAGGGTCCTGTTCCAATTTTTGTTTTGCCCATTCTGCAAATTCTGTGCGCCGATCTGGGTCGTCCTCGTTGAGATGCTGCAGTAGCTGGAGTTTGTAAGGGTGCCATTTGTGAGTAGCTAATATCCGCCGAAGGGATGTTCGACTAATGCCACTCTCCAGTGACATGCGGCGAGTGCTACGCTGTGGGCTCTTGCTACGCTGTGAGCTCTTGCTGAATAAAGCTAGGACAGCCAATGATGTTTCTTCATCAGTGACAGTTTTCTTGCTTCCACATTTTGGCAAATCCAACACTGAACCAGTTTCATGAAACTTAGCAAGCAGTTTGCTGACTGTAGCATGGGAGATGGGTGGTCTTGTAGGGTGTCTTGCATTGAAATCTGCTGCGTTTACCAGATATCAACACGATTTCGATTCACTCCTCACGTGTTAACCTCTTTGACATGTCAATGGCTGTGAACAAAGAGAAACTTGTAAATAACTCATGAAAGAATAAAGTTACGTTGAAACCAAGCACACCATTGTTTTTCTTGTGACATTACCAATAAGTTTGATGTGTCACATGACCCTCTTCCTATTGAAAAAACAAAAGTTGTATCCAGGATGGCCGACTTCTAAATGGCCACCATGGTCACCACCCATCTTGTGGAGTTTGCCCCCTCACATATACTAATGTGCCACAAACAGGACTTTAATATCACCAACCATTCCCATTTTATTACGGTGTATCCATATAAATGGCCCACCCTGTATTTAGCTGTAAAGGCATTACTGAAGTGAGGTGCTGATGTTAAGCAATAAGAACTGCTTCACAGCCCAAGCTACAGCTCTTATAAAAAATGCTGAAAATGATTGAGAGCTGTGTGCAGGCTCGTCAGGCTCTTCCACGCTGAAGTAATAAACTGTTTCCTTTATGAAATGTCAAAACAAGTCCGAGAATGCTGGAAACAAATTTTAGTCTAATATGTCATTTTAGGTATTGACATTAACAAGTAAGGCCAAAAAAAGGGGGAAAAAGCCACTCAACAAAAGGAGAAATTTGTGTCTACACCTAATGCCATATGGTGTGTATTTGTGTGCTGAATTTAAATCGGGAGAACGTGCAGTCAGTGTAATTAAACTGTATTATAAATAATTAGAAGCTAAAATGACACTATTTCAATTTAACACGTAGCTGAATGCCATTTGCTCAGAGAGGAGGCAATTTACAAGGGTTGTTTTTGCCTTTGAGAGCAATTAAAAATGTATAGTGGAACGCTTGTGCAATGAGTATTAAGCATGAAGGTAAACGAACCACACAGGAACATGCTGCAATATGAAGAAGTTTTTTTTAATCCCTTGTCAGTGATGATAGAAAGATTTTTCATCAGTTAGGTGCTTCATTGTTCATACAGCTCATTTCATTCTGATATCCGGTTCAACAGCTCTGTGTTTCATATCCAGTCTATCACACAAGATTCAAAGCATTCAAAGGAATTTCCCGCAGCATAAACATGATACCAAAAATATGTTTTCCCTCCAGTAAATCAGTTTCTCCTCAAGTTGTCTTGTGCATGTCAGGAAATCTTGTTTTGACTTTAAATGTCTTATTTTATGCCTGAGTCCTCCTCATCTCATCTCATCACGGTCTGTCTCTTTGCATGCACCAAAGCTGGCTGAAACTCAAAATGGAAAAAGATGACAATGCAATTTGCTCCAAACGGTGTGTGCCAGATTTGCCTATTAAGTGCAGAAGTTGAAAAGGAAGCAAGAATGAGATAAGACTCAGAACAGTGAGGTAGTGAAGCAGAGAGAGCACCTCTGAGACCCGCCACACAAAGAAGGGTCTTAGCGCCTGAGCTAGCTCTTTATGTCTCTAAACATTAATTCCATGCTATTCTATGGCAGACATAGAAACAGGTTATTGAACTGACAGAGAAACCGCCGAGATTCTCCTCCTGGACCAGCGGAGTATCAGGAGCAGAGCTGGCCAGAAAACAGACAAGCACGGAGCCAGCCGAGCCCCTGCTGACAGAGGCCGAGGTTTCGTCCCTCCCTGAACTACAACAGACGGCTGCAGGCAAGCCAAGCACATCATCTCGACGGGAGACACTTGCTTGCATCACCTTCATCTATTTTTAGAACAACTGCATCCACCTTCTTTTTTTTTGTCATTTTACTCCCTCCTGCATTTCAAGTGTTACCTCAAGTGCAAACTGTTGCAGAAGGTGCAGGATTTTTCTTTACTGCCAGCGCTGTCGGCTTAATCGAGATACCTTTATCACAGAGCAGTCATGTTATGTGTGAGTTAAATAGATGGACAGCAGACATAAATTGGTGAATTACAGAGATAATGAATCAGGGTAGAGGTGAGAGTCTCCTGTGAGAGTTGAAAGCTGAGAGTGAAACAGGTTCATCCTCTGATCAATTTCTCCTCTCTGCCTCTCAGGCTGAAGTTGTTTGAATATAAGTGAAATCATCTGGTTTTTGTCTTTGACTGGAATAAAAATAGGCGTGTGGTCTATTCCTGCCGTATGTGAATTTATAATTAGAGATGCCAATAATGTGCACATTGTGTTTAAGAGAATAGAAGCAGGAAATGAGACTGTCAGTTTCAATGAAGCAGGCGTTTCCCAGTAGTTATTTTTTGGAGGAGATAATGAACGGTTCCAGGCTTGGCTCGACAGCACGTCAAGCAAGAAAGGCTGTGGAACGGCAATACAAGCAACAGCTTGGTAAAGACAGGCTCCGCCGACTGCCAGTGTTGGCCAGATGGAGGAAAGAAAAGGAGCAAGTAGTGATGTGGCAGAGGTGAGGAAGCAGTGTGAGACCAAGGAAATGAGATGAAAAGAGAAGGAATAGAAGGTGAGAATTAAAAGGAAAAGGTGGAAATGGTGCGACTGTTATGCACTGTTAGATTTAGTGAATTTAAAGGGCAAGCAGCTTGTCACGAAAAAACAAAAAAACTGTTAGATTTCACAGGCTTCTGAAATTCTGAATACCACAGAGTAATGAAAGACTAAAGCAAATAATACCATTTGAAGTGCTCGTACTGTTTTGCAAGAGCATGTGGGATCTGTTATACAAAGCAGGTGTTGTGTGAAAGTCATGGGGTAAAAATCATGCTGTTTCACCCTTTTTGTTTTAACAGGAACGTCACCCAGATCGAGTTTTAATTAGGAATAACATACATCCATGTCTGCAGCCATAAAGAAATACTTTGATGTCCAGCCTGGATAGTATTCCGGTTGGCCTAAAAAACACCAGGGGTTTAAAATCCTCAGTGTTAAATTAAGATGCTCATGGAGATGGTGTTGAGACGTTTTAGGCAGCTAACGGCAGCGGATGATAACTCCCTGTCTCAGATGGACATTTTTATCAAGATGTCATGCAGATTTCAAGCCATCCATCATTTTTATATAACCTTAGACTAAAGACAGAGCCACGGTGGCATCACCATGCCATCCAGTGGACGCACGGAGTAACTGTGCCGGCCGGAGGTGATAACTGGTTCTGTGAATCAGAAATTTTATGTGAGGTCAAGGTGAGTTTTACACCTTACAAAATCTAAAGGTTTACAATATATGACACTCTCTATTTATAAAACACATCTTTGGGTAAATAAATATTCTATAATGTTATTAACAGTACTGAGTTGGCGTGAGCAGTCGCCTGAATGTGCAACAGCTGGGTCAAAGGGTGGGTACACAGACAGACCGTGGAGTAATAATGTTGGAAAACAGAAATTATATATAATATGCACACGCACATTTGTGTTTAGGACTAAATTAAACACACTAATAGGATGAGAAATTAGTTTTGCCAGTCAGCTGTAACACCTGAACGCCGCCTGCTGCTGCCGAGAATGTGTGAAAACTGGTTAGTATGCAATCAGAGAAGTTTAAATATAAAGCAAATGGTGCTGATGAATGACTGAGACATCCAGACTCTGTCACACCAACGGGGCTGTCTGATGAATACAAAAGAAAGCCACAGGAGCCACTCTAGTATAACTATCTATTGTGCAGAACATATTACTGCAAAAAACATCATCTGTATGAGCACGAACGATTTCACCCTTAACATGTCTTAAAATGAGGTATATATATATATATACAAGCATTCTGTTCCATTTTTGCACTGATCATCACCTGCACACGTGTATATATTAATCTGCTTAATTTTATTTTTATTTAAGTGTTTTCTTACAATATGTTTTGCACTAAGTACCGCAGGAATTTCCTAATGTTGTAAACCTGCTCAACATTTGGCAATAAAACCCTTTCTGATTCTGATTCACACCGTGATAAATGTATCATGTGACTGTGATGGGGAACTTGGAGTTCAGCATTTTGTACTTGCATGAAGACTGAAGCAGCCAGGGATCACACCACCCCTAATGTACAGCGGCGTGTTTGGTGAAAGCCAAACACCTACCAAGTGTGAAGCACAGTGGTGTAGGGGTGATGATCCATTATGAACTCCCCTCACTACCAAAGTGTTCTAAAGTTAAGTCTTTCTGTCTAAAAGATAAAGCCCAAATGAGTAATACAGGACAATGAGCCCAAGCATTGCAGCACATCTACAACACAATGAATGAAAAAGAAACATGTTGCAATGGCCGTGCTATTAAATCATGGTGTGCATGTGATTTTTCTTATTACGTCTGTATTTTGGTGTGTGCGCGTGCTATGTGTCACGTGCTGTTCATCTGATTTGTGTATTAAAATAATTTTACAATCTGGTAAAGACTTTTTTAAAACTGTAGGTTGTGATACTTCAAACCTTAGACCTCAAAGAGGGAGTACTTTCTTTGACACATCTTAAAGGAAACAAAAAGGAGGACAACATTCCCAGCTGAAACATTAAAGGCATGAATTGGAGCAGACTGTTTCACTTTTCACCTGCAGTGCTCTGCCGTTATACTGCATCTCCTAGCAACAGAGACCTGTTTACCTACAAAACCTGCCGAAGACAGAGAGGTGAACAAACAGCCTGGAGTTGCAGGTACGTCCTGGGACTAAGTGGCAGATTTCAGTGCTTTTGTGTTTAGGTTTTTTTTTTGTTTTTTTTTTTCTGGGATCATTTATATTCAGGGTGAGTGAAAATGGCTGGGACTTTCCTGGAGGATCGCAGCTCTCTCTCCACTCATACAGCAGTAGACAAAGGCAGCACTTATTGCATTATTTCCTTCTGACTCTGTTCTCATTTATTCAGCAAGCTCCAAATTTAACTGGATGCTGCCGGAGCTAAAAACTTAGATGTAACACTTACTTTTATTTGTGGTTACAGCAGTGTCCGCAGGCCCACAGGATTGTTTTTTTTGCCATCCATCACTGTTGTCAGTGACTGTTTCCATTACAGCAGTCACAGATGGCTGAACAGGGGAGGATTGTCATACCGGCTACTGGAGCAATTGGCAGGAAGGGGCAACTGACCAACAACGCTGTCAAACTCCACAATACTACTTACACAGCATCTCATGGTGAAGATGATGAGTGAGACTCTCCAGAGTTTCAGCATAAATCGCACTGATTTGCATTCAAATTTGGGTTCTGACAGACAATTTTGCTATATCTGTCTCAGACTCAGACAGGATGGGATTCACTTCTTATCTCGGGCGTCCCAGTGAGACAGGCTTTACATCAAACCACAGACCAGCTATATATTACAGGCCTAGTTTGGACCACATTGACAACCCTCAGTTTGCGTAAGTGTCAGGACACTTTTCCCCCCGCCCTCTGCTCATCTTTTATAATGGCTATTTTGGTTCATCATTTTCTGATAATGTTATTAGCAAAACCTGTGCTTCTCCTTCAGTGATGAGCAAAGCTCTCTGGTGGCTGGGGGACTCTGTAGAGCTAATATTTGTCCAACTTTGGCATGTGCAGAAAAGCTAACAGAAGAATCTGAGAAATGTCAGTCAAGCTGCACATCTCTGTGAAATCTTGTCAGCCAGAATGATTACAGGCACATTGTGGATTTAGATGAATGCTTGCAGATATCTTTCTCCAAAGCCTCTGCTTCCACGCTTAAAGGAACTTTATTACTTTCAAAATGTGAAAGTAATAAAGATAATAATAATACATTTTATTTGAAAGTGCCTTTCAAAACACTCAAGGTCACTGTTGAGTAGGGACTTAGAGGGAGAAGGAAGAGATATTTCTTAAATCGGGAGGTAGGGAATTCCAGAGTCGTGGAGCAGAGCAGCTGAAAGCCCTGCTCCCCATGGTTGCAAGACGGGGGGAAGGGACGGAGAGTGAAAGGGAAGAAGAAGATCTGAGACAACGAGATGGGGCGGTGATCTTAACCAGATCAGAGAGATATGGAGGAGAGAGATGATGAATAGCCTTAAATGTGTACAAGAGTATTTTGAAATTGATGCGATATTTGACCGGGAGCCAATGAAGCTGCTGCAGGGCAGGAGTGATGTGGTGGACAGAAGGGGTCCTGGTGATGATACGGGCAGCAGAGTTCTGGACGCGTTGGAGCTTGTGGATGGATTTTTGAGTAAGACCAAAAAGAAGTGAATTACAATAATCAATCCGGGAAGTAACAAGGCTATGGACAAGAATGGCAGTGGCATGTGGGGTGAGAAAAGAACGGAGACGATTAATGTTGCGCAATTGAAAATATGCAGACCGAGTAACATTATTAATGCGTGAATTGAAAGATAAAGTACTGTCGAGGATGACACCCAAACTTTTCACAGAGGAAGAAATGAAGACCGGTGAGTTATTGATAGTAACAGAGAAACTGTTGGTTCTGGATAGTGTTGATTTAGCGCCTACCAAGAGGAGCTTGGACTTATTACTATTGAGTTTGAGAAAATTAGAAGAGAACCATGAATTTAGTTCAGCTAAACAGAGGGTAAGGGAGGATGGGGGAAGAGCAGAATCAGGTTTAGTGGACAGATAAAGCTGGGTGTCATCGGCATAACAGTGAAAATGGATATTGCATTTACGGAAAATATGTCCAAGCAGTAGAGGGTAGATAATGAAAAGAAGGGGCCCCATCAGACAGGTATGATTTAAACCAGGCTAGTGGAGTATGGGCGAGACCGATGGAGGCTAGCCTACTGAGAAGTACAAAGTGAGAAATAGTGTCGAAAGCAGCACTCAGATCGAGGAGAATAAGAATGGAAAGTAAACCGGAGTCAGCTGCCATAAGAAGATCCTTGGTTGTTTTTATAAGTGCTGTTTCAGTGCTATGGGAAGGGCGAAAACCAGACTGGAACTGTTCATACAGATTATTATTAGTTAAATGTGAGTGGAGTTGTGTGGCAACTATTTTCTCAGGAATTTTTGAAAGGAATGGTATATTGGAAATAGGCCGAAAATTCTCAAAATTATTGGGATCTAGACCAGTTTTTTTCAATATTGGGGTGATGATGGCAATTTTGAGGGAAGCAGGAACAGTTCCAGTGGTAAGTGAAGAACAGATGATAGCAGATATGAGGGGAAGCAAAGAAGGTAGACATGCCTTAACCAAAACTGTAGGAATGGGGTCTAGCTGACAAGTAGAAGGTTTTGACTTACAGATGAAATCTGAAATATCAGTAACTGAGGGGAGCTGGAAAGCAGAAAAACAGTGTGATGGGAGATGAATTACACAGGAAGAGCTAAATGGAACCTCGGAAACCAGTTCTTGATGTATGAAATTAGACCTATGCACTTGGGTTATACAGGCAAGTATGAAAGTGTGTGGAAATCTCTGACAGAGAGGTTCAAAGGATGTAAACAAAGGACTTTAAGTGAGTAGGTGCTTCACTGTAAATTAGATTCCCTGATGCGATAAAAGATTAAAAAGAAAAAGAAAAAAAAGCTAGACTGTCAAGAATGAAGCGTGTTTGTCTGAAGTGTTACCTCAGACTCGGCTCTGCCTTTGTTTTTCAGACTCTTGTTATCTGACAGCTTCGTCTCTCAAACTAAACGACACTACCAGCCTCCCATCCACTCTGGATGTTCTGGGTCTTCAACAAACATCGTTAACAAACCTGGAAACAGCGGCTTCCATCAGCTGAGGATTCAGCCAAAAACCGCATCAGTCGAGGAGAAGGTATGACAGCTCGGTTTGACAGCACTTAAACACACCTCTTCAAGATGATGGAAAGTGTAATATTATGTTATATACATAAACTTTCTGTTATTGCTTAAATGTTTCCTCAGACAGAATATCAAAGTTCATTTGTGCCTCATCGTCCTACGCCAGCAGGTAATTTAAAGGCTACAATGCAGAACTTTGTGAGCTTGAGCTGTTCATTTATAACTACAAATAATGGAAAACTTTAATAAAATGCCACAGTTTCATTTTGAAAAAGCTAACATTGTTGCTTCAGTTTCTCAGAACCATGTGACTGTAGGTCCTAAAGGAGGGAGTGGTTTCACTAAGGCAGCAGAGCTTCAGGTTAACACCAGCTTGATGGTGAGTGGTTTTTAAAGGTATTGGAAGCTATTCTTAGCTGAGATTTTTATATTCTTCCATTTTTTTAAACAACCTCCTATTAAGAAATCCAAGTGAAAATGCTGCCTGTGTATCCAAAACCTGGCTTTACATCATGGTTACAAAGGGATTATATTTGTTTTAAACTACATGCTATATCCAAAAGTTGGGATACTGTGCAAAATTTAACAAAAAACAGAATGCAAATCATAAAAAGATTGTATAGACTCACTGGCCACTTCATTAGTTGCATCTTACTAGTACAGGGATGGACCCCTTTAGGCCTCAGAGCGGCCTCAGGTCCTCATGACAAATAGACAATGTTGGAAACAGTCATCCGATTTTGGTCCATATTGTTGTGATAGTATCACACAGTTGCTGTAGATTTATTCACTGGACATCCCAAAGATGCCCTACTGGATTGATATCTAATGCCTGTGAAGGAGGCCATTTGAGAACAGAACAGTTGTAAGGAGTGGTTGTTTGAGTTACTGTTGCCCACCTTTCATCTTAGAGCAGTTTAGCCATTCTCACTGAATGTTTTCTTTTTTAGGCCATTCTCTATAAACTCCAGAGATGGTTGTGAGGTGGGTAAATCATGCAACATTCAAAGTCGCTTAAATAACCCCTTTCCCTCGTTCTGAAGCTTGGCTACATGTCTAATTACACTGAGCTTCTCCCACGTGATTGGTTGTTTGAGGTACTTGTGTTAATCATCAGTTGAACAGGTGTGTCCAAGGTGGCTGGTGACTGTGTAATCAAGTATATAGACAGCATGCCAAATGCTGAAACTGTGATATTTGAATCTTTTCAATTTTTTAGTACAGTTGAAGTCCTCTGGCAGCTACAGTATGTGTATCTGTGAGTTCTTATCTGTATATCTACTTGTAACTGCCAACTGTTGATATTCAGGGTGAACCTCATCAGACTCCCAGCTCAGTGATGAAAACAGACTTCATGCCACTGTCCCTGCTGCAGGTTGAGCCACACAAAAAGCTGAATTCATTCGGGGGGGGGGAGCGCAGGGGAATCTTTCATGTATAACTCTGAAGTTTGTTCTGTGTCTCAGGGTACTGAGGCGAAATCGGGCCTGTGCAGCCGTTCTTGCAGAGAAACGGGATTCACACGAGGTGACATCGCTCCCTTGGCCCACCCTGTTAGTGCTGACTTCTTCACAGTTTTTCTTTGATGTAAAAGCGCAACATTAATGCTTTTTGTTTTTATTTAATTACTTATTTCTGTCTCTAATCATCTAGGTCTCTCTTCTGTCATCGCCCCAGACTAAAACAGAGGCCCCGATGCCATCTATCATTGGACAAAAGGTTAAATATGTTCATGCAATAGTTTTTCACTCTATTTATCAGCACGTTATCTGGATTGTTCAACAACATTTTAATTTTTTAGAAACCCACAGGATATGTTCTGAACACTCATAAAAACCAAACTTTTCCTGATGCACCACTTGATCCTTCAGACTTCATCACACATTATAAAAGCAAGTAAGTGTAATTAAGTTAATTAATTAACTTAATAAATTGTCACTTTTCACCCTATAACTGTAAAGTGCGTTACACTATTTGGCTACCTGCTTATTTTCCAGGTTTTGTCATCGTGATGACAGAAACTGGAAAAGTCCAGAAAAGTTCAAATCAACGAACTCTTGTCCCAGGATTGTCAGCTCTAAAATGGAAAGTGGCTACAATCTTCGGGATACGGACAGGTATGTATGTTATGCTCAGGAAGTCGTATCATACAGATTTCCTTTGACTGACATGACCTAGTTTTATTCTACAGGTACATCCTCAGGGGCTAGACCTTCTCACACCTGTGATGATACCTGCATTGCTGCTTTGTCACAAATAAAAACTGAAGTTTTTTGTTTGTTTGCAGTCTGGCATGTTCTATTAATAAAATCGTTTAAATGCATACAACAAATATGAATTGCTTTTTTTTTTGAGTGGAAACTTCGCCAGCCAGATGTGTGAATGGTAGAAATCCAAAGAGGGAGTGAACGAGATGATGCATTGTCTTTGACCACCTTACTGTCACTGACCTACAGAGAATGAGAGGAGTGTAAACTAATGGGAAAAATAATTACAGCCAGGCTGAGTAAGGCACTGATTTCCAAGGATGTCTGTGGTGTGTCAAACTGTTCTGCCACCCACAGCAGAGTCTGGATGAGCAGCAGAGCCTAAACTGAGTAGGAGGCTGAGATTGCACTATTGTGCAGCTACATACTGTGCACCTACTCTGAGCCAACTCTCAGAAACGACATTACATTATCAGTGTAATCCATTCTGCATTATCAATATAATAACTCTTGTGTCAAAACAAGAGATTTTTAACTACGTTGGTTTTTTGGGGGTGTCACCATAGTATTTATGAAAGATATGTGACATTAACAGCCATAATATACACTTAATTGCATTCAGTGACGTGCACAGACATTTTGGGGGGCAAGTGCTCCAGGGGGAAAAAAGGGCACTTTTTGCATATGTGGAAAACCTTTTCTTTTTATAATAAAAAAATCGCACAGGTTAAATGCAATTTGACTTTTATTTCAAAACATTCTCTAAAAATCAAAAATCACACCACAAAAAGATAAAATCTGTATCCAACTCTAAACCATATACATACATATTCTCAAGTGTCCATTAAATGGAGTGTACTGCTCTAAAGAAGCATCCTTCTTGGTGCCATGTCTTTGTAGATGTTGATGACCTCGTTGTAATTGATCTCCACATCTTTCTCAATGGCCAACAAGAGGAGATCAGACAACCTTTCTTCTCCACACAAACTTCTTAGTTTATTTTTGATTATTTTTAGCTTTGAAAAGGATCTTTCAACTGTCGCAGTTGTCACTGGTAGTGTTGCGTAGATCTGAATCATTTTGACAAAGGCAGGAAAGATCAGCTGGCCATTATTTTCCCTCAGTATCAGAAATATTTCTCTGAGGTCTTTTGAACTAAAGCTGGAGTGGAAGACCTTTAATTCTGTTTTGAGCTGGTCCTCATCTTCTCCATAGAATTCACAGAGGATGTGGACAGCTTCAATGGCTTCTGGGTTTGGTGGGCCTACCCAGTTAGCATGCACAGTTAAGGGCTGGAAGGACTGAATGATTCTGGCCGTTGGGCTTCCAGTATTGTCCCCTTTGAACCTCCTGTTCAGTTCCCCAGTCATGATGTCCAGAAAGGTGAAATATACACCACTCCTGAAATATGCCTCCACTGACTCAAACTGAGCACCTACTTGAGACACTGTGGTGCTGTGTTGGAAACGCACTGGAACTTTCCGCTTTCTCTCCTGACCAGGCACCACGGTAGGTACTGGAATGTTGAAACTCTCTGCCTTCTCTGATGCACATCTAAATATCTCTCCAAATTTCTCCTCAGACCTCATGGTTTGCAATGTGTGAAGCACACCATCAATTACCTTGTAGGCAGTGGAATGGTCCAACCCTTCTTCCTGCAGAGAATCTGATGCCAAAGCAGTGACTTCGAATACTGGTGTGGTGATTTCCATGCAGAGAATGAACATAAAATTAATGGCATTTCTGTACATCTGAGCATCACCTTGGGCCAGGTTAGGTGGGTCACTGTCACTGATGTCATCAAGGAGCATCAAAATGGCTTTCAAATTTCTCTGAAGTGCCTTCAGTGCTTTTTCCCTGCAAGCCCATCGAGTATCTGACAGCTGCTGGAGCTCCATAACACGTTGTCCAGGAAAGAGAGACTCCTGAAATTTGACCAAGGCAGCATGACGCTTTGGGGAGCCTGAGCAAAAGGCATACAATTTCTCCACCAAGTTGAAAAATGTCACAAAATGCTTGCTGGACTTTGATGCCTCCACTAGTACCAAATTGAGGCAATGGGCTTTGAAGTGCACATAGAGGGCCTTCTCATTGTGTGCACGGATTCTAGCTTGGAGACCTTTATACATGCCACTCATGTTGGCTGCTCCATCATAGCCTTGACCATACATGTTCTTCATCTCTAGGCCATTCTTTTGCAGAAGCAAGAACACTGTATTCTCCAGCTCCTGGCCTGTAGTTGTATCAACATTGCACACTTCGATGAATCTCTCCTTTATTTGCATATGATGAAAATATCGCATAACAAATGACACTTGCTCTTTGTGTGAAACATCAGAGGTTTCATCAAGTAGAATGGAATACATTTCAGCCTCTTTTATTTCACGTTGTATCTCCTTCCTGATGTAAGTTCCTAGTGCTGCAATGATGTCATTTTGACTTCAGTTGGAAAGCAGTGACACCTGGGGCCTTGTCTTGGTGGCTTTAACTGTGGCAATTTTTTCCAAATGCATTTTCAGCACACTATCGTAGCGGGAAAATACATTGACTAATTCACGAAAATTGCCACGGTTATCACTGGACTCACTCTCATCATGACCTCGGAATGCTTGTCCCTGACGTGCAAGATACACTGTTAGGTCAATTAATCTTGTCAGGATTTCTTTGTTTGTCTGCCTCTCTCGCTCTCTAACTTCCACCCCTTTTACGTCTGAAACATCAAATGCAGACTGAAGGGCCTTTTTCTGGAAATTGATCCATCTAACCATGCTTGTCATGTGCATCTCTGCGCTGGAGTGTTGTTTGATTTTTTCAAGAGCAGTACTCCACTTTCTGATGCCATCAGTTGTCCAGGCTGTTCTGCTTTTATATTTTTCATCCGAGAGGAAAAGCCGACAACTAAAACAATGCATTGAATTAGCAGTGGGTGAGTATTCCAGCCACACATTAGCAGAAAACCACTGTTTCTGGAATGATCTCCCCTCAGTTTTTGGGTAAGGTATATCAGGCTGACATGGGCCCACATTGCAGCACATTGAAACGTATCTGTCATTGCGCTTTATTTTAAATGTATGGATGTGTGTTGGATCTGTTGGGTATTGTAAAGCTGCTAACTTTGACATTATGTGATCGATCTGTTCTTCCTCATTGTGGTCTTCAGAGAGCACTACATCAGTGTCTGTAGGCCTAACTGAACCTGTTGCTGCATTGGTCGCGGCTTCATCTGTTTCTATATCTCCCTCTTCTGCTATGCTGGTAGATGGCATAGAGCTGCTTCCCTGCTGTGACTGACTACAATGGAACAATAATAATAATAATAGTATTATTATTTATCATAATAATAAGCTTAAACAGATAGTTTTAATAATAACCCATACTGCAAGTCTTGTAACATAGAAATAACTTTCGTAGGTACAAAATAATAGTTAGCTCAATGCCTGCTGATTAAGTTCATTAAAAACTAAGTGTGAACAGCTTTTAAGATTTTTCAATAGAATTAACTGCAAGGAGCAGGTTACATTAAAACATTAAAATAGAACCTGACTCTGCCCTTGACTCTGACCTTTCATCTTCATTTTCCTTTGCTTTCATCCAGGAGAGCAGAGAACTGCTTCCCTGGGCTGCCTGTTGTAGATCCCTTTCTTTCTCCTTTCTCAGCCTCTCTTTCCTAGGCATTATGCTTGCTGAAATTAGTAAATAAATAGACCAAAATGTATGAGAACGAATAAGACTGACTGTGGTCATTACAAGAACAGGGCAGAATGGTCGTTTTCACAGGCAATTGGGAACTGCCTATTTTTCCTTTAGCAAATTAATGTGTTAATGTTGCCAATATGTTACACCAAAAAAAATTAACATGTCTAACCAGTGCTTCTCAAAACTTTTAACATGCACCACCCCCAACACCGTACCCTTCAAACTACCAATAACAACATCACTGTTCTGTCACAATCAGGTCGGAATTGATGGAGAGTGGGGGTTGCCTAAATGGTTTAGGTTACATTTTAAATGTGTCGTTTTTTTGTTTATCCATATGGATGGATGGAGGGGGCAAGCTGGCAAAGTTTGTCATGTGCAGTTTCTGACAGGCTACTTCACAACAAAACAATTGCAGGTTGGTCTTAGAGGGCAAACAGAATAATTTCACTCGATTCATGGGTTACCTGACTGGTTGGGAAGGGAAAGAGCTGCCGTGTTGTCCGCCGTGGCTCCCAGTCGCTATAGTTAGCCTACTATGCCTACTCCAAGTAGTCCTATGTCATGCCGCTGCTACACGCCTCACAACAAATGAACTGCAAGCGTGTTCACGTGACACGGTGACAGTGAAAAAGCGACAGGGTTCGGGTGTCTTTGAAGAAGGGGCACAAATCAAGCCATTATTTTCACACGCAGCTTTAAAAAAAAAAAATCACGTCTTTCAAAAGGGCACTTTTTTGGACTGAGGGCAAAAGGGCAAGTGCTTCAGCACCACCTCGTCTCTATCTGTGCACGCCAGTGATTGCATTATCAGTCAGTTGGAGAGATGTGCTTATCTAGTTAGTCAATCACATGCAGCTCGTCTGGGTAAAAACGCCTTGTTGATGCCAGAGATCAGAAGAATGGCTAGACTGCTTCAAGCTCTTATAAATGCAACACTAACTCAAATAACCACTCGTTACAACCAAGATATGCAAAAGAGAATCTTTGAATGTGTGGTGTGTCACATGGCAGCAAGAAGCTCTCTCACCAAAACTAGGCAATAGAAGATTAGAAACCTTTGCCTAGTTTGAGTTTAGATTCGACTGTTATGCTGGGATGGTAAAGCCGAAGCATGGAACCATCCTGCCTTGTATCAGTGGTTCAGGCTGGTGGTGTAATGGTGGGAAAGACATTTTCTTGGCTCATGTTAGGTCCCTAAGTATCAGTTGAGCATTCTTTAAACACCACCTCCCACGTGAGTATTGTTGCTGACCATGTCCATCCCTTTATGATCACAGTGTTCCCATCTTCTGATGATGCTTCCAGCAGGATATCATGTGCCATGTCACAAAGCTGACATTTCGAACTGGTTTGTTGAACGCGACAATGAATTCACTGTCTTCAAATAGTCTCCATAGTTGAAGATCTCAATCTAGTAGAGCACCTTTGGAATCTGTTAGAAGATTAGAAGATTTGTAAATTTGTAGCAAATGTGATCCTGTCATGTTAATATGGACCACAATCTGAAATGAATGTTTCCAGTACCTTGTTAAAACTATGCCACAAATAATTAAGGCAGATCTGAAGGCAAAAGTGAGATACTGGCAAACATTAGGATCCAGTGAGTGTGTATGTCAGCCACAGTGATGCAAGACAGGCAATGTCAGTCTGTTGGTTTCTCCAGTGATGTAGTCTGGACTGAATTAACTATTTGATTAACTGCCAGGAGGTTTTTATACATAAAATTTCCCCAGAGGATGACTTTGACTGATTTTGGAGACCCCTTAAGATTTTCATCAGATCAGTTTTGTTTTGTTCAAAATCTACATTTTGTTAGTTTTAGCTATAATTGGTTTAGAGAAAAGGAAATGTTAGCAATCCAAAAAGCTGGACTAAGACGAGTTAACGCTATAAACAATGCTACCTCTCAATATCAGCATGTTAGCAATGATGCTGTGAGTCAGCTGGCCTCATAGCATAGCTGCACACACAGCTTTGTTATTATTAGAAGTAAAGGAAGTGACCAAACAAGAGCTGAAACATCACTTACATGATGTAAATTAACACATGTAATAGTAATTCAAGTTCAAGTCAAGAAGTTGGAACCAAATGTGTGTTTTTGTTTGGTTATTTTTTAGTTTTGCTCAAAAGTGATGTCTTTGCACACACAATCCAGGCATTAAAACAAACATTTCCATGATTCAAACTATATTTCTCATTTAACATATTAATCAGGCTTTTTTTAATATATTAATTAAGAATAAAGATGATTTTTCTATTAACAAAAGGACATACTAAGCTCTGTTATAGCACTCTGTATCATTTTAAACATAAAACGCTAGATGTTAAAACCTTTTGCCCTCTCTCGGATGTAATGAGAGGAAAGCTTGGGGGACTCTACCTTTCTTGATAGCGACCAAAAAAAACTGTATAATATTTACCAAAACAGCTAAACAGTAGTAAAAATATCTATCAACTGCTGCCCTGCATTTATAATATGTATTATGTGTGGTTTTCCGTGTAGAAACAAATCTAAAATTAGAGTGGTGAGTCTGAGTCTGTTCCCGAGCGTAGACACACGAGTTGACACGCTCTGCCTCATGAGTGCAAGCATTAATATTTTAGTGTTGGGATAAATATTTCACTCTTTCAATGAGATGTGAGAAAAAGATACGTGGAGGGAAAGAGGATTGGATTACACTCGTGCCCCACATGAATAATGAGTGCAGAGATGAGAGGAGAACAAGGGCCTGGCCTGCTCCATGCTAGAGACAAAGATAGAAAAGGTGTAGTCACAGACAAAAAGGAGTACACAAAGGTCACCCGAGCCTTCACCTGACCTGCAAGGGGGCTTTTGATTGGTGGTGGGGGAGTCAAGTCTATTTCATGTTCCCTCCCCATGGACTTCCCTTTTATGGTGAGGCACCCCAGCTATTCATCGCTGTAATAATCCCGCTCGTCTCTCGTTCGTTCTGGGCACTGACACTCACAGGAATGCTTACACAACACTGACAAGAGTTGGGGGGGGGGGGGGGGGTTTGTTTAGCATGTCATAAATATTTTGTATATCCAAGTCCAGTACGTCCATTTGCACGCACAGACAGTCTCGGTTTATAGAAATAGTGATGAACCAAGATGAGGTGCACTGTCGAGCACATAAAACAGACACTGATGATGATGTAACAGAAATGTTAAATTGTGTCAGTGAAGCAAGCGGTGGCTAGTGGTTTCACCGCTTCACAATTAAGAAATAAATTCCCACAAGTGACTGACATAATCAGACGGGTAATTATTTAATAACGGGAAACTTGGTCTCCTATGCCCACTGCAAGTAGTTTTATTGTAAAACAACTACACACACTGTACACACACACACACTCTCTCTTTACCTGAGTCCAGCTCTGATCTGATCATATGGAGATGAGTGAGATGTTGTTAATTTTTAGACACATAATGCCCGGCTCATTTATATTCACAGCAAACAACAGGTTTTAAATTAGCAGCACAGCTACACAAAAAAGTCCCAAAACATCAACTGTATCTGCAGGATTTCCTGTCATTCATGTCCAGCTTGTCCTGCAGATCATCTGGATCTTGGAGGGGCCTTTCACGCCCCTTCATCTTGTCTCCCTGTGTCATCCAACTCCTCCACATCCTCATAGTCCATCTCAGCCCTCTCATACTCTAGCTCCTCTCCCTCAAACTCAAACCCTTCTCCCTCACATATCAGCTCCTCTGTCTCATATTCGACCGCCTCTTCGTCATATTCGAGCTCAGTCCCGCCATACTCGTTTATTGGAGGCTCCACATACCCTCCTTCCTCTTCCTCCACTTCATCCTCCACTTCTTCCTCCTTCACCAGAAGCTCTTCCTCTTTAACATCTGTGTCCTCTATGGTCACTGCAGCTTCATTTGGTGCTTGCTTTGAGCTACTGTTCTTGAGGATGCCATGAATCACTGGCTCCTCTCCTGCAAGTGCCAGCTCTTCTGCCTCTTTCTCTGCTGCCTTTCGTCGTCTCTCCTTCCTGGCCTCACGCACCTCCAAAAACTCTGCAGCTCCCTCCCCAACCAAGACAGCGTCTTCACCTACTATAGGAGGTTCCTTGACTGGGTTGTGGTCATAGGAGAAAAGGCGCAGGGCTCTGAGACGCTTCAGGCTGGGAATTTCTGATATCTTGTTGCGGTCCAGGTCTAGGATCTCCAAGGACTTCATTCGAAGAAGGACTTTTGGGAAGGTGTCAAAGCGGTTTCCGTAGAGCCACAATCCCCTCAGAGCCTCCATGCGCCACAAGTCAGGAGGCAGAGTCTTCAGGCGGTTGTCCCCCATCTGCAGGGACTTGAGGTTGGGTAAGTCATAGAGCACTCGTGGGAATCTCTGGAAGTAGTTGCTCTCCATCCACAAGCACCGCAGATTCTGCAGGTTGCTCAGCTCAGGTGGAAAGCTCATTAGGCGGTTGCTGCCCAAATAGAGACGGGTTAGGTTAGTGAGGTCGCAGACGGCCAGAGGAACATCTTCTATTTTGTTGAAGTCGAGGGCAAGTATCCGCAGACCCTGCAGCTGGGAGATGCTGTCGGGCAGGGTGCGCAGGCTGTTTCCACAAACATAAAGCTTCTCCAGATGCATCAGGTCACAAACACGTGAAGGCAAACGCTTAAATTTACGGTAGCTCAAGTCCAACACGGGGTCTCCACTCTCCAGCAACTCCTCCACTCCAAGCGGAAGTTCCTCCTCTACTTCCTGCACTACTTCCTTCTCCTTCTCGGAAAATTCTGCCTCTTCGCCATCTTTCCCCCCCTCTTCCTCCTCTTCTTCTCCCCCTCCCTTCCTGGACGAGTTGCCCATGCTGTTGCCTGCAGCACCTTTGTGACTCCTGTGTGAGTCAAGACAGAGTCATTTGATGAGGGAGTGTCTGTGACAAGTCAACCCTGAGCCTGGGAGCTGCTGCTGTTTTGTGGTTGTACCCACTGGCTGCAAACCACATCCTGGCCCGGGCCAGTTAACACTCCGGCAGCCATACCAAAGCAGTTTGTCAAGTGTCTCGTTGTCCCTTCATCTACAGCTTCATCACAAAACAGTAGCGGAAAAGATCTAACAAACTGCAGAGTAATAGTAATGATAATAATAGTAGTAATAGTAGTAGTAGTAGTAGTAGTAATAGTAATAATAGTAATAGTAAAGGTGTTGTTGATAGTTGAGTTCAACAAAATCCAGCTGAATTTTGAGCTGAAATTGAATTCTTGCAGTCCTTACCCTCTTCTCTCCTCTCTAACTTCCTCGGGGCTTTTAAGGGAAAGATAACGCCACCTGTTCACGTGATCCGGTTTCTCTATTAGAAGAGGAGAAAAAAAGTGCCACTAAACAGGGAGCCTACCTCCCCTCTTCCTGCGGATAAACCCACAGTGTGTGCGCACTCAGTGACCTGGCTGGCGGCAAAGAAAAACAGCTAATGGAAGTCTGTTCACTAGTTAACGCAGCTGCTCCCCATTAGAGGCCGAGGTTTCCCGGAGTAATAATCCGCGCCCGAGGAAAAACAAAAAAACCTGCACATACTGGAAAAGAACAGCGCTCACTGACGCCCCTCAACTCCTGATGTTGGCCGCTTCTCTCCATCAGTGTGAAGGTTTACATTCAACTGCTGCCTCCCTCCTTCTGTAACAGGAACAGGGGGCATTCACGTCACATGGCCAGTGTGTCCTCGTGTGAGTGCGTGTGTGTGCGCGCGCGTGCGCCGGTATGATAGAAGTAGCCTCTTAGAAATAAATATATTTTAAAAAAGAAGCAACTTTAAAAACAACTTTTTCCCACAAACAAATTTTTAGGTGTGAGGGTTTGATCAAACGATAAACAAAAAAGAATATTAATAGTGATAAACATTATCCTGATATTTATGTTCATCTGCACAGACGACAAGCAAATTCGCAGGCTTACCTACGCTTATATTTACACATTCGCACATGTATTAACCGCCAGCGCCACTTTTTAATTGCAATTAATAGTTTTTAGATTCATTTTGTGTCTGGAGTATTAGTCCTGCCACAGAGTGACACAGAGCACACATAATCGCAAGCGTTACAGTTTATTACTTTTCCTCGTAAAATGTTGTTACTATAAATCCATACGAAACGAGAAACAGCCTTTCAAAACAAATAAATACATTTGTGGTTTTGCCGTTTGTAGCTACTATAAATCTTTATGTACGGCTATATGTATGTTTGATGATGGAGATGAGGCTCACTGTCCACAATGGTCTACTTAATTTTGGTTTTACTCATTTTTGTAGGTGACCCGCTGAGACCTATAAAATTGTTTGACAGAGCACAAAACTCAAGACTTGCCGTTATGGTTTTTCTCCTAACCAAATCACTGCAAACCAAGTAGTCTTTGGTCACTCACATTCTTATGCAATAGGACTCCCAAGTACAATATGAGATTCTCATATAGTATGGTTTTATATGCAAACCTAAAGTGAACAAACAACTCTGCAACGATTGCTAAAATAATTCTCTTTTACTGTTGTTGCTTCATATTATGGCTCATATAGTTTAATTGTCAAATGTTTTATGTAAAAATTCCATCCATCCATTTGCTTCAGTTCTGTAAATATGTGCACCGTCCTCTGATGGCCAGTAGGTTGCCTGTAGCCACCCTTTGGATCCAGTCTTACAGATCATTAAGCCTTTTTGGTTTAAGTGATGTTGTCACACTTCCTGTTTCCTGATGTTGTCCAACCATGAATCAAAAGTCAGAGAGAAATTCCAGGGGTTAATCCAGAATCATCAATTAATCTAACATGCTTGTTTTTGGACTGTGGGACAAAGCTGGATTGCCCGGACAGAACCCACGCACACTCAGAAACGTCCCAGACTGGATTTGAACCTTATTGCTGTGAGGGCTAATCACCCTACAGTCAACCTTTGATTTCACTTTGTTACACTACATTTTCAGATTGCTTCTGAAAATGTTTCAGTGATCAATACTCTGAATTCCAGAAAAAAGAAAACAACCAAACAAAAAACCCTCCTGATTAAAGATTTTCCGCACTTCATATTTCAGTTTTGTTTTGTTAATTATTCAGATGCCTTTTTTTTATTTAGCAAAACGATCGGTGGAATAATTTAGTGCAGGAAAAGTCTCAGCAAATGCCAATAAACAACTCAAAGCTTTACAGGGTTTTAATTTTTCTCTACGTGACACAGATACAGTGGACTAAAGTGCAGCTCAGATTGAAATGAATGTGACACGACTGAAAAATATTCCTACACCGCCGCTCAAAATAGCTCCAACATTTGGGTGAGCCCAGAGCAGTTTTAACTAAAAGGGCAACAACAGTTCCAGAAAAGACTAACTTTGTCCAGTACAGAACTATTCTCTGTTTCTCATAGTTTACCCCACAGTATTACAGGATATTACTGAGACTATTGTAGCGTTTTCAGCCATTTGTTTTTCTGTACTAAACTAATTCAGAATTCAGTTCAACCTTAACATTATACTTTAATCTGAAAGAAACACTGAAAGAAAAACATCCTAAAATAATGAAGGTTCAAGATGAACCAATCCGACACTGTATTTTTAATGAATCTGACCATATAACTTCATCTCGCGTAGCTTAAAATTTGCAATGCTGTTTATACTGACTATACTGAATTTGTACTGAGGAGATTACAGCATTCACATAATGCAATAATGATCACATGCTACTATCAACAAGAACATGATACTTTCTATCTTACTATTGATACTTTACTGAGCATTTCATCCCAAATTACTTACCTTTTTGTTTTGTTTTTGAAAAACAGACTCAATACTTGGCAGCAAAGGTTTTTAGAGACATCTTTAGGTTCTAATATTTCTTCTTTACACTTACATATCTGTTGATGGGTTGCAACCTATTCTGACCCAAATGTTGCTTTGAATGAATCTTATGTGTCATTTGAATGTAAATCTCCAAAGAAATATTCAGATATGAGATAATGTAACTGATGGGATGAAAAGTGTAGTGATGCCAAAGTAAAAAGTCTCTCACTCTTTTCTGAGGAAAATACCCCCACCTTTCATTTGAGGGACCAAAATGAAAGTTAACCTTTAGCCCAAATTCATCAAAAAACGTAATAACAGCATGCAGGTTTTCTGATTGACAGTCTATGCTGTTGGTTGTGATACTGAGGAAAAGTCTGTAAAAGATGCTGGGGTCAGATGTGCAGGGCTTCTGTCAGCTTGATAAGCTATGGCAGAAGAAGCGGACAAACAGGGAGACAGGCGGCGTGCTGCTTGAGGATAATCCTGTCTGATATGCTGAGAACCAAAAGAGCTGATTAGCAAATTTCTATATAGCATTAAAATGACCCTGAAATGACACAGTGAACTGTAAGCAGGGGACATAAAAGACTGAGACCTCAGGCAGTGAATAGATGTGACTGTTGAGGTGAAAGTGTTGAATGCAGATGAAGCACTGCATGACTTCACTACCATGGACGAACACACACATAACAAACACATGGACAGGGTAAAGGAAAAGTAACTCTAAACAGTTATTAATGATCATTTTTTCATGGTGGTCTAATGGAAAATCAATAATTATTAAGTATTTAATATTTATATATATTTCATAAATGTTTCTGGAAAACACAAGAAGCAAAACAGGACTGCAATGAGAGGCCTTCATGCTTTTGCAACTTGAGGTTAAAAGAGAACAAGGAAGCAATTTCATTAAAGGAGCATATTTGCACTATCTGCTGGTGAAGGAGAAAATTGCAGCTGATACAGCATCATTGTGCTTATTTACAGTAAAGGAAAATATGTGTGATTTGATGATGCAAACAGTTCAAGTCTAAAAACAGAATGACATCAGGCAACCATTTTTGTGTTTACTGTAGTGCTTACTTTGTAGGTATCCACATTTAAATTGAATGAAGGGTTTAGGAGTTTCAGCTCCTTAACATGTGCCAATCTCTTTTTAAAGGGACCAAAAGTATTTGGACTCAAAGTCTATTTCATGGGCAGGTCTGGGCAATTCCTTTGTTATGTCATTGTCAATTAAGCAAATAAAAGGCCTGGAGTTGATCTGAGGTATGGTGCTTGCATTTGGAAGATTTTCTTTACTGTGAACAGATAACATGCAGTCAAAGGAGCTCTTCATGCAGGTGAAACAAGCCATCCTTAAGCTGTGAAGACAGAAAAAAACCCTTCTGAGAAATTGCTAAAATATTAGGAGTGGCAAAATCTGTTTGCTATATCCTGAGAAAGACAGAAAGCACTGGTGAACTCAGCAATACAAAAAGACCTGGACATCCACAGAAGACAACAGTGGTGGATGATGGATGATCACAGAATCATTTCTAGCCCTTCACAATAGCCAAGCAAGTGAACAACACTCTCCAGGAGGTAGGTGTATTGATATCCAAGTCTATCATAAAGAAATGACTTAAGTAATTTCTTTGTTTTTGGCATGATCTTTCTCAAGTGACAGCTCAAACTCTTGCTAAAGTTTTTATACTGTGTGTAAACTGGCAGGTAACTTTCAGTTTTAACTAGATTTTACACACTATGAGCATTAGAAAGTTAAAGGACATCACTGCACAGCGCCACGGTGCCATGGCTCAATAAAAAGGTTAATTATACATTTAAATTGACCCTAATCATTTTTTGTTTTTTCGGAAATAATTCTGTTATTGTATTTCTTTCTAAAGAAAACTGATGTGTTTAGAAATGGCATGCTTTGAAAAAGCATATGAAAGTTTTAACAAAAACTTCATTTTTGTCCCTGTTTTATTTGTCATTTCTGTGAATACAATATGGGTTTATGAGATTTGCAAATAATTATGTTCTATTTTATTTGCATTTTACATAGCATCCCAACTTTGAGGGAATTAGGCTAGTAGTACAAGTTGTTGTCTTATTTTGCAGCACCCCCTCCAGTGATTATTTAACAAGGAAACTGTTATCACTGACATTTTGTTTTTCAGTGTCAAAGGGTCACACTAAATAAAGATAGCCTTAAACATGGAAACTTTCTGCCAGCACAATTATTATGACAATCTGAGAGACCAGGGATGTTAAATTGTGAGTCACATACAGCCTACATTGATCTTAAGTGGGCCAGACCAGTAAAAGTGCTGTCATCTGTCAGTGAAAAGAAACTGAATTACAACTTGAATCACTAAAATATCTTAATATAAGGGAAAAAGTGCAATTTTAACAGAATGTCTCAGTTTTTCTACATGATAAAGAAACAGCGGTTTAGCTAATAAAGAACTCTTTGGGTTTAAATTGTAAGAAATGTGTCAAATTACAGAAAAAGTAGCTCATTGCCCTGACTGTCCCGTTATCATAAAATAGAAAGCTGGATTAAAGCACAGTCTTACAAAGTTTTTTAATTGATATTATTAATATTTATACTTACAGTGGATCACTGAAAAAAAAAATATAGTAGTATATAGGGGGGGGGGGGGGGGGGGGGGAGTTGAAATGTATTTAAAAATGTAGTTGTCCTTCAAAGCTATCCAGTGGACTAGATTGGAGTCTTTCGATTATGGTCCCCGGACCTTATGTTTGACACACCTGAATTAGACTCTTCGAAGCAAACTACAGCCCAGTTTCCATGTAAAGCATTTAGGGAGGATGGAAAGTAACAACAAAAAGGGAGCAGGGTTGAGAGGACCCCTTAAAGACCTGCTGTGTAGCTGTGTATTTAGTCCGCTACATAAATCAGAAGCAGCTCCACATCTACAACCAATCGGACTCATGAGTCCACAGTTAAAGTCCTCCAGGGGACTGTTTGCGGTCTCTGCGATCACACGACTTTGCGCTGTTCAGATGGTTTATGACCTATGGTACTCTCGCCGCCAGACGAGAGAATGCTGTGCGCCGATTGGCCCAGACGCCTCGAATGATTCTGCTCGGAGTTTGTACCGAATGAGTGCGTGGATGTGACAATGAGCCTACAAGGTAAGCATGGGGATGGGTTTGTGGATGCTTGTTATATAAAAAGGACCCGAACCCTCAGAATCGATCTCTTATTAGTGTGCCTGAGGGACGCTGGTTAAAATCTGGATGCTGTAAGTAAATATTAATTATCTACATGCTGTGACGTGCATAGCTAACCACCCGCTATCTCCCGCTATTATTTAGTCATTAAATGCTTTTCGATGGCGGTTTGTCGGTTTTGTCTTGGTTTCTACACGTTAACGACGATCAGACTTCTCCCAGTCCACGCATTCGTGTGGAAAACGTACTTGTGTGCGTCGATGTTTTTCCTGTTTTTAAGTATTTGTGGGTGTGCGTCTGTTAGATTGATCTTTAATGTCGATAAAGTTAGTAGGTGAAAACCGACCTGATTTAGCTCCATTTGGTGGTTTCCTAGCTTCACTAGTTTCCCCATAGTAGTGGGTGATGTTGCACTTCTCTTTGTTTTAGATCTGGACCACAACCAGCTCAAACAGCATAGAAAAATCTGCCGTACGAGTTTTTCTCTCTGCACATTTCAAACCATTTGAAAGCCATTTTTTACACTCACACTGAAAAAAGGTTTCTTCACCTTCAGTAAACATGAAGCAATGATTGTGAGTAAGATGCAGCTGAAACTTCTAAAATCAAAGGTTTATTTATTCAAATAACCAATGATTAAGGAACAGAGTTGGTACTGAACGCATACCAAGCAATTTTTTGCCCAGATTCCATTAAATTTAATGGTTTACGTTGCCTGTATGTAGTTACATGGAAATTTTGTGCATTTTTTGTGTGAAAACAGGTGTGCAACTTTGTGACCCGTTAGAGCTCAGGTGCATTCAGACCAGAAGCAGCGGTAAGGATGGGAGGTGGAAGCCAGCAGACGGTGCCAGGAGAGCCGGACAGCGGGAAAGCTAAAGGTGTTTACACCTGGGAGGAGGTGCAGAGCCACTGCAGCAGGAATGATCAATGGCTGGTCATCGATCGAAAGGTTTACAACATCACTCAGTGGGCCAAAAGGCATCCGGGAGGGTTTCAAGTCATCAGCTACTATGCTGGAGAGGATGCCACGGTATGTCATGTTTCCTTCAAAATACAATGAAAATATACAGGCCTGTGCATTTATGTTCATATGATTTTATTTTGAAAGAGATCACATGAAACTATCATCATGAGCGTTAATTCATTTATATTTGTTTAAGATTTGTGTTGCCATTCCAATCAAAAGTAAAGTTTATGCCAGTCTGTGAATGACACCTGGGCTTCCCACAACTCCTAACATGTCTCTAAGTTCCTTGCAGCTCTAACAGAAAGAGATTTCCCCTCTGAGGTTTCAGTATACCTAAATAACTGTTCCAGAATAAAAATAGCAGAAAGCTCGATAATATGGATGAAAGAACATGAGTAGGTGTAGCAGAACCAGCTACAGCACTGAAACGCTGCTTTCAGGCAGCTGAATTATGATAAACAATGTAATGTCATGGTTTCACAGGCAACTGAAACTTACAGGGAACATCATTTTACTTTTAGCATTTTTACATGTTAGAATTTAGCTGAAGTGAATGCATGATTTATTTTTTTTACAATCTGATAACTATTTCCACTGCTACCTAACTTTTTAGTAAATTACAATTTTTTGTTGTGTTTGTTTTTAGGAAGCATTCACTGCTTTTCATCCTGATCCTAAGTTTGTGCAAAAGTTTCTGAAGCCACTGCTGATCGGAGAGTTGGCAACGACTGAGCCGAGCCAGGACCGAGACAAAAATGTGAGCCTTTAATCAAAGTCCCTTTTTTTTATTGACAACATGTGAGTGATCTAGTGTAATAAATGAGAGACAGACGTAAGTTTGATAATTCACTGATCTCTTATGTTAGTTATGAAGTGCTGAGTGTTGGGAACATCTGAGATTCTAGGTGGGGTTTTTTTAGCCACCTTAATGTCTTGTTTCACTGTATGAAAACCTAAAATAGCTCAAATCCAAAATTCTTGATTTCAGAAGTATCACATCAATATATTACAGTTTCAGTTTTACAGAGTTGTTTGTTTTTCTCTGCACCCAGGCAGCCATCGTGCAGGATTTTGAAGCATTACGAGCTCGGGTGGAGAAAAGGGGTCTGTTTCGAGCTCAGCCTTTGTTTTTCTTCCTCCACCTCAGTCACATCCTGCTGCTAGAAGCCCTCGGATGGCTGACCGTCTGGATGTGGGGCACAGGCTGGATACAAACACTTGTGTGCTCTGTGTTTCTCGCAACCGCTCAGGTGATTCAGACATAAATTTTAAATGGGCCTTATTATGCTTTCCTTATGTTTTGAAATATATGCATACACCAAGTGCATGGTTACATTAAACAGAGACAAAGTTTTAAATAATGGATATCAATAATAATAAATGTGTAAAAGTGAGCCAAAAACCTTCAGACTGCTCTCAATGCACAGTTTCAGTTTCTGTTCTTGCCCCTTTACAATGCCAGTGATGGAAGGTATTCCTAATATGTTCATCACTGACACTGCTCTGGCTGTCAGGACAGAAGCCCCTCCCACAGACTGTGCAAATCTTCTGTTTACAAAAGCTAACCATTCATATTAAAGGGAGCATAAATAATTGTGATTTTAAATAAATAAATAAATAAAAGTATGAACTGAGATGCAGAAACACAGGACTGATAAAAGACAAACAGTTAGTCATGCATACAAATACATGGTGTTGGAAATCAGGTCCATTTAAAGAGAAGTCTTTCACCCAAAACATTTGTTTTTCTGCTTCTTCTCCAGGCACAGGCTGGATGGCTGCAGCATGACTTCGGTCACCTGTCTGTCTTCAAAAAGTCCAGCTGGAATCACCTCGCCCACAAGTTTGTCATTGGTCATTTAAAGGTAACCTCTCTTAGTTATAATCCTCTCTCCATTGAAATGAAACACAGATACTTAAAGGTTTTTTTTTTCTTTTTTCAGGGAGCTTCTTCCAACTGGTGGAATCACCGACATTTCAGGCATCACGCTAAACCCAACATCTTCATTAAGGACCCGGATATCAACACGTTGCACCTCTTCGTACTTGGCCGAACTCAACCAGTGGAAGCAAGTAGCACGAAGATAGTATTTCTTATGTTTTTAAGCACTCGCACGGTCCAACTCGTCATCATCCACTGTTTACCTCTGTGTTACAGTACGGGATAAAGAAGATCAAACACATGCCTTACAATCGTCAACACAAGTACTTCTTTCTTGGTATGTTTTTTAAGAGTCATTTAAAAAGAATAATAACTACAACTTTTTAACGTTGCACCTTTTTTATATATTTATATATATATATTTAAATATAGTGGGACCACCGCTGATCATTCCAGTTTTCTTCAACATTCATGTAATGCAGACCATGGTATCCCGGCGTGACTTGGTGGTAGGTGTATATAATAATATACTGACTGGGTGTAGTATATTAGATTGCATATAGGCATTTTCCATTTGATGTGTCAGATTGAATTTTGTATTTGATATTACAGTATTTAAGAGAAACATTACAGCAAAAAAAAAAAATGGCACAGAATAGAGCATATGTAAAAATAAGATTATAATTAATCATGATTGTCATAATTAAAAAAGAAATTACATAAATCATATAAACTTTCTTGTCTTGTGAAGGATCTGGCTTGGTTCATCTCATTCTACCTTCGCTTCTTCTCCTCTTATATACCCCTGTATGGCCTAGTTGGCTCATTGGTGCTCATAAGCATAGTCAGGTAACTATTTAAAATAAGAAAACATTGCACTCATTAACAAATGAATTGTTACCAGTTAACAGACTTTGATGCCTTATATTGTCCATTCCTTTCAAAATATATTGTCCTTGAGCTGAGATGCACCATATTTTGCTCTATATTGCTGGAATGTGTGTGGAAAAGCCTGACTTTATTAGCAAACATTAAACTTAACATATTTGACCGCTGTATACCTAATAAAGTACACTGCAATAGAAAGTGATTCCATTTTTTGTACCCTTTGGCCACGTTATGTATCACCTCAATATGATATTGTTTTTAATGTTACAGGTTTTTGGAGAGTCACTGGTTTGTGTGGGTGACTCAGATGAATCACATACCGATGGACATCGATCATGAAAAGCACAAGGACTGGCTGACCATGCAGGTACCTGTATCACTTTTACAAGGTTGTATAAAAGTTTTGGACACTTTAAATATTTTCTGCATTTACCCAATACTCATGAACATCCCAGATCACAAACATCTGTTTACACCTTCCCTTATATTTACTAGGACCTTATTAACTCATTTGCACTCTTTTGACTCATTCTGTCATTCAGTTACAATCCACCTGTAATATTGAGCAGTCCTTCTTCAACGACTGGTTCAGTGGACACCTCAACTTTCAAATCGAGCACCAGTAAGTGAAATTTGAAACCTGTCAAAAACTAGAGCACGACTGTGTAAACTGAAGTACTGATAATAATTTAACAACATTAATTCTGCATTTAAAGATATAAAGTCTCTATTATAAAAAAAGAGTTTTAAAGAATAGTCAGAAGACTGAGAGATGTAATTCATCAGGCATGGTCACAGGCACACATTAAACTCAAGCTACACCACTTAACCAGTGGTGAACACTATTCGGATTTTACACCCATCCATAGTGAGCTATCGCCCATTTTTTCAAACAGAATTTTTTTTCTTGCAGAACTACACTCACTGTTTGCACACTTATATGTTACAATGATTTTATGTAACAAAATATGCCACAATGCAACAATTACAAAAAAATCAGCTTCCGTTTCTTTTCTTTTGCAAGCTTGTTTCCAATGATGCCGCGGCACAACTACCACCTGGTGGCCCCACAGGTCCGTGAGCTCTGCGAAAAACACGGGATTCCGTACCAAGAAAAAACTTTGTGGCGAGGCTTCGCTGATATTGTCACGTAAGTACAATGATAACAGAGCATGAAAATGGCTGTAAATACAGTATATGACTCAGTCTTCTTTTATGGAAGGACTGCTTACCTGACACACACACTGATGGGCTGGCTATTTTTTGTTCTGACTTCCTCATTCAGGTCACTGAAAACCTCAGGGGACCTCTGGCTCGATGCATATCTCCATAAATGAAAGACTGTATTTTCCTCCACTGGTGTAAAAAAAGTGTTTTTCTCTTTTTCAACAAAAATCGACTGTATCTGTTTGAGTCAATGCTGTGGGAAAGATCCCTCTTATTGTTGTAACAAAGTCTTTGTTTGGTTTATAGATGATGGGGTTTTCCTAAGTTGCCTTAACAGTATCTTGATCAGCAGCAATGTGATGATAACACAGCTCTAAAACCTACCTGTGACTTATTATTAGCATTAGCATCACCAGATGTAAAAGAAAACTATCTGAATGATTAGACACAATCATTTATATAAACTACAAAACCTTTGTAAACTGTTTGTTATCGTTTGTGAAACTACTTTAAATGAATGTAACTGCTTTGTAACATGCTGTGCTCTTTCTATAGAGAAACCATTACACTGCAATACCACATGAATAATTTCACTGAGACCAATAAATCAAACTAAAAACTCTCTAAAGTTTTCTGTTCTTGTTTATATAGGGCATGTTATAACAAGGGAATAAACATAGTGAAAGATCACCACACTGCATTAGTGATCTGTCACTCAAAGATCTGCTTTGCCTGACTCAGGAGTCACTGCTTGTTTCACATTGTTTAGTGTTATTAATCTTTGAATATTGTCAAAAATTGCAGACACATACTGTACATATACATGGCTCACTGGGATATTGGGATACTGGAATATTTCATGCAACTTCTTTTCTTTGCTGTTAAGATTTTAGGTTTAGCTGGGACACATTACTGCTCGTTTCCCTAATAAGAACTGATCTGATTAGCATTTTCATTTCAATTTTAATTCTACATTTGTAGAATATCTTTAAAAGCGTAATAGCATACATAGATGCAGCATAGCTTTGTGCTAAATGCTAGCAGGCTACATGTGTGAGGAATTTTGCATGCACAAAATGATACGGAAACGACATATTTTTCAAATGATGAAATATCTTGAAATATATCACCTACAACTTGTATTTAGTTTTATGGTGATAATGATCATCTTATTGGTCATGAACAGGAAGGGAGTGGTCCTACTGGTTGACTCCCTCATTATAAAGGCATGTTTGGGATCTCCCTGTCGCCATGACGCTAATAACAGTAATATGATCAATGCTATGACTTGCTGACGTCTTCACATGTTTTCCTGGTTTTTATAGCCATGGTTACAGCTTAAAATAGTTCTGAACTCAAACGCTTTCATTCATTTCTTCACTTCTCAAGGATCCAACCAACCAATGACAAGAAAAGGTTTCTGTACTTCACACAGTACAGTAACCTGTACTGTATCGTGAGCCAGGTGAGCTACTATGTCACTGATGATCTGGTACTCAATACTCAGTGTCTACAGCTGCAGCATAGAAAGATGATGGAAACAAATCTCATCTGATTACCACACTGGAGGCATCTGATTAAGAAACACATCCCCAAGCATTGATAAAGAAACCTTTACCCTTCTCATTAGCTCGTATGTTAGATAGTAATGCTCTACACTTCTCTGAATCCATTATAGTACATCTTGATAACATGCCTCAGCTGTTCAAAGCAGATAAGATTACAACTCAAGTCAAAGTGACATGAACTCACAAATTACGCAAACCTGAAGAAAAACTGAAAAACATGAACTCTCCTGCCAGCTGGGTTTGCTGTCACCAAATAAACTAGTTTCTGAACAAATACTTCCCAAAAAGAGTTCAAATCCCATAGAGCAGACCCAACCATATGATTTTCTTTTACTGTTCTTCCACCCTGCAGCATTTTGGGTGGGCTGAATCACCCAAGATACAAATGGAGTTGAATGTTGTAGAGCATCTGTCAACTTAGTGAACTGTGGCAAGCCACTAATGAGCTGTGAGCACAGTAACTTGAGCATGATGCAGATGAAAGGAGATGCAATTCATTTCAAAGATGTCTACTTTCGAATTATCAAGTTATATTATGTGAAACACTTCAAAAACTCTACCCTCTTGTGCCTAATGTGGCTCTGTTGCCTTGCTGCAAATGGCCACTGAATTCAGGTATTCTGATCACTTCCATGCCTACAGATGTATAAAATCAAGCATCTAGGCATGACGCCAACAATTTAAATAGTAAAATTTCCTTGCTTCTACAGTAAACTGTTTGTAGTATTATAAACAAGTGGAAGTGATTGAGAACAACAGCAACAAAGACATGAAGTGGTAGACCAAGTTAAAAGACAGAACAATGTCAGTGGATGCTGAGGCGCACAATGTGACGAGGTCGCCAACTTTCTGCAGAGTCAGTCACCACAGACCTCCAGACTTCATGTGGCCTTCAGAATAGCTCAGTGCACAGAGAGCTGACGCAGTGGTGAAAAGCACACCGCCAGTGGACTCTAGAGCAACGGACATCACACGTCTCCATCTGGCAGTCTGATGGATGAGTCTGCGTTGGCGGTTGCCAGGAGAACGGTACTTGTCTGACTTCATTGTGACAAATGTAAAGTTTAGTGGAGGGGTGATTATGGTGTAGGGCTGTGATCAGTCCCTTATTTCCAGTTAAAGGAACTCCTAATCCTTCAGCATACCGAGACATTTTGAACAATTTCATGCTCCCGACTTTGTGAGAACAGTTTGGAGTTGCCCCCTTATTATTTAAAGATGACTCTGCACCTCTACACAAAGCAAGGTCCATAAAGACATTGATAAGTGACTTTGGTCTGGAACAACTTGAGTGGCCTGCACAGAGTCCTGGCCTATAGATAGAACACCTTTGGGATGAATTAGCGAAGAGAATGTAAGCCAGGCCTTCCTGTCCAACATCAGTGTCTGACCTCACAAATGCACTTATGGAAGAGAGGTCAAAAATTTCCATACACACAATCATAAACCTTCCCAGTAGAGATGAAGCTATTACATTTGTAAAGAGTGGGTCAACATCATGTTAACAGACAAGCAAATACTTTCGGCAACATAGAATATGAATTCATCTTTTTTTACATCTTAATTTTGTCTTGCAAGAATTAGAAATGAAGAATAAAAAATTAACAAAATTCAAATTAAATCAACTTCTCACACTGTGTCTCTTACATTTCTGACCCTAATGGTTAAACAGGAAGCCATTACACAAGCTAAATGCTAAGAGCCATCGATGTAAAACAATCCTTTAATAAGATTAATACAATAAGTAATCAGTTTCTGTTGTCTACATCTTATCATCATTAGATCTTGTGTTAACCCTGCTTCTAGCAACAAACACCATTTATTTATAGATCTCTCCAAGATACTGTCGGTCTGCAGCTTCACTCTGTGTACCAGATGAGTCTGGGATGGTCTTCTTCCCAAACTCTCAACTGATAAAACAATAATCGAGTGTGCTAAAGCCTCTTTCCAAACCTCACCGAGACAACAGTGAGTGTATTGGTGAGCACAGGTCCCTGTCATCAATACCAATAGCATTCAGTGACTCATCCTGAAATGATGCTGTGCACTCTAACAAAAAACGGTTTTTGTTTTTATTCAGGTGTTGCACAGCATGGGGTGGGATATATCAAACGTTATGGTTAAGCTGTGCTTAAGGAACTTTAACACATTTATTTATTTTTTCTTCAAACTGGCTCCACATAACAGCTTTGCGGTGTTTAAGAAAGATTTCTTTTAATCAGTTCTCTTGTCAAACTGGCAGCTCTTTACTCAGTCTGGAATTTTTAGTGTTACATTTCTCAGCAGTAGAAATGTAACACGATCAACATACTGACAGCATAAACTACCTGTCTTCCTGAGACATTGCTTCCTCGTCATGACAATGACTGTGTTTTGTAGGCCTACCGATTTACCAGCAGCTGTTTTGTTTCCACATTGAGATTGGGTTGTCTCGGTAATGAGATGTCTTATCTGTAGAATTTATGCTTTCATTTTGCACAGGTCTGTACTCCACGCAGCCTAGGAGAGTCTTCACCACAAAGACAGCACAGTCAGCCAAACTTGCTCTGCACTGTCTGTGTTCTTTGATTTTCTAATGCTGTTTGTGGTACGTTTTCCTCCTTTTGTATGGCACTATTGTCATGTTTCTATGGTTATGCGTTCCCTCTTTAAATTTCACGTCTTCTATTGTGTTACAACAACAAGTCAGAATAAACACACCATCTTCTGAGTTTTTCAGGGCTTAATCAGTATAAGTGCTAATAATTGTTACCTGATCTCCATAATGCTTCTGAAACAGTCACTGTGTTTCCTTGAATGCTCTGTTTAGTGTCATGTATTCTTAATTGCAAATAAGGGATTATGTTTCTCCTGCAGTTGCATTTTCAGTACTCTGCTCAATGGTTTTTTCAAAAGCTCCCATAAAGGATCTGTAGTGGCTCCCCCATGAAAACTGAAACATCTCTAACAGGCAGCTAAGCCTGTTTCTATTGATCATACTTTTCTAGAATACCATGACTGTTTTTGTCTGTGTCTTGACCTTAAATCCTGTGAATTTATTAACATTTATGTAATCTTGGCTGTGGGATGACATCTCTGTTCTTTTTCCTTTAATTCTTCCTATAATTGAAATTCACAGAACAAATATTTTTGAGCCATAGTAACTTGCCTCATTCCCCATCAATATTCTTACTTGAGCTTTCTTTTCTACAATAGCTGCTTCTAAAGCCAACCTTTCGAGCTACTTCTATTAATAATTCTGCATCATTTTTTTTTCTTCAGACACATAATGTCTTACTTACCTAGTGAGGTCTTCAAACTCCATGACAAAAGCAGGAAACCATTGTGCATATAATGGTTTACATCATTTGCATCTTACTGACATCACATCAAACTGTCAAGTTCTTTCTTACTGTACTAATACTACTAATCTGGCTCCATTGGGCCTGTGCAGTTTAGTTTTTAGTCCAGGGCTTTCTCAGTTAACTTGCTTGCTCCTTTAGATTGCATGTCGTTGTATTAATTACACACCTGTGCACATCTTAATTGGCAACGGACAACAGACGTGCCTTCTGTAGACTGAAAGATGATTCAGATATTTGGTTTGGATTTCATTGCAATATTTTATATATTTCTTAAGAACAACAGAAGCAACACAACACTAATGATAAGCCTGCATACTGTTGATTCACTGAGTCAAATGACAAGCAAGCGGTTTGACTAAAGGAGCACAATCTGCTGGTGAGGGAGGGAATGGCAGCCCATGCATCAGAATTTGCAGCTATATTACCAAGAACCTGATAACACATCAAAGCATGCTTGACAGCCTCGGTATTTGCAGTAAAGTAAAAATATTTGCAACTTTTCAAGCAGTTAAAATTTAAAAACATACTGACTGTAGTACCTCTGCGTGTACTGTAGCCATTTGTCTGCAGCAACATTTTTAGGAGATGCAAATTATTGTTCACAGAACGTATTGCCTGTTTTTTGTTTTTTGTTTTTTGTTTTTTTTTTGCTTCTGTGCTTCTCCTTTCAAGCTGGTGGTGTGGCACTAAAAAAACTATCTGATCTAAAGTAGTATAAATTGTCCTATTTTGCAACAGTGCGCAGTTAAGTGAGTCATTATTTTACGACACTGAATGTGCAGAAATTCGTTATCGCTGGCATTATGGTCGTTTGGCGATCAGGAGGGCATATAAAATAAAAATGGCCTTAGAGATGGAAACTTTCTGCTCTTACTGGAGCACTGCCAGCACAATAATGATTACAATTGGCGTCAACATCACTTTAAGCTTGACACAACAATGCTTTCGACATGTCTGATATCCAAGAGTCCTGCATTTTGTTTACCCGTTGATGGTCTGCATGTTTTTATGGAGCGTGTGTTTTGATATAATATTTTTGAAAAAAAGAAAAAAGAAAAAGAAGAAGAAGCAATTTCAAATGTGCAATAATTGTAAACTTTTTAGACATACAACATTAAACTATTTGGAGAAAAAAATGGGAGTTAGGAGTTAAACGGGTTAATTAGGTATAGAAGCATTTTGGGGGAGGTAACAAAAAATTAAAAAACAAAACAAAAACAACAAAAAGTAAATAAATGAATAGCAGGGTTGCCCCTTAAAGACCTCCCGTGTCTTTAATCCTTCTATCAAATCAGAAACTGTCAGAAACTGTGTGTGACATCTCCCAGACTAAAACTATTTTTCGTCTGTGCGCTCAAACGACTTTGCACTGTTCAGACGAGCAGTTTATTGAGCCTATGGCACACTGGCCAGGGGACAAGAATGTACTGTGCGCCGATTGGCTCAGACACCTCGAATGATCTGCTCAGAGTTTGTACAGAAGGAGTGCGTGGATGAAATGGTGTGCGTATAGGGAAGGCAGAGGATGGGTTTTTGGGGATGATTGTTATATAAAAAGGACTTGAGCTCACTGAATCGATCTTTTAACGTGCCCGAAACCCGGGGAGGCTGGTTTAAAATCTGGATGCTGTGAGTAAATATCATCTTCATGTTTTGGCGTGCACAGCCAGCCGCCCGTTATCTGCCGCTATTATTTAATTATTTAATTAACGCTTTTTTCCATGGCGCTACAGTCATTTCTGTGTCTAGATTTTACACATTAACGTTGACTAGTTATTTTTTAACCTGTGCATTCACGTATAAAACGCACTTGTGTCCTCAATATTGTTCGATTTCCTGTTTTTAAGTGAAAATGTGCGTCTAACAGTTAGATCGGCGTTTAATGCCGATAAAGACGAATGACGCAAAGTCAGTGGGTGAAAACCGACCTGCTTCAACTGTAGCTCCAATAGATGGTATTCGGATTTCATCATGAATTATTAGTTAGTGATGTTGCACTCCTCTTTGTTTTTCTGTGCCACAGTCAACTTATTAAACTAAAGAAAGCAACAGTATACCAGTAACATCCACCCTATGAGTTTTCCTCCCTGAATCCGCCCTTTTTACATCCAGGTGTGAAACTTTGCGGCTGACTGACCCTCTAGAGTTCAGGTGAATTTAGACCAGAGACAGCGGTGAGGATGGGACGTGGAGGCCAGCAGACGGGGCCAGGAGAGCCTGCCAGCGGGAAAGCTAAAGGTGTTTACACCTGGGAGGAGGTGCAAAGCCACTGCAGCAGGAATGATCAATGGCTGGTCATCGATCGAAAGGTTTACAACATCACTCAGTGGGCCAAAAGGCATCCAGGAGGGTTTCGAGTCATCGGCCACTATGCTGGAGAGGATGCCACGGTACGTTTTCATTATACAGACCTGTGCTTTTTTTCATGTGATTTTATTTTGAAAGACATCAAATGACAAAGTAGGTTTCTCTTCTTTCATTTCACGAAACATTACCTGATACTCCCCGTGACCCAGACATGGAGGAACATTTGAAAGAGGATAAATGGATATACGAATGGTTGACACTTCAACTGTCACTTTTCAGGGGGGAAAAATCCAGAAGTCCAGATTTTTGAAGTTTAAAAAGCAGTTTCATCCTTTTTGCCAAACTCTGCTCCTAGTATGTCTGTGAAGGTTCTCAGTCATCCAGGTCATCGTAGTCAAAGGAGCTTGGAAAGAAAAGCGTCTGGACTTCTTTAAGTTGCTTGAAGACGTTTCACCTCTCATCCGAGAAGCTTCTTCAGGGGGGGGGGGTCCTTTTGTCCCTCTGTGGGGGGTTACTCCCACTAGGTTTATATCTGGGACTCTCCACCATTTGACCTTAGAACTGAAGAAACTTCTCGGATGAGAGGTGAAACGTCTTCAAGCAACTTAAAGAAGTCCAGACGCTTTTCTTTCCAAGCTCCTTTGACTTCTCTGCTCCTAATACTTCTTGATCTCTCAGTTCCTCAAAGCAACCTTCTACCGTTAAGCCGGATAAAGCAGTTCATGATTTTTTTTCTGTGGCAGCTCCAAAACACTGAAAGAGACATTCTACTGACATTTTTCAAGAAAACTCTTCAGAGCTGTCGTTTATTTAGTTATTTGTTTTATCAATTATTTATTTATTTTACTCTATTCTGACTTGACTTTTCTAGTATCTCAAATTGACAGCAATTAATGAAATAATAAATAAATAGATTTTATTGCAACATTGGAAGGGTAAAGAGTATCTTATTAGTATTTTATTTTAGAGATAAAAACTCAGTGGTTTCTCATTTCTTACAAAACATAGTGTCTGTGCTAGTCCCCTGGCACTCCTCGCATATTGATAAGTTCCTTGCAATTGTGACAGAAAGGGCTTTCACACACGCCCTAAATAACTGTTCAAGAACAAAAATATTAGAAACTCCAAAATACTGACACAAGTACAGAACTGATGCAGAAGCTTGTTTTCCATTTTATTCTGGTCAATATTCATTTTTTGTCTCATTGTGTGAGGGTGGCCCCCATATTTGAAACCCCTCAACTATGACTGTACACAGCTTTGCTATACAGCAATGAATTGCTGTTTCAGTTTTCAGTTTTCAGTTTTATTTGTCATATGCAAGTTAGCACAGGGTCAACATTGCAATGAAATGTGTTTGACGAGCAGCAGTCACTCAGCAGCAGGTACAGTAGAAGAAAATATAATAAAAAATAATAATTAAAAAAATAGAAAAATAGTAAAGAGCAAAATATTAGAGAGACGTGGTAAAAGAGAAAAGATGACTAAATATATATGAATCTATAAATATAAATATATGTACACTATTGATTAAATAAGAAAATCTTGAAAAGAAATATGACGGGAGGGCAGATGGGATATTGCACAGGAATGAGCAGCAGAAAATTACAGTATTGCACTTTTTTAAATATAAATATCAATAACAATAAAGTGGAGTGACCAGTGCAGATTAAACAGAGTTGTGAAGCTGCAGGGTAGCTTCTGAGTGCGTCCTGTGGAGTGTGTGTGTGTGTTTAAGTGTTGTGGTTGAGGTGTCATATGGCTTGGTGGTAAAAACTGTTTTTAAGTCTTGTAGTCCGAGCAGACAGGCTCCTGTAACGTCTGCCAGATGGTAACACTGCTGCTTTAATGCTGTGGCATTACTATGAACAATTAAATCATGTGAGAATTTATCTTTAAACAGTTTTTTTTAGGATCTGAAAACTTTTTTGTTTTTGATTAAATTTCTTTCTTTCTTTTTTTCTTTTTCTTTTTGCTTGTTTCTTTGTTTTTTAGGAAGCATTCACTGCTTTCCATCCTGATCTTAAGTTTGCGCAAAAGTTTCTGAAGCCGCTGCTGATCGGAGAGTTAGCGGCAACAGAGCCAAGCCAGGACCGGGACAAAAATGTGAGCCTTTAATTAAAGTCCCTTATTTTTTTATTGATAACATGTGAGTGATGTTGTGAAATAAATGTAAGTTAAAAAATTAGCAGATCTGTTTTGTTAATTATGAAGTGCTGAGTGTTGGGAGCATCTGAGATTCTAGATGGTCAGGTTTTGTTACCTTGAACAAACAAACACTTTTACAAATGTGATATCAGTGCATCACCTTTTCAGCTTTTTAGAATGGTTTGTTTCTTCTTCTCTGCACCCAGGCAGCCCTCGTGCAGGATTTTGAAACTCTACGAGATCAGGTGGAGAAAAAGGGTCTGTTTCGAGCTCGGCCTTTGTTTTTCTTCCTCCACCTCAGTCACATCATTCTGCTAGAAGCCCTTCCATGGCTCATTGTTTCAATGTGGGGGACGGGCTGGATCCTGACCTTACTTTGCTCAGTTTTGCTGGCAACTGCTCAGGTAATTGAGACATGAACTTTTCAGACATAAACTTTAAATGGGTCCTAGTATGCATTTCTGCAAGTAACACAGACAGGGACTAAACAACAGGGAAACACATGCAGGATAAACTAAAACTCAGGAAATTGAATATGAACTATAACTTTCATCTTGGCAAAAGATAGTTTGCAAAAAACTAAAAACACCTAAAGACAAAAGCATAAAGAAACCCACCAGGAAATGACTGCTATGTACAAAACTCAAAAGATTAAAAACACCAAAAATACAAGAATTTAAAAACAAAAGGAATAATCCAAAACTTCAGTGTCCATGACACAGTGTATCCCCACCTGACACAAACTCAGCTGACCCAAATGGGTGATGGAAGTCTCCAGGGATGAAAAACAAAAAGCAACAACACAAGGGCTCGGGGCTAGTAGAACAGGGTAGCTGTTCATTTGGCTGAAACAGAGGGGCAGCATGGCCGAGGCTCAGATCTGTGGGATGGCATGGACCAACAGAGAAAATGAAGCAATTCAGGGCCCCAGCAGAGGGATGAACACAGAGTTGTTCAGGGGGTGGGCACGGAGGCCTGTGACAGAGACTGGACCATTCCTGAGGCATGGCAGGAGGTAAAGGGACATCTCTGGTGGCTTGGCTCGTAACTGGCAGAGGACTGGATTCCTCAGGTGGCCAAGATCGGCTGAATCCACCAGGGGCCAGAGGTGAAGGGTCAACGGACAGTTTGGACTCTACGTCCTGTGGCTCAGGCAGCTCAAGGTCCTCTAGATAAGGACACTTAGGTGGCTTCTGGAGCTGCACTGTGGGGCAAAGCTTGGGTTTCAGACCCTCTAAGCACTCAGTTTCGATTCCTGCTCTTGTCTTTTTACGAGTCCAGTGATGGAACGTAGTCCTAAATTGACCACCTGCAGCACAGGCTCTGGCTGTATGTGGCCAGTATAACAGCTGTTCCTTCTTCTTTAGGCGCAGGCTGGATGGCTGCAGCATGACTTTGGTCACCTGTCGGTCTTCAAAAAGTCCACCTGGAATCACCTGGTCCACAAGTTTGTCATTGGTCATTTAAAGGTAACCTCTCTCAGTTATATTCTTTTCATATAAATTAAACACAGGTATTAAAAGATCGATTTTCTCAGGGAGCTTCGGCCAACTGGTGGAATCACAGACATTTCCAGCATCACGCTAAACCCAACATCTTCACCAAGGACCCCGATATCAACATGCTGAATGTCTTTGTGCTTGGCCAGACTCAACCTGTGGAGGCAAGCGGGACTAAACGAATATTTTTGATTTCTTCAAACATTCATACGGTCCAACTTCTTAACACCCCCTCTTTACCTCTGTGTTGCAGTACGGGATAAAGAAGATCAAAAACATGCCCTACAATCACCAACACCAGTACTTCTTTCTCTGTATGTTTTGTCTGAGAAGAATAAAAACTATAATTTCACAATGTTGCAATTTTAAAGTAAATCTTTTTGTATTTTTCTTTCAGTGGGACCACCGCTGCTCATTCCAGTTTATTTCTACATGCAGATAATGAAGACCATGATATCCCGGCGTGACTGGGTGGTAAGCTGTCAGGCTACAGATGGTTTAGTTTTGTTTTAATTAAATATTTAAGGATAAGGGCTAAAGAAAAACATTAAAGTAAAAACAGAATAAGTTTAAAATAAGAATATGGTGAATTAAGATTATTTTTAAGCAGAAATTATCAGGATAAAATGAACTTTTTTGTCTTGTGAAGGATCTGGCGTGGTCCTTGTCGTACTACTTTCGATTCTTCTCCTGTTACATCCCGCTGTATGGCGTGTTTGGCTCATTGGCACTCATGTTTTTTGTCAGGTAAATATTTATAAAACAAGTCAACCAAATTTTTTTAATGCTCTTCCTAATACTACTGATATGTAAATAATTAACTCATGATTTGTTACCAATTAACAGACTGACTCAAACTGTAACACAGACTGTGGTACTCTTTAGCATCATGTTATAGCATCTTTTCAATCAAAAGTATTATATTGTTTTTAATGTTACAGGTTTTTGGAGAGTCACTGGTTTGTGTGGGTGACTCAGATGAATCACATACCGATGGACATCGATCATGAAAAGCACAGGGACTGGCTGACCATGCAGGTACTTGTACTACTTTTACCAGCAGGCACTGCTGACATTTGATGACTAAAACATTCCCTTTATTATGTTTTTATTAACTCCTTCGTGGCCTTTTGACAGTTACAATCAACCTGTAATATTGAGCAGTCCTTCTTCAACGACTGGTTCAGTGGACACCTCAACTTTCAAATCGAGCACCAGTAAGTGAAATGAGTGCAGCAAATGCAGACAAATGTATGTTCAGCATGCTCACACTGCTGAGAGTTCAAAGTCGATTACTGATATTAAATAAGAAACAGTTGTTCTACAGATACAATACTGTTCAAATGTCTTGAGATAATTTATCAGAATTTCAGGAACAGGACTACACCTCATACACTCCCCTTCTCTGTCTATATATGACCCGCCTGTACGACAAGCTGTTTGTTCTCGGTTTTTTGCCTCACACTGCCTCCCTTTTCCAATTTATTCGCCTCTCATTCGTACATGGGGGTTTGTCTGGTCTGGGAGTGGCTGCCACTCCCCTCTGAGTCCTCCCAAAAACCGCACCCTCCATTCATGCGTGCACCATCTGTTGTTACCGTCTAGAAATGGAGTTGAACCTAAATGATAATGTGGTCGCAGCTAGTGAATTTCCCTCCAATGAGCCAGACTTCCCTGTAATTTTTATAAAGGTTCTTGAGCAATAGTTCTCCTTTGTCCCTGATCATTTTCAAAAGAATATTTTATTGTTTATAAAGCCACTTAACTGTTAACGGTGTTGGGTTTGTTAGTGAAAAGTGAATCATCAGAAAAAGCAACTCATCACGTTACTCCATAACATGACCTTTATATTTTGCTTAAAAGGAGCCAGACTTTATTGCAACTTCTTCAGCAACAGTTTCTTAAGGTTTTCGGGTTTTTTATTCAATATCAGTTGACTATTCTCAGAGGAACGTTTCTTTGTTTGTTAAACTACTTAATACTGACCTATGAATAATTCGAGCATTAAAAAAAGGAACTCAAGCGTCTATGTATAACAAACAACTTAGCAAACAACTATTTTGACATTGTATCTTTAAGCACTTTGTTACCGGTAGTGGATGGGTGGCTGTCGAGACTTCATTTTTAAGCAAGCATGGGGAAAAAAAGGCTGAGGTAATAACACAAGAGCTGTACTGAAAATCAGTGACAACAGGTCTTACTGAGTGATCAACAAAATTCTCATCAATATGACAAGTGACGATCGAAGAAGGAGAGAGGCACAACAGCGAGTGTCTACATCCAAACATGGTGGAGGCTCTGTCATGTTTTGGGGCTGCATTTCAGCCAGTGTTGAAGTTGACGGAATTATGAACACAGAAAAGAACAGTCAGATTTTGATTCACCACATCACACGTTTTCCACGAAAAACATCTAATTGACCATTGCATTTATAATGATGATCACACACAGTCCCAGTGCAGTGAAACACAGAACAACAACACAACTGGACTCCCCAGAGCCCAGACCTCAGCATTGTTGAAGCAGTGAAGCAGCACCCAAAAATAAGCTTCGAATGTCTTTCTAGAAGTCTGGATAACTATTCCCGAAAACTACTTATTTATGCATCTTTTAATAAATTATTGACCTATTATTCATTTTCCCAGCAAAACGTAAAGAAATGAGGAGTAGCTCAGGACATTTGCACAAAACTGTACAAGCATTAAAGATCCACGAAACTCTCTCTTTGCCTACATCAAAGTGAATCATGGCGTCATATCTGAGGGAAAATTCCTCTTTCTTTTCTCTCTCAAGCTTGTTCCCTACCATGCCGCGCCACAACTACCACCTGGTTGCCCAACAGGTCCGCGCACTCTGTGAGAAACATGGGATTCCTTACCGGGTGAAAACGTTTTGGCGAGGCTTTGCTGATATTGTCACGTAAGTGCAGACTGTTAGAAAGATTGTAAATACAGTGCATGGCTCAGTCTTCTTTTATGGAAAGATTGACTTTTCTTTTGGACTTTTACAGGTCACTGAAAAGCTCGGGGGATCTGTGGCTCGATGCATATCTCCATAAATAACAGACGGCATTTCCTTGACTGATGTAGAGGAAGCGTTTTTCTCTTTTTCATCAGAAAGCGATTGTATCCATTTCAAGTTTAAAATTCAGTCGAAATTGTGGGAAGGATCTTTCTCATTATTGGTGTTATTGTTAAGTCTTACTTTGGTTTTCAGATTTGCTGATTTTTATAGATCACAGGGTTTTCCTAAGTTGCCTTAAGAATATCTTGATCAGCAGCGGTGTGATGTTATAAACACAGTTGTGAAACTTGCCCCTGTGACTCATTTAAAATGAGTTTTCATTTTTCTATCTTGTGATAATATTTGAATGATTAAACAGGATAATTTGTTTTCATTCAAACAACAAACTATATATTAAAATGTTTATTATCTCCTGTCTAACGTGCAACTTTGTGTAACTTTAAATACAGCTCTTCTGTTCTGCTCTTTCAGTATACAATAAAGAAACCGTGTTGAAAGAAACCGTCACCAAATCTATTTTAGAAAACACATTCCAACAAAAAGCTCAATGTAAATGACACTTTACGGCAGCAACATATATGCTGCATATAATCTCACTTTTAATGACAAAAACAACAATATGCAGAAGCATTTCTTGCTAAGTGATGCTGAAACGCTGCAAAATCGTGATAATTTTACGTTACTTTTAAGTTGCTTACCAAGACCATATGGTGGACACGTTTTTATCTGATTCTCCACATCTCTGAGAGGTTATGTTGCTAATTAATCTTACCGGTTGTGAGTTGTTCAAACAGGCGTTTCAAAACCAATCATGGTTATTAACAGCAGAGCTACACAATGAGGTTTTAGGGCTATTTTTTCATGAAAGAAAGAAATAAAAACAAAAATAATCATTTGAGATCAATAAAACAAAATGAAACCTATTTGGACTCAAAATTTAAGTTTGACTTTGTTTCTGATATAGGGTATGTTATAACTAGAGAATAAACAGTAAAATATTCAGAAACGTATCACACTGGATTACTGATCTTTGCCTCAAAGATGTAATGTGTGCTCAGTGATGATCTATAATCACTAAGACTCTGACACCTGACACCTGTGTTTTTATGTACCTGTGTATATCTACTTGTCCTAACGTGCTCAGATAATTGTTGAAAGTCTGAATGTGGGTCTTATTCACACAGTATCTACAGTATCCAAAGGCTCTGAGCTTTTCAACAAACAAGCACGTCTATGAATTAAACAGCTGTGTAAGCAGTTTGACAGATGTTTGTGACTGACCTGTGTTCTTTCTGCACAGTGACCTATGAGTAGACACGACAGCCTTCATCTCCAAACACAGCCTCCACTTCTTCTTTGTTCAGGGACAACAGGGTTCGTGGCTCCAGTCGGGACCTCCAAACAGTCAACAGTCCTGCAGAAAATACAGTCAGGCCAATCATTTGCAGTCTATCACAAATTAAACTGTAGTTTCCTAAATGCACGATCACTTCTGACAGAAAGTGTATGCTATAGATGCAAAGTTTTTAGGATACAGTGACAGGTAATGGCAAGAAAAGATGCCATCAATAACATTATTAACAGCTGGATTTCTTTAAGTGGTAATTTGTGCTAGCATAGGCAGATTTTTATGGCAGTGTACCATACCAATGGACATTGCTTTTCCTTGTGCCACACTGTATACATCTGTCACGGAAATAAAGATTTTAATCACTCCTTTCTGACATTTCAGTCAGAACTTAAAAAGGCGCAGACTGATTAGCGGATTGCTTTATTGCAGCAGTAGCAGTACTATTACAGGGTATCAGAGTACATCTGCACACTGATACCCTGCAGAAAGATAGCAAGTTAAGCCACTGGAGGTCAGCATAGACATCAAATTCAGGGAATGATACTGAAATTGCTTTCTCTGAAAGACAATGAGCAAATGATAGTCATGCAAAGTGAGTGCACATTATAAGACCAGGGACCCCTCTTCCTTCCTTCCCAATGACTTATTTTCAAACCCACTGACTCATCGACCATTAACTTGGACAAGGAGTAACATCAGGCATCACTAAGAGGCTTCACTTATTGTATTTGCAAATTCGTTGGTTGCACTGTATTTTTTTAAAAAGAAGAAGAAGAAGAAGAAGGGAGAAACAAATGGCTTATACCACATCAAACAAAGTTAGAGCCATTAAACCGGTTGCCCTTTCTGAATTAGAAAATGTGCAGGGAGCTTATTGAGGCCACCCTGGCCAGCGGGGGAGGGGGGGGGGGGATATACTGAGCGCCGATTGGCCCAGACACCCTCGAATGATCTGCTTGGAGTTTGTACTTGATGATCGCTACATAAAGCGGAACTGAACCTTTTTAACCGCTCTATTGTGACTGAAACCCGAGGAGAGTAGTTGAAGGCCGGATGCTGTAAGTTAACATTCATCCTCTTCGTGTTATTGCCTGCACGGACACCCACCCTTGTTGTTTAATTGTTCAGTTGTGGGACGATTAATCCGTTTTGGTGGCGCTTTAGTCACTTTTGTGTTGGGTTTTTACACGTTAACCTCGACTGGACTTTTTCCAGCCTGTGCATTCACGTATAAAACAAACTTATGTGCTGAGTATCGATGCATCTGGCGGCTAGGTTGATGTTTAATGTCGACACAAAATCTTGGAGCTTTTGCTTCACCAGCAGCTTCAGTTGGAGGCTGTGGGATCTCATGAATTATTAATGAGGATGTTGCACTCTTCTTTGTTTTCCTTGCGCTACATTCGGTGTATTAAACTCAAGAAAACACTAGCATCAAACTACATCTTCCCTGCGTGTGCTGCTCCTTGCGTAAACGGTTAAAAGGGCCCCTTTTTTACACCCAGGTCGGACTGGCACTTTAGAGCTCAGGTGCATTCAGACCAGAGGCAGCGGTGAGGATGGGACGTGGAAGCCAGCAGACGGTGCCGGGAGAGCCGGACAGTGGGAAAGCTAAAGGCGTTTACACCTGGGAGGAAGTGCAGAGCCACAACAGCAGGAATGATCAATGGCTGGTCATCGATCGAAAGGTTTACAACATCACTCATTGGGCCAAAAGGCATCCAGGAGGGTTTCGAGTCATCGGCCACTATGCTGGAGAGGATGCCACGGTACGTTTTCATTATACAGACCTGTGCTTTTTTTCATGTGATTTTATTTTGAAAGACGGTATATTACGTTTATATGTTTTATGTACTTTCCTTGAAAATAAATTCAGAATGCACGGGCTTGTGCATTTATGTTTGCTTGTTTTTATTTTTTTAATAATATGAAAGTTGTGGTGTTTATGAATACCACCTAAATATTGTGATTAACTACAATTCTGGGAGTGAGAACGTGTTGGAGGTGGACCACGGTTTTTTTGTTTTGTTTTTTTAACTGTTAAACGGTTAAAAAAAATTCCGGTATTTACACGACTGTAAATGACTTATTGGCCTATGATCGATTCATTTTGAGCCAGAAACAAACATTGCTGTCACAAGGTACAAAGAAACTTTTTTGGGAATTTTATATATCCTTTATTTATCAAGGTAAAAAGTGGCACTGACATTAAAAATGTCTAAAAGATACTTTCAAAAGAGGTCATTGCTTTTCATATTATATAACCCTTTCATAAATCCTGTTTACCGATATAAGCAAATATATTAAACATAAAAAACACATGCTGTACAAACACTGGAATTGGATCCATGGATAGCTCCACAGAGCAGATGGCACTGGACACTATTTAAACTCTTTAAGTCTACTTTTTACTCTGCTTAATCGTACTGGCAAGTATAGTTACTAATATACTTGAAATGGACACATTCCTGGGTATTAAATAGTCATTCCAACATTTCTGTCAGAGCTTTCATTCATGTAATAATCTCTTAGATCCTCAGAAAAAACACTTTTAACTGTTCTGGGGTGAGTAAGGGAGATCATGCATCTCCACACCTCTGGAGGAGACCTCCTATCAGAGATCAACTCTGTGTTAACAGTTTTATCTTAATCTTAAGACACACATTTTCTCTATCTTTCGGTTGTTCTTAGTGGTCTTACTGTTTTGTTAATTGGCATTTAATTTTATCAATTGATCTTTTTCTATCTACTACCTACTAATTAATTTTTTATGGATACTGATCATGGCTGTAAGAATATTTAGACCTTCTACAACACAAAGCCAGCAAGTCTTTCTCCCACTGTGTCTCCTTCTTTCTGCATATATTTGTGAATGCTGTTGTTAAGAAAAACATGCTTGGAATTAATTTGATTCACTTGATATTTACTTTAAATATGTCCTGCATGAAAAGTAGTTTACACACCAGTCTACAGTCTACACCTGGACCTTTTGCCACTCCTTACATGTCTATTCATTCTTTGGAGCTCTAACAGAACGAGAGTTCCCCTTTGAGGTTTTATGAATAATGATTCATGAAAAATAAAAATAATACCGGTGGTAGTAAACTTGTTTTTACGCAACATGGTTGCAAATACATAAGTATGTTTACCAGAGGTTTCTTTTTGATTTTGTGACCCCTCAGAAGGATCAAAACTATTTTCAACCACTAAATAATTTCTACTAGCTTACATTTCCAATTTTCTCTCTTTCAGGAGGCATTCACTGCTTTTCATCCTGATTCCAAGTTCGTGCAAAAGTTTCTGAAGCCGCTGCTGCTTGGAGAGTTGGCAGCAACAGAGCCAAGTCAGGACCAAGACAAAAATGTGAGCCTTTGATTCCCTGAATAAAGGACCTTGTTTAGATGCGGAACAGAAGTAGGCCAGCCTTTTCACAGATCTGAATTCCTATTCATGCATTTTACAGTGCTGGGAACAGCTGAGATTCCTGATGCTCAGGTTTCATTGCCGGGTTTAATGCCTCGTTTCTCTGAATCAAAACCTAAAACGGCTAAAATGCAAACATTTTTCTTGATTTCACAAGTGTCACATTAGTACATAACATCCTCTCAGCTTTACAGAACTGTTTGTTTCTTCTTCTCTGAACCCAGGCAGCCATCGTGCAGGATTTCAAAACCTTGCGAGCTCAGGTAGAGAAGCAGGGTCTGCTTCAAGGTCAGCCTTTGTTTTTCTTCCTCCACCTCGGTCACATCGTGCTGCTAGAAGCCCTCGGATGGATGCTTGTTTCAATGTGTGGGACGGGCTGGATACCCACCTTACTGTGCTCGGTGATTTTAGCAACCGCTCAGGTAATTCAGACATAAACTTTAAATGGATCCTAATATGTATTTCCTTATTTTCTGACATATACACTTTTACAAAGGTGGATGCTTACATTAAACACAAAGTTTGAGATGATGAGATAACTAATCCTCAACCTTCGTCAGTAAGAGGATTAGTTCTATTGTAGTAGAATCTCAGAATAAACCAGCCAAAAACATCACATAATGCTTGCTACTTCTTTAGGCGCAGGCTGGATGGCTGCAGCATGACTTTGGTCACCTGTCGGTCTTCAAAAAGTCCACCTGGAACCACGCTGTCCACAAGTTTGTCATTGGTCATTTAAAGGTAACCTCTCTCAGTTATATTCTTTTCATATAAATTAAACACAGGTATTAAAAGATCGATTTTCTCAGGGAGCTTCGGCCAACTGGTGGAATCACAGACATTTCCAGCATCACGCTAAACCCAACATCTTCACCAAGGACCCCGATATCAACACGCTGGACACCTTTGTACTTGGACAGACTATACCAGTGGAGGCAAGTAGCACAGCACTAATGTTTCTAATTTCTTCAGTCATATGATCCAACTTCTCATCACCCTCTGTTTACCTCTGTGTTGCAGTACGGGATAAAGAAGATCAAGCACATGCCCTACAATCACCAACACCAGTACTTCTTTCTCTGTATGTTTCTTCAGAGTCATTTAACAAGAATAAAAAACTATGACAGCTTTGTTTTAAAAAGCCTTGTCTTTTTTTTTCTCTTTCAGTGGGACCTCCGCTGCTCATTCCAGTTTTCTACAACTTTAATATAATGCACACCATGATAACCCGGCGATACTGGCTGGTAAGCTCTCAGCCTCTGAGTGGTGTAGTGCAGTTTGTATAATTATTTTCCATTTGATGTATCAGGCTGTATTTAGCCTAGCAAAGGAAACGTGAGCTTAGAGTGCTAAAGAAAAACATTACAGTAAAATCAGAATAGCACAGGTGGTAGCAAACACACAGTTTCTCCTCATTTTCAGAGGCTTAAACTACTAACTGATTATTCTGTGACAAATTAACCAGATAAAAGAACGAAAAGCAAAGTTCATTTCAAATATTGAACTAGCATTTAGTAGCTTTTCATTGTTTTTTAAATATTAAGCCCAAACTGATGTCACTGCAAGGGAAGGAGGCCGGCCATCATTTACACCTATCAGAGAGACAGCAAAAACTTTAGGAGTGCCCAAATCAATGATTTGAGACATATTCTTAGAAAGAATGAGTGGACAGCCGGCTCAGTAACACCAAAAGACCTGAAAGATCACAGAAGACAACTGAAGTGCACGATGGCAGAACTATTTCCATGGTTACGAAAAACAGCCGTAAAACATCTAACCAAGTCAAGAACACGCTCGAGGAGGTTAAAGTATCATTGTCAAGGTCTGTGATCGAGACACACCTTTGTGAATGAAAATACAGAGGGTTTAAAACAAGATACATACAGCAGATTATGCTTAAGAACTGGAAGACCAGACTATGCCAGAAATTATGTGAAAAAACCTGCAAAGGTCTGTAAAAATCTTTGGACAGATGAAAACAAGAAGAACTTGTACCAGAATAATGTGAAGAGAAAAGTATGGAGAAGGAGAGAAACCCAATTGTCTGTCAAATATGGTGAAGGCAGTGTTATGCATGAACCTGTATGTCTGCCAGTATCCCCACTGGTGCTTAGTGAAACAGGAGTTTCTCAAGGCAAAGAATGTGAAATTCCTCAAGTCAGTCACCTGATCTCAGGCCAACAGAGCAGCTTTTCATTTACTGAAGACAAAAGTGGAGGCAGAAAGTGACGCAGACAGCAGCTGAAGGTGTCTACAGTAAAGGGATAGCAGAGCATCTATGCTAATCTTCCAATTGTCATTGGCTGCACAGGATTTTCATACACGTACTAAAAATATTGCTTATATTAAATAAAATTGAAGTAGTTTGTTAGTTTAATTTTGAGCCTCTGAAAATAAAGGACTGCGTATGAAATGGCTGTAATTCCCAAACAGTCAATGCAACATTTTTGTTAAACCTCTTATGACAGATGAAGGGCTGCACTGTGTTCTGATCAGAGGCAAAACTACAAAAAATGTCCAATAAATTATGGACCCAATTGTACAAATACGATAGTGATGAATTATGACTCTTGTTAAGTAAGACATTATATAAATCATATGAATGTTCTTGTCTTGTGAAGGATTTGGCTTGGGCCATGACATACTACCTCCGCTACTTCTACTATTATGCACCTCTATACGGCGTGTTTGGCTCAGTGGCGCTCTTTTTTTTTGTCAGGTAAATATTTAGAAAGAGAATTAACCAAAGCATTATGTGATTGCTCTTCCTAATAAGGCATACTTTAGTTGTTACACTGTCTTAGATTAGATTCTGGGTGAAAGAGTCACCTGGTCCTATCAGTTGTAGTATACCTTATTAGGAAGATTTTTTTCTATTCTTTCCGTTATCCCTTCTACAATGAAAGTTATCATGTTGTTATTCATTTTGCAGGTTTTTGGAGAGTCACTGGTTTGTGTGGGTGACTCAGATGAATCACATACCGATGGACATTGATCATGAAAAGCACAAGGACTGGCTGACTATTCAGGTACCTGTACCTATTTTACCAGCAAGGTTGTGCAAAGGTTTTGGACACTTTGATTCTTCCATCGCCCAATCCTCATAAATGTCCCTGTATCACAAATATTGATCTTATTTAGGCTTTTTTCTCGTCTTCAGTTACAATCCACCTGTAATATTGAGCAGTCCTTCTTCAACGACTGGTTCAGTGGGCACCTCAACTTTCAAATCGAGCACCAGTAAGTGAAATGAGTGCAGCAAATGCAGACAAATGTATGTTCAGTGTGCTTTCACAAAGTCGAGTACTAGGATTAAAATAGAAACAACCATTTTGCAGACACAAGCAGCAAATGTCCATAAAACCTCTCTGAATCAGGAACTAGAATCAAGCATCACGCTTGTTGTAAATATAGAAAAAAATGGTGAAAGAGTGGTGTCATCACATGCTATAAAGTCAGGCCTCCCCATTTAACCACTTGTGAAACTGCCTCTAATGGCAGCTCTGTGGGGGGGAGCACACACACACAGACATGGAGTCACATTCTGTAAACACAGTTTTTCTGACAGAACTTTTTGTAGGAGCCCAGTCTGCATGCATCGTTCCAGTGCCTTCATAATTTAACAGCTGTCATTAATATGAAATTGTTTGGCAACATAGAGAGACTTTAAAACACAAATTCTCAGACGCTATCATATCTGACAGAAGCTTCCTGTTTCTTTTCTCTCTCAAGCTTGTTCCCTACCATGCCGCGCCACAACTACCACCTGGTGGCGCCACAGGTCCGCGCACTCTGTGAGAAACATGGGATTCCTTACCAGGAGAAAACTTTGTGGCGAGGCCTTGCTGATATTGTCACGTAAGTATTATCATAATGGAGCATTGACGAGGTTGAAAACACACACAGACACTTACTTGTTTTTCCTATTTTTTTTCTTTTCATCAGGTCACTGAAAACCTCAGGAGACCTCTGGCTCGACGCTTACCTCCATAAATAACAGACTGCATTTCCTTCACTGATGTAAAAGGAGTGTTTTTCATTTTTGCATCAAAAAAACCCAACTAATTGTATCTGTCTGATTATTAAAATCAAGCCACTAGTGGGGGAATGACCTTTCTTATTAATGCTATTGTTAAGTCTGGGGTTCTCGTAAGTTGCCTTTGAGTGTCTTGATCAACAGTAGCCATTCTTTGTCAGTTTAGTCAATTTGGCAGATAAAACATGATCATTTTATTGCTCAAAGGTGTGGTGAGGTAAAGCCATCTGTTGGCCATCCGTCCATTCAAAATTGAGAAGAATTGCATCTCCTCCTACAGTTTCATTCAGAATATAATCAATCATGTCCTAATTGGTCATTACACACACGGTGCTCTGGGGCCAAAGTCACATTTTTCATGTGAGCTAGATGAGCTACTATGTCACTGATGTTCTGGTTTCTCACAAACCACTATTTGTACAATATTAATTTCATTATTTTCTGTCAAAATTAAAATTGTAACCACTTTAAAATGCAGCTCTTGTTATTCTGTTTCAGTTTACAATAAATAAACTGTGCTGACTGTTTCTGGTCCTCTGGTAAAATTGATCCAATGACAAACACAAGAACCATACTGACAAAAGACATACAATTAAGACCGAGTTTATTTATTCATTTTTGAATCATTGTCTTTTTAAAAACTATATACACCCGCTTGAACGTTTCTCTAAATCTCCACTTATTCATTACCAGGATTTACATATCTACTGCACATAGTGCTTGTTATTCTGGTGCTTGTGCAGCTTACACTGCAAAACGCCTTGCTGCTAAGAACATGTTAATGGCAGCGTCTCACTTTTACAGACAAAATCTTCATGCAGAATTGTTGCTTGCTAAGTTTGCCAGAATGTCTGAAACCTGATTAGCAAGAATATTTGTTTTAATACTTAGTGTTGATGAGCATTAACCAACCAGGCTGAGAAAATGATACCTGCTAGAAGTAACACAGAGCATGTCTATCTTTTTTTTTTCTTTTTTAACTCCTGTAAACAGTTACATGAAAACAGTTGGCCATATATCAGAAAGCATGTCAAGCATTCTGGCACAGATTTTAAAACACAATCGCTAAAATCTACTTTTTTAAAGGTATTTTAGTAAACAGCCTCATTGTTGATGGTGAGCATGAACATTAACTGCACTGCTCATACAAATATGTACATTACATGCAAGTCATGCATACACGTGCTCACACGCACACCGAAGTGTACGTAAATTCATAAGCTCCTTTTTTCTTTTGTTTAGCAGAAATCTTTGTTGAGAAAATTTAAGGAGACAAAGAGAAAAAATGCAACACAATTAAGAAAAAAACGCTTCAAAACATACACGTTGGATGATACAAAATAAATATACAATTAAAGACATACACAATATTTCAGTATTTGCCAAGGCAGATCAGAGTTAACTGTAGATTGATTGAAGAAGCTGGTGCACTTAGAAAGCTGTGAAGGAGCTAGATGACTAGATGAATTGTTTAGGTCAACAGGCTCAGTCTTTGCTGCCGGAGTCGATCCTCTCCTGCCGCCGTGTCAAGATCTCCTGCAGCTCTGAGGTTCCACCGCTCTGCTGTAAAGGAAGCATTGGTGTCTCTTTAAATATCGTTTGATGCTGAAGATGTCAGATATACAGACTTGCATATATTTACAAAGCAGTAGCTTTAGGATTTGTTTTCTTCTAAATACAGTTCCAAAGTTCCTGTGTCCATTTTAAATGAGGCACCTGCACAGACACCATGCTAACGCTAAGCTAGCCAAGAACCCAGGGTGACATTACCTGAGTGAATGCCAACCCCAGCCCAGCAGCTAGATGCTGAACTTCAACAATAAACAAGCAGATGATCAGTCAATCTGCAGCTTCAGTTTCTACCTGCTCATGTTTCTAAAGTAGAATCACTGAGGTGTTTGCTTTGAAGTCTTTTTGTGCTCGTTTTCATCTTTGCTTTTTGCTGTCGACTGTGTTCATTTCAATGCAGCGCTGTCTGAGGTTCAATTCTTCATTCTCCTACAGAGAGTCCTCAAATTTTCCTATTGTTTAAATTACAATATTTTCAGCAAACGATAAAACCTACAAATTTCAAATTATTCAGACTAAACAGTTTAAAATAGGCTTTAACTTATTTGTAAAACACCGCGTTCCATTTTTAATTTACATTTTTCTGCAGCATCTCATTGCTGTGAATAAACTCAGTGAAAGATCCAGTTGGTGGTTCAGGAATATACCACACTGCAGTGCAATATATATTTACATTCGTAATTTGAGGTTATTAATCTACTTTGTCATTTTTTGTAACTTTTTTGATTACACTTTTGTGTAGCTGTGATTATGAAGAACATGTTAAACTGACAAATTCTTTCTACTTAGTACGGTCTCCATCTCAGTGAGTACATCCACTTTTTATGGCTTTATGTACATTAAGTATAGAGCGTGAATCACTATGAATCTGAAAGCTGACAACAGATTTTACATGCATCTACTTGACTTAACAATATTGGAAAATTACTGAAAGTTAAAAAGTGGGCATTTTTCATACAGCATCTAAAGGCTGTCAGATGTTCAGCAATGAAAGCACATCTATCAAATGAAACAGCTGTGTAAGCAGTGTGCTGCTGAGGGGACTGACCTCTAGCTGTTCTTTCTGCACGGTGACCAGTGAGAAGACGCGACTGCCTTCATCTCCACAAACAGCCTTCAGTTCTTCTTTGTTCAGGGAAAACAGCTGAGCCCCAGTCAGGATCCCCAGACAGTCAACAGTTCTGCAGAAAACAGTCACACAATTAAAAGACAGTATTTACTAAAACAACATTGCTTCCAAAAGAGAGCACACTGCTAAAGGACCATTTAAAAAAAATGTATCCCATTATAACAAAGCATGACAGGAAAAGATACGTATCATCAATAATATTATTCACATTGTCATTTCCTGCACCTGGGTCACGTGACAGGCTCACTGAGACATGTTGCTATACTTAGACACAGCTTAGCTTTGTGCTAAATGCTAACTAGCCACATATGCCAAGGTGGTAACGCTTATATGGTTACAGAGTAACAAGGCAAACAGACACAGCCACCCCACTCTGCATCTGTTCATAAAATAAAGAAAACCTTTAATCACTCCTTTCTGGCATCTCTGTCTGAACTTAAATAGATCGCTTTTTTGCACCAGACTACACCTCCAGGCTAACACCTTTTAAGCCACTAGAGGTCAGTAAAGACATGAAATTCAGCAAGTGATACTCAAGTTGCTGTCTAGGACCTAATATTTATCAAATATAAGAAATACACATTAAAAAGACAATAAATCCTCTTTCTTTCAAATTATTTCTTTTCAAACCAACTGACTTATTTACTGTTTACTTGGAACAAGGATGCACAGAGCGAGATGATGCAAATTCTTTGCAAAAAAGGCTCATACTGCACCAAACATCTACTTAGCGAATTAGAAAATTTGTTATGCACCCTATGTGGAGCTTAACAAATGATTTGGCCCACAAGCCGTGAGTTGTTTATCCCTGCTTTTAAGGCGTAGGGAGGTATTTTGATTTGGTGGATTAGTGAGAGTTGTGGGTAACTTACGATTTTGAGAAGCCTTTTGAATTGAGCCATGCAGTCACTTGCTCTGGCTTTGAGCTAGATTTGAGCAGGACTTGAGCGCTGGCTGACGGTCGTTCCACGTGCAACTTCCTTGGGGGCTGCTTGTTATTGATTTTAGTCAGCAGCTCCTCTATCACTGCAGCATGGAAATATGATGGAGACAAAAGTCAGAGCAAGAACAGCTACCTCTTAAAAAAACAACAAACAGGGGGAAAAAAACATAACTGGAATTTCTGATTACTTTTTAACCCTTACTTTCACTCTTGGGTCTTTCCTTCTTGAAGCTATTTCCAGGGCTTCGAGACCCAGGGGAGGACGGGCTGTAACCTTGCTGCACACACAGAAACACAAACACAGGTCATGAGAAAGCAATCAAAGCCAGCATTATTCCAAAAAACTGGTTTGTCTTTTATCTCATTCTGCTTGACTAATTCTTGCCAAGTAGCCAAAAGCAAAGTACGTGTGGGAGGTTCTCACACATAGACAAGTGTTTGCTGGAGGGCATTTCTTTAAGCAAGCAGCAGGTACCTATAAGAATGCAGCGTAAACTTTTCTTATTTACGAGACCACTTTATTACAGCTCTATCATGAAATGATAACTTGACTTTAATCCCGGAAGTATCCTGTGAAAGAAAATCATATCCAGCTAGTGATAAAGAAACCTTGACCTTTCTCATAAGCTTATAGGGATAATTAGTTATTGTCGTCCTGGAATCCATCACAACACCTTTTAGACAATACATCTGGGCTTTTTCAGAGGTGGGAAGTAACAAAGTACAAATACTTACAACTTTTTATTTTTATTCTTTAAATGTTTTTTTACACAAATATCTTTAGTTTCTACTCCTTGGAAAAATTCCTTAGAATTTTGGTTCAGATGTATCATCTATGGCATTTATACTGGGAGTTTACAGGGAGTGCAGAATTATTAGGCAAGTTGTATTTTTGAGGAATAATTTTATTATTGAACAACAACCATGTTCTCAATGAACCCAAAAAACTCATTAATATCAAAGCTGAATGTTTTTGGAAGTAGTTTTTAGTTTGTTTTTAGTTTTAGCTATTTTAGGGGGATATCTGTGTGTGCAGGTGACTATTACTGTGCATAATTATTAGGCAACTTAACAAAAAACAAATATATACCCATTTCAATTATTTATTTTTACCAGTGAAACCAATATAACATCTCCACATTCACAAATATACATTTCTGACATTCAAAAACAAAACAAAAACAAATCAGCGACCAATATAGCCACCTTTCTTTGCAAGGACCCTCAAAAGCCTGCCATCCATGGATTCTGTCAGTGTTTTGATCTGTTCACCATCAACATTGCGTGCAGCAGCAACCACAGCCTCCCAGACACTGTTCAGAGAGGTGTACTGTTTTCCCTCCTTGTAAATCTCACATTTGATGATGGACCACAGGTTCTCAAAGGGGTTCAGATCAGGTGAACAAGGTGGCCATGTCATTAGTTTTTCTTCTTTTATACCCTTTCTTGCCAGCCACGCTGTGGAGTACTTGGACGCGTGTGATGGAGCATTGTCCTGCATGAAAATCACGTTTTTCTTGAAGGATGCAGACTTCTTCCTGTACCACTGCTTGAAGAAGGTGTCTTCCAGAAACTGGCAGTAGGACTGGGAGTTGAGCCTGACTCCATCCTCAACCCGAAAAGGCCCCACAAGCTCATCTTTGATGATACCAGCCCAAACCAGTACTCCACCTCCACCTTGCTGGCGTCTGAGTCGGACTGGAGCTCTCTGCCCTTTACCAATCCAGCCACGGGCCCATCCATCTGGCCCATCAAGACTCACTCTCATTTCATCAGTCCATAAAATCTTAGAAAAACCAGTCTTGAGATATTTCTTGGCCCAGTCTTGACGTTTCAGCTTGTGTGTCTTGTTCAGTGGTGGTCGTCTTTCAGCCTTTCTTACCTTGGCCATGTCTCTGAGTATTGCACACATTGTGCTTTTGGGCACTCCAGTGATGTTGCAGCTCTGAAATATGGCCAAACTGGTGGCAAGTGGCATCTTGGCAGCTGCACGCTTGACTTTTCTCAGTTCATGGGCAGTTATTTTGCGCCTTGGTTTTTCCACACGCTTCTTGCGACCCTGTTGACTATTTTGAATGAAACGCTTGATTGTTCGATGATCACGCTTCAGAAGCTTTGCAATTTTGAGACTGCTGCATCCCTCTGCAAGATATCTCACTATTTTTGACTTTTCTGAGCCTGTCAAGTCCTTCTTTTGACCCATTTTGCCAAAGGAAAGGACATTGCCTAATAATTATCCACACCTGATATAGGGTGTTGATGTCATTAGACCACACCCCTTCTCATTACAGAGATGCACATCACCTAATATGCTTAATTGGTAGTAGGCTTTCGAGCCTATACAGCTTGGAGTAAGACAACATGCATGAAGATGATGATGTGGACAAAATACTCATTTGCCTAATAATTCTGCACTCCCTGTAAAGTGGGCTGGAGTGAGTGTAGGTGTTGTGGCCTTGGTACTTCAGCATCATGCTAGCTACAGAATAGCAGTGAGCATAAAGAAAGTAATGTTTTTTTTTAATGGTAGGCAATTTCAAATTCAGTGTTTCTATCAGCTCAACAAACATCAGCAAACACACAAACTGTTTGTGTGCAGTTTGTCGCACAGTGCGTTGCTAGCTAAATGTCCAGATGCTGTATTTCACAGGGAGAGAAAAGAGGGCAAGATAAGTTCATTCAGAGATGGAGAAAGATGTAAGAAAGCCAGGAGAGGAGAGGAAGAAGAAGGAAGAAAAACTTTGCATGAAAATACTCTGTAGTTTTTAAATGGGATAAAGAGGTTACTTTACAGTACTGTGGGGAATTTATAGTAAAGCACTGCGCTGGGCTGGTGCACAGTGGCTGTGGTGCTTATGGTCAGTTACAGCTTACATGAAGTAGACTAATTTCCATTTAAGATGATGATGTTTAGATTAATTAGCTGAATTCCAACTTTATACCAACTATATGCTGTCTAGTATAAAGAAACAGTATAATGTTAGTGTCGCAGATGGACATCACCCACCATAACTTGCGAAATTCAGTTGTGTAAATGCACAAAGAGCAGCACGTCAGCTGATCACAGCCCATAAACTAAGAAAATATACTGACGCTCACATTAATTATTATGATTTGTGATTCTTTCCCCACTCTGAGCCACTACAGAGATCTTAGAGTAATCTATCTATCTATCTATCTATCTATCTATCTATCTATCTGTTAGGGGTGCAACGATACTCGTATCGATATTGAACCGTTCGATACAGTGCTTTCGGTTTGGTACGCATATGTATCGAACAATACAAAATTTTTAATTTATTTGATCAACTTTCCTTCTGACGATGCTGTCTGTGTTGAGCGCTCAGTGGATCTGCGCTCGACAGTGCAGCCTAGGCGGAGTAGTCGAATGCAGATTAACTGAGCACAGGGCAAGCTAGCGAGACAGAAGTTAAGCTCTCCTTGCAACATGGCAAATTGAACCCCCCCCCCATTCAGATCTGGCGTTTGGAATTATTTTGGTTTTCATGTGACGTATGACCCTGAAGGTAAGCGCGTCATGGACTAAAGTAAAACAGTATGTTGGATGTGCCACGCAATGCTCAATTACATGGGTGGGAACTAGTGTGTTAGCGCAGTTAGCTCGTTAATGTGTTAACGGAGATTTGCCCTGTTGTGGCGTTAACGTCATTTCAACGAGATTAACGCTGACTGCACTAGTGGGAACACAACGAATATGACTGCACGTTTACACTGACATCATCCTAGTGCAAAGACAAGTGGAAGCAGACAAAAACAACAAGCATGCATGCTACAAACTTTACCCGAGTCATTTAGACAGCCGTTAGCACATGATTCTCCTTATGGGGACCTGATATGTTTAATATTGTGGCGAGCTCAGACAAGGTGGAGACGGAGGTGTCGTTTGGTCTTGCTTCCCGTGAGCTAGCCAGGGAGCACAGCCGTTTATTGACATCTGCAGAAGAACACTGCCGCTAGCTAACTGCTCAGCGCGGCAACCGCACAGCAGCAACAACAACAACACACAGGGCGCCCTCTGACCCCGGAAGGACACACCGTCGCAGCGAGAGGGCGTCACCCGTCACTATGGCAACATAAACAAAACATAACTGTACAAACAGAACCCCGAACAGCCCTGACCCGCTACATAGCCCCCACCTAAGGGGTCAGTCGTCCCCGACGACCCCATTACCCCACATAAAGTCCTGAAAATGTCCAGGTGCCTTCTTTTGGCTCACCGGCCGGTCACGACCGGCGGGGGAAAAGTCACTCGGGTCAGAACATGGGGTGCCACCATCATCCCACTTCTGACACCAATGTGGCGAGCTCAGACAAGGAGGAGACAGAGGTGTCGTTTGGTCTTGCTTCCCGTGAGCTAGCCAGGGAGCACAGCCGTTTATTGACATCTGCAGAAGAACACTGCCGCTAGCTAACTGCTCAGCGCGGCAACCGCACAGCAGCAACAACAACAACACACAGGGCGCCCTCTGACCCCGGAAGGACACACCGTCGCAGCGAGAGGGCGTCACCCGTCACTATGGCAACATAAACAAAACATAACTGTACAAACAGAACCCCGAACAGCCCTGACCCGCTACATAGCCCCCACCTAAGGGGTCAGTCGTCCCCGACGACCCCATTACCCCACATAAAGTCCTGCAAATGTCCAGGTGCCTTCTTTTGGCTCACCGGCCGGTCACGACCGGCGGGGGAAAAGTCACTCGGGTCAGAACATGGGGTGCCACCATCATCCCACTTCTGACACCAATGTGGCGAGCTCAGACAAGGAGGAGACAGAGGTGTCGTTTGGTCTTGCTTCCCGTGAGCTAGCCAGGGAGCACAGTCGTTTATTGACATCTGCAGAAGAACACTGCCGCTAGCTAACTGCTCAGCGCGGCAACCGCACAGCAGCAACAACAACAACACACAGGGCGCCCTCTGACCCCGGAAGGACACACCGTCGCAGCGAGAGGGCGTCACCCGTCACTATGGCAACATAAACAAAACATAACTGTACAAACAGAACCCCGAACAGCCCTGACCCGCTACATAGCCCCCACCTAAGGGGTCAGTCGTCCCCGACGACCCCATTACCCCACATAAAGTCCTGCAAATGTCCAGGTGCCTTCTTTTGGCTCACCGGCCGGTCACGACCGGCGGGGGAAAAGTCACTCGGGTCAGAACATGGGGTGCCACCATCATCCCACTTCTGACACCAATGTGGCGAGCTCAGACAAGGAGGAGACAGAGGTGTCGTTTGGTCTTGCTTCCCGTGAGCTAGCCAGGGAGCACAGCCGTTTATTGACATCTGCAGAAGAACACTGCCGCTAGCTAACTGCTCAGCGCGGCAACCGCACAGCAGCAACAACAACAACACACAGGGCGCCCTCTGACCCCGGAAGGACACACCGTCGCAGCGAGAGGGCGTCACCCGTCACTATGGCAACATAAACAAAACATAACTGTACAAACAGAACCCCGAACAGCCCTGACCCGCTACATAGCCCCCACCTAAGGGGTCAGTCGTCCCCGACGACCCCATTACCCCACATAAAGTCCTGCAAATGTCCAGGTGCCTTCTTTTGGCTCACCGGCCGGTCACGACCGGCGGGGGAAAAGTCACTCGGGTCAGAACATGGGGTGCCACCATCATCCCACTTCTGACACCAATGTGGCGAGCTCAGACAAGGAGGAGACAGAGGTGTCGTTTGGTCTTGCTTCCCGTGAGCTAGCCAGGGAGCACAGTCGTTTATTGACATCTGCAGAAGAACACTGCCGCTAGCTAACTGCTCAGCGCGGCAACCGCACAGCAGCAACAACAACACACAGGGCGCCCTCTGACCCCGGAAGGACACACCGTCGCAGCGAGAGGGCGTCACCCGTCACTATGGCAACATAAACAAAACATAACTGTACAAACAGAACCCCGAACAGCCCTGACCCGCTACATAGCCCCCACCTAAGGGGTCAGTCGTCCCCGACGACCCCATTACCCCACATAAAGTCCTGCAAATGTCCAGGTGCCTTCTTTTGGCTCACCGGCCGGTCACGACCGGCGGGGGAAAAGTCACTCGGGTCAGAACATGGGGTGCCACCATCATCCCACTTCTGACACCAATGTGGCGAGCTCAGACAAGGAGGAGACAGAGGTGTCGTTTGGTCTTGCTTCCCGTGAGCTAGCCAGGGAGCACAGCCGTTTATTGACATCTGCAGAAGAACACTGCCGCTAGCTAACTGCTCAGCGCGGCAACCGCACAGCAGCAACAACAACAACACACAGGGCGCCCTCTGACCCCGGAAGGACACACCGTCGCAGCGAGAGGGCGTCACCCGTCACTATGGCAACATAAACAAAACATAACTGTACAAACAGAACCCCGAACAGCCCTGACCCGCTACATAGCCCCCACCTAAGGGGTCAGTCGTCCCCGACGACCCCATTACCCCACATAAAGTCCTGCAAATGTCCAGGTGCCTTCTTTTGGCTCACCGGCCGGTCACGACCGGCGGGGGAAAAGTCACTCGGGTCAGAACATGGGGTGCCACCATCATCCCACTTCTGACACCAATGTGGCGAGCTCAGACAAGGAGGAGACAGAGGTGTCGTTTGGTCTTGCTTCCCGTGAGCTAGCCAGGGAGCACAGTCGTTTATTGACATCTGCAGAAGAACACTGCCGCTAGCTAACTGCTCAGCGCGGCAACCGCACAGCAACAACACACAGGGCGCCCTCTGACCCCGGAAGGACACACCGTCGCAGCGAGAGGGCGTCACCCGTCACTATGGCAACATAAACAAAACATAACTGTACAAACAGAACCCTGAACAGCCCTGACCCGCTACAATATGCTGCTGAGAATATAGCCCAGAAGAAGCGTATAGTATAGCTTTTATTTTGGAAAGAGCCATTTCTCTGTAATAAACGCTCTTTTCCAAAGATGAGTGATTCCTCAATCAGATACAGGGCTCGCAAAATCGCTAGCCAGACATCCCGGGGTTAGCGATTTTTCCAGTCAGGCTACCAAAATCTATCTGCCCTGCCCATCGGGCTATTGTAGGAAGGAAAAATATATGTCAATGCTTTTGCATTCTTTCGGAAATGTAGCTGGGTAATTATGTCATTGGCATCGATGAGCCACTGTCAATATGTGACATATTGAAATCCCGTTTGAATTTGCGCTTGTTTTTTGCTTTCACTTTGCAATCACGCAAACTGTGTATAGAGAGCAACAGCACTGATTGGTGAGTGATGATAATTTGCGCACCAATTCCTCTGACATCGTCTTATCAATCGTTAGCTTACTATGCAAACATGACAAGTGAAATCTCCCGCAGCTTAAACATATGAGAGGTTGATCGCGCAGAGAATCGCTGACCGTTGTGTGTGTGTGTAAAAGCAGCAGGATATATATTTCAGTTCTGCTGAGCCAAATAAGACAGGTCAGGGTGAAGAAGTGACAGCCAAAGAAAAGCTTACCACAAAATGGAAAAGTTATGACAAATCAGACTATAAGGCAAAAAGAAAGTGCAGCTTTATGGTTTCATGGACAAAAGAATTTCTGTGGCTGCAATATGACGAGCTATATAACCGGGGCTGCACATAAGTGGTCCACAGGTGTGCATTCGCTGTCAAAAAAAAACAAAAAAAAAAACGCGCACAAGATATGAAGTTGCAACGCGTGTTTGCATACATAAGATTTTCTGGAGGAGGACAGACATTTGTTTAGAACTCTTAAAGATGTCGAAGAAGCAAGCTCCTTTAAGCAATTACTGTGGTGTTCCTCTACCTCCAAACAAATGTCAGAAGGAGTCCGAACCACAAAAGAAGCATGTATTCTCGGAAAAGTGGTTGCAGGAGGTGAGCTGGCTTCAAACAAATGATGAACGCACAGAGATGTGGTGCGGAATGTGCCGTGAAAATCCCACTCTAGCCCCCAAAACAGTGCTTTTATATGGACGCAAACGCGCGTTGCAACTTCTTATCTGGTGCGCGTCTTTTATTTTGACAGCGAATGCGCACATGCGGACCACTTGTGTGCACCCGTGTAAATAACATGATGTTCTGCCGGGTGTGTTGTTGGTTTTCTCTCGATTTCTGAGTCGACAAGCGCCTTTGTTACTGGGACCAGTCATTTTAAGAAAGGCCCCCATTAGAACCCATGAGAAATGCAAGAAATGCATTATTGCTCAGTCTGCAATATCTTTCCCAGAACAAACACCAATTGCAAATAACATACTAAAAATAAACCTGAAAAATCTGTTTAGAACAGTGTACTATGTTGCAAAGAGTGAACTACCACTGGCAAAATTTAGCAGTCTTTGCAAACTTCAAAAAGCAAATGGCCTAGATCTTGGTTCCACTTGTCTCTTACCCGTGACTTCAGTGGAAATTTCAAATTCAGGATCTGACACAGACTGATTCATGTCCTACACAGTTCTTACAAGTTCATAGAAATTTCTGTTCAATTAGAACCAAGTATTTGAGTTGATGATTGTAATTTTTATACAATGTTGTAATTTGTTTTTCAACGATTTTTTTGATTAATGTTTTGTTTCCTTTACAATATTATACTTTAATGTATAATATTGTAAAGGAAACAAAACATCAATCAAAAAATTGCTCTCTTTTTTATTCGGGCTACTTAAATTTATTTTGGGCTACCAAAAACTGAAGAGTCCCTGCCCGAAGGGCTACCAGGGATTTTGAAATTTTGAGAGCCCTGAGATATATTTATTTTTTTAATTACTTTTGTTTCAGCAACATTAAATTTAAAAACTGTACTTTTGAGTTAAAATATATATCTATAAGTTTAATAAATTACAAATTAAAAAAGCATGAACATTTTTTTTGTATCGAAAAAATATCGAACCGTGACACCAAAGTATCGAACCGAACCGAACCGTGAATTTTGTGTATCGTTGCACCCCTACTATCTATCTATCTATCTATCTATCTATCTATCTATCTATCTATCTATCTATCTATCTATCTATCTATCTAGTATACTTTGCATAAAAACAGATAGAGAAGAATTTTGGTAGAACTGTCCTTCAAGGATCTACTTTTTACTTTCTTACTCTGAGTACATTTCAGAGCCTGTATTTTTTACTTTAACTTGAATAAAGAAGTTGATTTAGTACTTCAACTTTTACCAGAATATTTTTAACACAAGTATCTGTTCTTCTACTTAAGTACAAAAAGTCTGTACTTTTGCCTCCTCTGGTCTATGAAGTGAAGATAAGATTACAGCTAAAGTGACATGGCTCTGTACAGTGTAAACAAAGGTGAAGAAAAAAATGAAAAGTATTATTTGTCCTGTGGCTGCACTGAATTCTTTTATTATTGTTACTAAAAAAAAACCCCACTAAAAAACACATTCTTTTTACAGACACATGAAAACATTTTCCTTCCTTTCTTTTTCCAAAGCAAAAAATGGAAACAAAACAATGGACCATTTTTTTAGGTATCTTAACCAAGGGTTGAGAACGGAAAAGAAAGGAAAAGAAAAGATCAAATTCCATGCAGCAGAAGCACTTATATGATCTTATTTTATTACACACATTGTTTTTCCTTGGCAAAGTCTGGCACTGACCAAAATGCAGCCTGACTGCTGAGAGCTCAGTCAGAAACCCTCATGCTGCAAGCAGAGCTGAGAAACAGGCTGCTGAGGCATGTGAGAAGTCACTCAGTGTGGCTATATTAAATTACACACTAGTTTAGACACAGAAGAATATCAAACAAAATAACATCTAAACAGCTAAGATGCATGGGATTTAAAGGATAAAATAAAACCCAGATGTAGCCCATCCAGCTCATGATACTTCACAAATCACAGGTAAATCGTAAGTAATGCATGAAGTACAGAAAGAAAGTTACAAGTTTTGTTACAACAAACTAATTAAAATTCACTGAGAAGTCAATAGAGTCACATCCAGGACAAATTAATTACTAAAACCTGACCAGCGTTTTAGGAATAGCAGAGATTCTTATGAAAATAGAAACAACCCCTGTGACCTTGAACTTGAGTACAGTTTGGTTAAAGACCCATCAGGTGATCACTGTGTTTCACTGCATTCTGAGTAATACTCTAGCAGGAATAGCAATTCTCGCGAATTGTGGCGGGACGGATTCATGCCTCATCGTTGCCATTGCATGAGCTCATCGGCTCTTGGGCACGATGAACTAACAAGTCACTTTTGTTTCATGACATGAGATGCCATTGGTAACAGCTATGTTTTTCACAAATTACTATCAATCTAATCTAATCTGTTATCGTGAATGCTTTATAGCAGTCAGATGGACTTCAGAACTGTGGTGTCATGACTAGGAAGGATCTTAAACTTTGGGTAAACAATAAAGTCTAAACAGTCAAAAGTGTGTGTTTTATTCGTTTTCAAATAGAACCAAAAAAGAGTTTTAAAAATGCAGACGGGCGGGTGTTGGTCACCTGGTAGGAGTAGGGGACCTCTGGCTCTTCTATTGTCACAACATCCAGGATGTTATATGGGACATAGCCGGCTTGCCCGCTGCGGTTCCGTAGTTTCCACCACTGTTTTTCATCCTCTAACACCTGCAAAAGACAGTTCACGCATTACTCCACTGTACTGCAAATGGTGACAGACGCTTGACCTGTGCACAGCTGAAATTGGTTTGCTACCATTTGTGTTTTAGCACCATATGACGGGTTTACAGGTAACACACTCCCATTCAGCAGATAAAATGTCCAAGTTAATGAGTAAAACTATCAAATTGGTTGAAATTACAAACGTCAAATGAAGGACAAAAGAATATGTCATTACAACCTCGAGGACTTCATCCTGCAGCACTGACAGCTCGTTGGCATTCCGCGCGACAAAGCTGTAGCGAATTTTGGCATATTTGGGGGCCTGAGGGATCCCATTGTAGGACCTGTGGAGACACATGGTGTCAAAGTTTTATATTTTGTGATATCGCATGTGGAAAAACACCAAAAAATAAATAAAAATTATGTGGAGGACCTCATTACTTACCCATTTAAGGGGCTTGAGGGATGAGGCCTGTAATACTGAAAAAGAACCAAAAATAAATAAACAAATTTACAGATACCGGCATTTATTTTTTCCACAGGTAGGGAACATTTAATAAAAGCCTTACATCCTCAGGTTTGTGTTTACTGTAAGTTGGGCTTGAGGGGGAAGCTAGGGGGGCAGAGGGTCCTTCCGTTTCCCACGGGGATGTCAAGAAAAGATCCGCCGGCGGCTCCCAGCCGTTTCGAAACTTCGGGTAATAAGGAGGAGCGCACCGATCCCTCGGCCACTCGGCTCTGCAGGAAGACGAGTGAAGGGATGGTCAAAAAAATTGCACTTGAGCTACTCTACTGTGGAGACAGAGCTAGCAGTACCAGTGCAGATGCTGAACTGGTCATTGCTGTTCATGGGGAAACTGCCATAATGTTCAGGGGGTGCTAAACTTCTTCATCCATCCAAATCTATGAAATCAGATCTCACTGCACAATGAAAAATGATCATAATTTGCTCAAATTTTTTTTTAAATTTTCAAGGTGTTTTGCGTCCTACAAATGCTAATTAAGACAGGGGATATATCATTAGAAGAAAATGCAGATTTTCATCTGAAAATGCTTACAGTATGTTGAAGGTAACCGTAACACTGTAGATTTATAAATATATTATAAATATATTTATTTATAAATCTACAGTGTTACGGTTACCTTCAATATATTATAAATATATTTATTCTTAATTTTAAACATATATGTTTTTTTGATGTTCTATTGAAAAAGCTGACTGTAAATATGAAAACTGACAGCATTACTCACATAATTTTAACTAGCTTACTATGACGTCTTGTAATGATTAGACATTAGGTCTATCGTACATGAACCTCTTAACTATTTTACAAACAAACAAGTACAAATTCCTTGCAGTTCTGCATGCTTCTGCAATTGAGGCAAATATGTAAGTACCTGCACCTGTTACTGTATGTCATGCTTGTGCCATGAAACACATTTGACACTGGGACAGATAATTTAGGATTACATTTACTATATTTAGATTTAGAATTAGGACACAATAACACATGCATGCATGACATAAACCAGCTTTGGCTTCATTTAGTTTCAGTCTCTGTAGATTAGTTCAACTTTTAATTGTCATACCGGTATATCAAATTAAACATCGCTGCTAGAGTAAAACATCCTAAAACAACACTTTGCAGCCCTGTTTAGCTTTGTCGCTTCTTTAATTGCAACTGTAAAACGTAGTTCAGCATTTTACGCAGGACCACATGGTCACCCCGACCCCCCGCAGGGCAAGATTGCGACAAAAGAGATCCATGTCACAAGCACTGAATCATAACCAGAGTGTTTGTATCCATGACAACACCGCAAATATACCTGGGTCTGGTCCAACCTTCCCCAAGCAGTTCAAAGATGGTCATTTCTTTTGGTGTGAGGTGTCCCCGCAGGAAGTCAACAGCATCTTTACACAGGTGAGGAGACATGACTGAGCGCGGCAGGTCAGGACCTCCACAGCTCTGCAGCACCTGTAGATGCACCAAGTGTTTACAGCTGGCATAGCATTCACCATACAGAAGCATTACGGTGTATTACCTGTAAAGGTATCACTTAGAGCTCTTTTTACATTTTTTTTAAACAGTTATGCAAACTTGGTATTTGAGTGTTGAATTCAGCATGTAAACGTTTACCATTTTCACTTTACTGTACAAGTAAAAGTATTTAAAGAGGAAAAAAATCATTTTAAAATGTCCGAAATATTAAACTGCTCGGAATATTTTGAGTTTCCGTATTTTGACACCGTCCTTGGAGGACAACTAGCGGTCAAGGAGGCGTACTGTATGAGGCGTTTTCTTTTTCTCAGCTGCATAAAACCAATGTGTTCAAAGATTACTGCGCCATATAAACAGAGTCTGGTTTTGCGCTTCCATCCAGCAGTATCGAAGGTGTGGCAGAAGACTGTGGTTTAGAAAACCAACATTATGTAAGTGCAGCTGCACCTGTAGTATAGCTGAAAACCACGTTGCTCCAGTCTGGTGAGAGTTTAGTGGGTGTGTTACAAAGCTAAAATGCCTGATGGCAAAAATGCTGAACTGCTCTCATCTGTGAACTGAAAGAGGCCTAATGCGTTCCCATCAGATATGCCTGTGGGCTGAGCTCAGTCAATGCTAAGGCATCAAATGACAAAACTAACAGTAACATGCATGCATAGAGTATATTGTTGACTTTTGGGATAATCCACTTATGTGAGATCAGAAAAACTCTTACCAGCTCCAGAGGGCCAAAGAGGAAGTGAACCAGCTCAGATGCACTTGGGTTCTGTATGTGTTTCTTCAGTTTGGCCTGCAGGGAGCGCAGTGACAGACACACAGCAATGAGGCGTTGAAGAGACAACAGCTGATGAATGAGGGAGGCTAGGTGCTTTGATATCTCACCAAGAGGTTGAAGGCCAGTTTCAGTTTCTGCAGGCTATCAATGAACTCTGCTTCAGAGGGGGGCTTGGCTCGCAGGGTCAGCACGCCCTCTGCAAACAACCAATGCAACAATGACCACACACAGACTCCAGAGTTACCCGCTGGCCACACAGACACAATACAGATGGGACACAGTTTTCACTTTCTGGCCAGAGGTCAAAGTCATAAAAACCTGAATGCTCATCTAGTCAGAAGCTTATGGCTTTTGTTTCCAGTGAAATAAAAGACAATGACACAGAAATGGTAGTTAGCAGATAGCCTCAATCAGCTTTATAGATACAGGTCACCTTTGGCCAGAGAGTACGAGAGAACGTGGTGCAGCAGTGTTTCTCAACCTGAGCTCAATAGCTCACAGTTATGAGAGGTTCAGAATGACATTTGACTGATAATTCTTACCCAGATTAAGTGACAGTAGATAAGACACTGACCTCAAAGTTGAGAAACAAATTCTCAAAACGGAGAATTCGTCACTTCCAGCACACTTGACCACACATCGTTATTACCAGACGATGTGGATAAACTCACACATGTGCGTTTGTCTCCTGACCCCACACAAGGACAGTGTCGCATGTAATATGCACGTTACGCTTAACTGCACACGCGTGTTGACATAAAACATCACATCAGCGCCAGCGTTGGGCAGTAAAACATTACTCAGCAACATTTACAGTAATATTATTGCTTTGTGCAACAATCACAGGAGGCGACTGCTTTGACGTCACACACCACCGCCTCCAAGAGAGATCAAACAGAATATCGGTTTGTTTTGGTTTGCCGTCATTTTAAAGTGGAAGAATGCAATAATATTACTCCAGTTATAAGAGTTGCATAATGAGAATCGTATTACTTAAAAGAAGCCCAAAGTGGCCACTACTACAACACATACATCAGTGGATGAGAGTCCTTGGCCACAGAACACAAAGAGACACAAACATGGCGACGTGAGCAATATGAACATATTGTCACTGTGTTTGTGCCACCAGATGAGAAGAAAGGGAGACAGACCTGCTGGTCCTTTCTTCTTATTCTTCTTACTCTTGTTGCGCTGGTTGAGCTGAGCAAAGGCCTCTGCTGCCTTCTGCAGCCGTGCCACAAAGATCTCAATGTCATCCAGGGCACAGTTAAGGATTTGCTGAGGGGGACAAATGCTCAGGTTTAGGCTTTGAAGAATGTAGCTACATGAGACGTGAAAGGAGCAGCGTAGCATATTAGCAGGTGTCCCTGTGGATAAAGAAAGGCACTCACCACATCCTTCTCAATGCGCTGGGCCAGCTTTTCATGTGACTCTGAGTCACTTTGCCTGAAAGCTCGTCTGTCTACAAAGACAAAAAGAGACAAAAATGAATCAAATTGACCACTGAACAAAACATTTAGAATAAAAAGCGAGCCGTGGATGCGTGTCAAATCTCACCCTGTGTGTCCACGGCTGCCACTCGTCCCCTTGCGGCAGGTGGTGGGCCCTTAGGGGCCGACGGGGGGAGGATAGTCTCTCTGTGACGCTTCATTTTTTCCTGGTTCACCCTTAACGGGAAGACATGATGACAAGTTAGCTCGCAGCTAGTTACCTTCTCAAATGTGTCTTTGACTGCATGAGTTTACATATATTAGCACTAATCTCACTTCAGAGTCTGAGGCCTCATATTCTTCCCGTGCTTGACGTCTCCAATGGCACTGTCAATGTCTGCATGAACCATCTCAGCCTGAAGAAAGTGAGGGAGAGACACAAGTTAACATTAATATTAAAATATTCCCATTTAGTAGGTTCACTCTGAGCCATACCAAAAAAAAGAGAAAAAAAAGTTATTTCAGTGAGAGTGTGAAAAAGGTTAAACAACAAGACAAATATAAACTTATTTGACCAACTCACGTGGTTTAAAGTTTTACAGTACACTGAATTCACCTCTCTAAAGCATGTTAACACCTGCAAACTTTAATTCTCAAATCTGAAATATATCCAGATGTAAAGACGTGAAAGCTGCTGGCTCTAGACATTTTTAACAACACTATATCTGGTTTGTGTTGTTGGTTATGGTGATTTCTGTTTTTTCTCAAACACAATCCTCATGTGATAAAGCAAAGGTCACTCTAGTAAATCTTTATGACCCAGCGCTTTCTTGTCTAGTCTTAGCCAGGGCTAAAAGATCCAGCATTCTAATAAACCCATTTTTGACATTTAAACCAACAAAGAAGTCATTTTCCCCTCTTAAATGGCCTGAAATAACAGGAAGTTAATCAAATAAGGTAACACAGAAATACTGCCTTTACTCCAACATGGAACATTGGCCCTTATATTCAAAATCAATCCCCAAAGCCTCATTCGGAGCCAGGAAACAACACTGACTAGTGGTGATTCTGAACTACACAGACATAATGTTATTACAGTGAGTTAACAGAGTTCCAGCTTCCTCCATACAAATATACAGGCTGCAAAGACAATAGTGCTGAAATCTGACCTGTAGTGCTCTGGTATCAGCAGCTAGGTTTTCTTAATGATATAAAACACAAAGCCATCCATCATGCAAAGACAATGTAATAATGTGGCGTATTCAAACAAAAACTCACGTCCACTTCGTCGCAGTGGAAAAAGTGGATGTCGGGTTTGTACTGGTCCTTGTCCTGACACACGAGCAGCACCACGGAGGGGTAACGGGTCTGATTCAACACCGTCTGACACATGTGGATGGTTGGAAGAGGGAAGTTCTCCAACTCTTCCTGTAGCAGAACAACAAAAAGATAAGAAAGAGGTGGAAATAGGGAAAGAGCGAGACACCAACTGAGTACAAAATAATCAGACACATAGCCTTCTAAATGACTTGTACGAGAGAAAAGGCATAATTACAGGACTCTATTGTAGCATTGCAACGGAAAACAAAGTATATACAGCAAGTCTGACTGTGTTCAGGACTAACACAATGCAACAAGATTATTAATGTTGTTCATCTCCCTTGCCTGTCATTATTGGAACACAGAAATGTCGGTATTTCATGTTGAAATAATGTTCTGAGGTGTAAACAGATGCTTGGAGCTGTACCTGCGTATCACAATCCAAAAGTCTGACTGACTTGTCTGTGACCTGGAGGAGCATCTCCTGGGTCCAGATTTTGTCTTTTGAGTCCAGAAGAATCAGTTTCTTGATTGCATCATCCACTGTGGCGATGGACTCTGTCTTGTCCATAACAAATGTGGAAAGATGCTGCAGAGAAAACAGTTGTTGGTGACTTAGTGTGTTAGTGGAAGTCAACTAAAAACAGCACCTGCACTTGAAGCTGTGCTCAAGAAAGTGGTTAGTCATAATTTGCAATATACTTGATCTAATTTTCAAATATAAGGAAGGAAGCTTGTGACATTTGGGATATGCTTACTTTATGCTTAGACCCTATATCAGATTACAGCTTTAGGACTGAAATAGAAAGAAACAAATAGAAAATTCTGTCTCGAAGCAGCTCAAAAGTTTCCTAATTAACACATTATATGTTATTTTTAATCTCTCATCAAAAAAAGAAGCATGTGCCAAGTATGCGTTTCTTGGCTGGGAGTAGCAGGCTGTTCACTGTTGACCGATGACACAATGACACACAATGACAAAACTCCTGGAAGTGCGGGGGGCAGCCAAGAAACAGTCTGGCACCACAGTGTTTATTTTTTTACACTTTTTTATGATTAAGTATAGCATAACTTGTTAATTAGTTAACCAGGGGAGCCACCTCCCTGTCTTCAGTCTTTAAGCTAACCTGCGGTGACTCCATAGAGAACACAGAGCCACAATCAATCTACTTATCTAACTCTCAGCAAGAAAACAAATAAAAATGTTCCCTCATTCCTTTAACTGTACTCTCTTGCTATATAAATGCTTCATTTAACTGACTTTTGTGTAGCTGGGTGAGTTTCTGTTTATCTGATCAAAACTGAACTACTGCCACTAAGTGGCTGCTGGCACCAGGATTGTTATCTTGTGTATCATTACTCACCCATGCGTGATAATGAGGGAGGCATTTAGAAGATATCCTATTAATGTGGACACAGGACATAGTTCAGAAACATGCCTGACCCAAAGCACGTCTCGGACTCAGTCGTTCCAACATTAGCTCATTACTGCTGCAATCAAAGGCCCGACTGTTTTATTATAACAAAGTTCCAGTAAGTGAAATGTAATCAGAAGATGAACCTGTGTGTCAGCTTTTATCTCTGGGCAAAAGAACAATATGCCATAACCTTCATAGTGTCGTTATCTTGCTTTGCAAATGAGGTTACGTGACAAGCATTTTAAACCCATAAGCTAACAGCATTATATGAGATAATGTAAAAAAAATTTACAGATAAATGTCACAGTAACGCCCTGAATGATCAGGACACTGACTATTACATCTTCGTTGCATGGAATGTAAACACAGACATCTCCAGTAACATACTACTACATTATACCGTAGTCTAAAAAAGTTTTAAAAAATGCTATAAAGGCAGAGCAATGACAAAAAACACTGTGCATAAGAATACCGCGGTTTCATAAACACTTAAATTCATTTTACATTAATGACCTCTAAAATCCTTATGAGCGAAATAAGAAGTTAAAGTGTGTTAAAATAAGTGTAACACTGAATAAATGAATGAACACACACTGTGTGAGTCTACGCTTCTTTGCTTTAATTTTGAAATACAATGAGATATGAAAATCAATGAAATAATGATCATTTTACCTCAACGTGATACTGCGACGTCTCCTGCATGATAAAATTGGAGTTGGAGTATTTTTTCCTCTGCTCTGTTGATAAGAACAAAAAAATAAATTTACATTTCAGAAAGTAAAAACCTCCTCGGTGCTGCTTGCGATCCTGCTGTATATATGTACACCTATATAAACAACATTGACCTCAACTCCACAGGTCGAACCTTTTAGCGGAGTGAACAGCTGAAAGGACGCATTAAAGCTGAGAACAGCAGGAGGGCAATAAGGAAGTGACAAAGAATCGTAATGTATGCTCCTTTTACTTTTTCCATGAGGTCAACTGCTAATCCCAATGTTAACTACACTGTTCAGATATATTGCACGCTTTCTAAAATAAAGTTTTCATCCTTATGATTTTCGACTATATTTTAAGGTAAAGGAATAGATCTGCAGCTGCTCGCTGCCTGAGGGCAAGTAACACGAGATCAGAGCTATGTGAGAAATTCATAATTAAGTGTGAAATCAGAGGATACTTGAGTATTAATTCACTGTGCTCCATATTAAAATATTTTGGCCGAGCTGGGATTAAATCTTCGTCAGATCCAGCGCACCGTTCAGAGGCACAGATTTACTGGAGGGTCAAAGATCAGTGACAGCGTCACACTTCCTCATCTTTACCTTTCAGCTGGTTAAAAGCTGTAAAAATCAGACTGAAGTACAGTTTCCACACCTTAAAGTTCTGTAGTAGTGAGACGGCTGAAACGATTACCGCTACAACTGGAGAACTATTCCTGAAGGCTTAAACTTAAAGAAATAACAGCAAATTATAACTTAATAGCCTAAGACTTTTGCACACTGCTGCAATAGGAACAACTGCATTCAATACAGTAAGGAAAAAGGTCACGTTCAGGCTTGTTTTAAGACACGCTTGATAAGCCTTTACAAATACTTGAAACTAAATCTAAACCCACCATTAATGCTTCCTTATTCACAAAACAGTCAAATTCTACAGTGCAGACACTGTAGAATTACAGATTACAGATTAGGAAGCTCTAGGTTTCATCTACACATCTGGCCCATTTGTCACAAAAAATTTTTCATACATAAAAATAAGTTCCAAGCAAAAACTATTTGAGACAATAAGCTCAGTAAAGCTCAATAAACACGATGAGAGCTGCAGATTAGGGTGCGTTACACGTTTTGAGAAAAATGTAATGATAAAAACATAAATCACAGCAGCTTAAAAAAAAAACAAAACAAAACCAAAAAACATTTAACCTTTTCAAAGCCTAGGTTCAACATGCAGTGATCCATATCAAATGTCCGATGCACAAAAACACTGAAACTCATGTCACCATTGTGTTAGCGTGATGCATGTTCTGCATGTGCTGCATGCACTGCGTGTGCTGTTGGCTCAAGGCTTTCTTTTTGAACAGGCTGATTACAAATGAGTGTGCCAGTGTGCTCATTGACCCATTTACCAGTTGAATAGTCTGCAGGTAACAATTACGGTTAAATGAGAGCATGGCTCAATCAACTCCATTGCTAGATATCAACTCGCTCTGTGTCCCCAGTCCCCTACCCAACAAAATCAACACGCTTATGTCACGCAGATTTTCTATTCGTACAGACATAGTTCTGTTCATGTGCTTTACAGCAACACAAAGCCACTCTGTTTGCCTAGCACTTACCAAAATGTGCAATAATGCTTTAAATGACATTCTAATATTCGATATTCCAATTCATTGTGGTAATGAACATGCTTCTTAGAGTCCTACATGTTTGCCTGTGATGAAACAAGACCTCTAAAGGGGACAATTTTAGAGCCAGCGCAACCGCTGCCCAAACAATGCAAGCATTTCTCTTTCCTCTTTCAGCCATTTCCTCTCTGCTTGGCTCCTCACAGGTGAAACACAAGCGTCGGGTGTCGATCTGAAAGACGAGCTCCCCCCATGTCTTATTAATGACTGACATTTATGCCAGTCAATTCACAGTGCCACGGCAGCTTACAATAACAGCCACTTAGCAGGCAGATGGGCAAATCCTCAGAGGTCTGAAGAGTCAATGACCAGTGACAAACATGGCTCCCTGGCAGATTATCAAACCAATACATGACCCAGGTCAATCGGACAATCCTATACTGGGAAACTATTAAACATATTTAATGGGATTCAATCCAAAACCAACAAAACTGGTGATTATCTGAGTAGCAGACAAAGAATTTTGAATCAGTTTGACTAATAATGAAAAATTGCATCATCACAATTATATATCTAGTCAATCACCAACACCTTGATGGCAAAACTTTGTGATTTCTTTCTAACTGTGCCACCGCCCTTTAGATACGGAAGTTTCCGGCTGCGTCAACAAAGACTTGACCATATGTTGCTAGCAAGGACCACATCAACACCTCTCACAGCCTGACACCACTAACCAAAAGAAGAGACACTAAATGCAGTGGATCAATCGCAGAGATTCAACTGAATTACAAAACAACACAGACATTCAAGAAAAGCAACAGAGCAGGAAAACATCAATTCGAACCTGTTGATTTAGTCCCACCCAAGAAAAAGTTTACCTGTGATCCTCAACCCAAAACTTCCCGAGAAACTTATTATAGCTGCCAGGTGATTTTCAAGTCCGCAGATGATGAGTCCTAAGTGGCGTCTTTCTGCTTTACCCCAAAGCTGCTGCTGCTGCTGATAACAGATCAAGTGGGAGGACCTGTGCATCATTTGCATTCGTTTTTCTGCTGGACTGCACTGTGTGAATGGTAGGGTGGTTTGCATATGGGAGATTGTTATAATTTAACTAATGTACGTGTGTTTATTCAGCATAGTGTGAACAACCATCCTACACTGACCTACCAAATATCTAGCACTGTCATGGTTGGTGTTCAGTATTTTCCACTGTTGCCTCTTGGGGTTAAAAAGGATGGGCACGTGGCTGTCACCCTGCAGTGAGACGGTAGTGGTGACCATCTGCCAAACAACACAAGCTCATCACACGTACGGTGGGATACTTCACAAAGATTGCTAGAGTGGGAGTTTCCTGTGGATATTTGGATGATTTACGGCTCCGATATGTCACACAGACAACGAGGTGCACAGTCAGAAGTTTTGGGAACATCTTGCATCCCTACAATAGCGTCATCTGCCATTTCAGGTGATTCTAAATTTGGCCATGCAGGAAAGTGGGTTGTTCTGCTGTAGCTCGGCGTAGGTTTCTATCTGTGCCTACTATGTTGTGAAATAGTTCTTTATGTTGACAGTGTGGAAGGAGGTGTTGGCAGGAACCAGTGAGCTAATGTCTGAGGCAACGAGGGGAGGAGGCCTGAGTCCGCCTTTTCCTTTTCACTTTTCAATGTGCCCTTTATTCACCTGCAAGACATGGCCACCTCACCCTGTTCCAACCACACGTTAAAAACTGCCACACCCTGCAGTGTAAGCGAATTTCAGTGACACACACCCTAAGACAAGCATGCAACAGCTAAAATAAAAAGTCACTTCATGCCAGTACTGGATTACTGAGTTTAATAGCACTTACTACCGATTGGTAATGCAGCCCAACAATGCAAATGGGACACTAAAATAACAAGCATATCCCTGAATTCAAAGAATGTGACTAAGTGCAGATACACACACACTGGCATACATACAGTCCAGTGAGGACTACACCTGCGGCAACATGCCACAGAGTGAGTTTCCGGACACAGTCATTTGCAAAGCAAATGGAAAATTGTTGTGATTTGTGTCAGTAACAGGGCTAATCCACACAGATTGACTAGGAACAGTTTGGAAAGGTATCTAATTAAGAAAATACAGCTAAAGCTGTAAATCCTTAAAAATTGGTCACAAATCTATAGTTTCATTTTTAAGTAAACCAAGCAATGTGAAAAAAAAGTATAGAGCATTTGGGATCTATTTTCAGTAACAGATTCTTGCAAGAAAGTAAGCAAATTCTCAATACTAAACATCTAATTCCCCGACACGTAAGAGTGTCCAAACTCTTCAATGACAAGCTGTAAACTGTAGCTAGCCTGCTGTGAGTCATGCCACAGAAATAAGGGCATGTCGCAACAAAGTTCTGGAAACAAGCGAACAACAAAATGATCTTTCAGGAACAAACAGCGCAACACCTCAACCTACTTCCATGAAGCCACTTACCATAGAGGGCCTTGGCGCTGAGCTTGCTGTCCGATCTGGCCACTCCACTGAAATGACAAGAAGAGGGTACAGGGTTACGCAGCATGCCCTTCATCTTCTGACCCGCACCTCACGATAGTTAAGTGTCACAAACCCTTTTGCATGCACAGAAAAAAATACGAGCTATATACAGAGAGGAGACTGGCCAGCACTGGATGAGATTAGCCTGAGATTCTGAGCATATGGATCAGGGAGAGGGAGAGAGGGAGAGTGGAAGAGGGAGGGGGGGGGGTGTAGGGCACAGGGGAAGGCTGGAGCCAGAGACCCAGGCAAAACAAACAATTTTCAACAGAGCGGCTCTGTACCCAAAGTCCCTGACCCACACCACCTTCCACACACTGGGTTAGTGATTTTCTCTTGCCTGTGTGAGAGTAACCCAGCAGCATTATCTAACACACTGAAAGGTAAACATCCAGAGGGGAAGCAGCAGGAATGTGACACTCACTTGGCTTGCTTCAGCGGAGATCCCTGGTGATTCATGATTTAAGGCATCTACCTGAATGAAGAAAATGACAGACAGAGTGAGAGAAGAGAAGGAGGAGAAGGGAAAATATTTTACCCTACAATAGCGTCGAATTTCCCAGAGGAACCCACCCGAGGGATTAATAAAGTTCTATCTTATCTTAATAAGCATGTGTCATGTCTTAAAAACAGCTCAGACATTTTTCCAAGCAGAGATTCCTCGCACTCCACTTTGAGCTCATTTATAATCCAAAGGGTAAAGGCTCATAAATCTATATAACTACATTATCAAGGTTGCAGATCCAGTATGCAAAGCGTACTCTGCTGCACACTCTGTTTTTTCACTGTAGAGAGCCAGGTGTTTGGCCTGTACTGCTAAGAGTCTGGGGGCTGATCTGGGACAATGGCAGGCAGCAGGCTGACGTACTCTGTGTAATTAGATCCAACATGTTGAAGACTATATCTGCATAGCTGCAATTAATTAACTCGGTTGGTTTTTACATCCACATTGATAATTGTCAGAGTCCCGAAGGACGCAGCGTGTAACAGAGCACTGCATCTAAATCTGAGAGATCAGTGGGAGCAGAAAACGAGCGAAAACAACTGTCACACACCTTTCAGCCTGGAGACTTTAACCTGTCTATCAAGCCATTCACAACAAGGTTATATAATGTGAGCCACAACAAACACTGTGATTGAACCAGTGACTGTACAGGTGACTTTTTTTATAGTCACTGGCATGAACACGTTATCACACTAGAGATTTTGCAAGGACTTATAAGGATTTCAGCTACATTGCAGACCATAAATAGATTAAACCTAAATGCCATTACAGTAATTTTTTTTATCAATGCATGAACCACTAATAACCGTGAGTTGAACGCAACACTGAATTCTCAGCTGGAGTGACTTTTAGACTCCAAATATCACTTTAAGCAGCCAGTTCAGTTTGTATCCTCAAACAGGGATGAGCGTTTAGAAGGAATTTCAACTTTTCTACAACGACACAAACTGTGGGAAACTGACACTGAGATACTCGGAGGCATTGGGCGTGCTTCCCACAACAGGTATAAACATTCCAGTATCTTTCTTTTTTAAACAAACTGTTCTGACATTTCCTCGTGTCATGCCTTACCTCCTTCCTGAAGTCAAAACTGTTATGTCGTCCTAACAAGCACTACTCTACGCTACTTATCTACAACCTATAGCAGTTACATGTGTACGGGTGCGGTCTGAAAAGCTTATCTCGTTGGCCGATCATAAACTTAATCTCATTTACGGATAATCTCTTCAGATCTTTTGAAACAAAGAGGGGGCAATTCATAAAAGCAGTTTAGCCAACCACAGTCATACTTATTATAAGTTAAAATATGGTTATGTCCACGATGGGGCCACCTCCTCGCTGAAGATTACTACAACAAAGAGTCACATGAGCAAAGGGAAAAAAAGAAAAGAAAAGGCTATATTTACTTTAGTAAGCCTGCCCAAAAGATAGACTTCCTCTTTCCGCCCTTATCACTCTGGCCATCCTCCGTCAGTGCTATTGTTCACGGTTCTGGCCTGTTGCCAGGTTTCAGGATGGAGGTGAAGCCAAAGCAGTACAGGTAGGGTGTCAAGTGCTGTGAACTTGATGGCAAGAGGCCACCTGCTCACCTCCGCTTACTGACATTTATTGTGTGTATTGCTGAATAATGACAACCCTTTACTCAGAGGAAATTACACTGAATGACAGCAACAATTACGTACTAAACAAGGAGCCCTCTGAGAGCAAAAACCTCCACCCAGGCAGATCACTCACTGAGCAGTATTTAACTTTAAGGAAATAGTAATGCATTTTACATTTGATTATTAATTTGGTTCTTTTAAACATACATTTCTATATACATCAATAAAAACAAGTGCCAAGTGCAGAATTTTGTTTTTTGCCTCACTGGAACTTATTTAAACACGCTTATTATTTTTGCGGCTAAGTACATTTCTTAGTCAATTTAGTAATAAATAGCAAGTTAAGAAAATTGAATAAAAAAAAATCTAATAATTCAGGAACATTGTACATGTATTCAAGCTGCTATGTATTGAATCAGTCATAACCTGTTACTGTAATGTACATAGCAAATCCAAAATAAAACAAATGTTGACAATACAAACAAAAGCAGTAGAATTTCAAGTAGTTTTACATGACGTGTAAGGTGATACTTAGAAGCTCCTTATATCATTGTTGACCTTCAGAGGTCAGAGGTTAAATGTGAAGTTATATTTTAAATCTTCATACCCTACTTTGACAACACAATAAGAATAAATGTTTCTAAGGCTTTTTGCCAATTTTCAACCAACAAATCATTATGTTGACCTCAAAGACCTTGGTGGATCTCAGCCAAAACATAATGGATTGCTAACATGAGCCCACTCTACACCTCTACAAAGTTTTATTAAAATTCATTCAAAACATTTCAGGCTATTATGTTTACAGACAAAATGGCACGCACGCATGCAAATACAACCACAAACATAACCCCCTTGGCCGGGTTAATAAGAAGCAGAGGATGCTCGTGTTTTTTCTTTTAAATCTACTAATTTAAGAAGAAAAAAAAAGAACAACAATATCAGGCTGGTTAAATTTCATATTTGAGAGAATTAGGTCCGATATCGAATTGCTTTCTTTGACAAAAAGTTATCTGAGTGTGAGTCCCGACTCAGCAAAGCTCTGCCTTATAGTACAGTCTCATATTTTAGATTTGTGGTATAATTGTTTTTGGATTGAAAACTGTCTGTCAGCATGCTAACAAATACAAACCCACAAACTCACATAAAGGTTTAACACTGAAGGTTAATTCAAATCTATGTGCGTGCATATTTCAAAGTGGATTTTCTCCAGGAACGTGCATAATTATGAAAACCTCAATATTTCTTTGCTCATAGTACGCCACATACGGTTTGGACTAAATAAACAAAGGTTTCTTTAGTGCAGGATTTGCAGAAAAGGCAATAGCTACAATAAAATACAGAAACGTTCTACAAGAGGCTATTTCAGTTGCAGTAGGCAGAAATTTAAAAAGACAAAGTAAAGGTCTGCTGGCCTTCACTCTCTGTTCTAAGCCTGGCATATCCACACGCATGAAATCTCTCGGGGTTCTCACACCCCAGGAGACTGCAGCTCCTTAAGTTACTTTAAACGACAGCTCTAAAACAAACAACATATAAAAAGCATTCCAGCTCCAAGCAACACTGCAAACGCCCCACAACACACCTGAAGCTGCACAAATGAGTCACAGCCTCATTACTGTGACATAATCAGCACATGCTCATTAGCTGCCTCTTGTATAAGGAACACTTGTTTTGAAGACTGATGTCAAATGAGTCCGACTACAACAGATGTGCTTATTTTAAAAACATCAACGCTACAAAGTTAGAAAACCTTATATAGTAAGTGCTGCATCAATGATCTCTTATAAGTGCCATTACATTGACCCATGGTCTTGAAAAACAATCTCATTAGTGATAACAGTTCCTTGCTTTTTTGTAACTCGCTCACACTGTTATGATAGCTGGAAGTAACTTTTATAAAGACTGTGACTCTCATATTAGTAGCTATTACTTCTCTTTTGGTGATTAATGTGCAGCATATTAGGAGGTTACTCCTACACCCATTAATCTGGAATTAAACCATGATCCTTTGACAATCGAGTTAAATGCTGCAATTAAAACGGTTGGTGAAATCAGATGTAAACTAGGGCAGCGACGTGTACTTATCTGCTCTGTTGCAAGCAAAGCAAATACATGCACGCTCAAAAACATGAAGTGATAGCTTTGTGCAAAATGCATCTAAAATATATCAAATCAAAGTGTTGTTAATTCAAATAATTCTTCATTGAGGAAAATGTGCTTGGTATAAACTGGATGTGTGCTAATTGAGCAAATTTCATTTGACCAGACTCCATTAAATGTAACACTTTACAATGTACTGTGTGAAATTACATAGGAAAATCTACATGTAATCAAATTACTTTTGATAATGCACATGCAGTACCTGATGCACTGCAAGAGTGTCAGTTATACTTCATCAGTAACAAACTTAACAAAATGTGATAACAAATTAGCTACGAGTCTTTGTCTAATAACACATTTTAATTAAAAATGCTTAGAGGTAGTGCGTGTGTGTGTGTGTGTGTGTGTGTGTGTGTGTGTGTGTGTGTGTGTGTGTGTGTGTGTGTGATATAGATCTCAGCTGGATACAGTGGCTTTATGTGAGATTATAGACTACACTATATAATATTAAAAAATAAATCGTGTATATTATAAGCTCATTCATTAACATGTAGTCTATGCTACCAGACCACCACCATTTGTTTTCTCTGCAAAAAAATTGAAACTTTTTATTATATATATATTTTAAAACCTCAACACACCACGTCTAAAACAACAGCAAACATGACTTTTGACCACACAGGAACCAATTACTTGTTTATTATACTGCCATCTGCTTTCTTCCATGCCAGTAACTGACTGCTTCCATGAAGCCTGGTGGTTCCCATCCATTCGGTTCACATCGGTGTACACAAGGTTACACGGAGTTTATAAATGAATACGTTTAACTAATCACGCAGCGTTATTATATAAACTTAGACAAGACAAACTTAAAGGGCAAAGTTAAACTTTTACTGGCGCACAAGATCGTATGACACGACTGAAAAGCTCCAGTGTAGTCAATTTGCGATTTATGAAGCAAATACTTATTTATTTATTCGTTTTAATGTAAATTTAATGTAATGGCTTTAGACACAAACAGTTGACTAGCATATCTGTTACCCATCATTGAAACTTACTGTGAAAATTTCCGGATTGGATGCGAAAGGTGACAAACGTGGATGAAACAGCGCCTTAAACATCAGCCAGCCATCCCAACCTGCAGCTAGAAGACTAAAAGAAAACCCTCCGCTGCAAATCTCGCACTATCTCTAATCTCAGTAAACCCGCTGGACTCCAAAACTGCACACCTGTAGCACAAGAAGCTTCCAGTCGGTTCTCAGAAACTGCGCCGTTGAGAAGGTGACTCTGCAGGTAACTTTAGAGGGGCGGAGCTCCTTGGACACCTTGTTTGGAAGGTGGGTCGGTCCTTGTGTTTTTCTCAGAATCTGTCAGGATGGTGACAGTTTTGAAATATGCTGGTGGTGTAACTCCAGTCATTCGCTAAAAAAAATGTCGCCAGTCACTATTCTTTACAATATAAGTTAATGCAAATCATGTAATCGTTCGGCGCCAAACGGGAGGAGGGGGTAGTCCTTCCTTATTCTCCCGCAGTTTGATTTTAAGGGATTTAAGTGGTTAAAGGAGTAATTGTGCAAACAGTTCTTTAAAAAATGTTACTTATTCCGGTTTACCGTGGGGGAACCTTGCGCAACGGCTGGAAGCATTGTTTCAAAATATAAACGACACGTGGGATCTCACATGAGATGTCGTGGGTGACATTCTACCAATGACAGGGCAAAATAAACCGTCAACTTTACATGCATTGATTGAAACGCATTTTCCAATAAAGCTCTTCTCAGGTGGAAGCTTTTAAATTCTGCAGGTTTGTCGTTGTGCAGCAGCACAGTGACTGGTGTAAACTAGTCGAATTCGGTGGGGGGACTGAAAGAGGAGCAACAGCGTGGAACACTGCCCAGGTTTCAGTGTCACCAGCTGGTAAGAATGACCACTCTTTGTATATTGTGCTGTCCTTGCAAAGAAAACCACTAAGATAATGCAGTTCTCAGAGAGGCCTTATTTTTTGTTGACCCCCCTGAATCACCTTAGAATTCACAGCACAAAAGTCTTTGTATAAACGTTGCTGCTGACATCCAGCCAGTGTTTGTGCGTGCTTGTTGCTCAAGGACGGGCACTCTGAAATGTGGATTGTTTTGAAAGTGGTTACTCTGGAAACATTGTCCCTGTGTTTGATCATTAACTTCATCTGTTTGAAGAAAGGAGAGTCGGAAATGCCTCAAAGAACAACACTGACAAACTGCTCTGAGTGCCTGATCTGACATCTGATATGCTCAGCTGAAGTCTAAGAAGCTGGCATGCAGAATTCATATTTGATATGTGATATTTTCAGGTCACTTCAGGCTCTGTTGGCACTTAGAAATGTGATTTGTACATATGTGTGACCACGCTCCAGTTGACTTATTAAAACATCCCACAAAAAACCCCTATATTATTTATTTCAAAAATATTTTCCAAGGAAAATCATCTGGGAAGACTCAAACCTTTATCAACGCAAGTCTGCCCTCTACTGTACAAAACAGGAACACACATAAAAAAAACATTTAATATGAAAAAAAATCCCTGAGAACCTCTCAGCACAGATTAACTCATATTTTTCTATCCCTGCATTTTAACTTATATTACTTTTATAATAGGCACAACAGTCCAAATAAGTATTTACAACACAATCCAAGTGATGCTGTTAATTTGTGGTTTTCTTCTTGCAAAAAGAAATCACAGTAGACACACTGTGAGATAAGATGTAAAAAAACAACAACAACAACATGACTTCTTCATGGGCTTCTTCATGAGTGGACCCTGAAAAACAAAAACAAAAACAAAAAAAAACATATAAAAATAAGCTGTATCATTGCACATTCATTATACGCACAACCCACTCATGAAACGAGCTGCCCAACAGGAGGATTGTTAGTTTACATGGTTTTTCACACAAACTAAACCCCTCTCATACAGATTTATTCACTGATCTGCTCCTCATGCACACAATAGAGATTCCGATCAGAATAAGAGAGGGAATTATCGTCGTTGCATCTGTCCTGGGAGGAAAATTTGAGGATGTGATGACATTGCACAAGGTATACAGTATCACATGAAAGAATGCTGCCATTATCAATAATTCAGACATGTCCTAAAGGGAACCGGGGCTTATTTGTTTCATAAACAATAGCATGAACACAAAGAAAGCGCGCCAATGTGGGGGCTTTCAAAACATACGTATGAGATGCTAATGATGTCGACAAATCAACTCAATCAAAATAAATGGAGCCTAAAATGTAGGCCAGCCTCCTGTGGGAATAATGAAGTGTTTTATCTGTGCTTGACACCAGATATTGTAATTTACCAACCTATCTGTCAATTATGCTGACTTGATAAAAAAAAAAGGGGGAGGCATAGTAAGGGTAATACAATAAAAGCCTCTTTGCCTGTCATGAATGAAGCCGTTGAGCTTGAATATAAAAGCTTTGGTTTAGTTTTGAGAAGTGAAATCATGAAAGTGAAACAAACCTGGCAAATCTGGTTAAAGTGCTGAAAGCCAAGACTCCGTCTAAACCATAGAGACTGAGTGAGACGCTGCTGATGATTACATCCGCCCTCATCACGTAGCTCTGCCACACTAGGAAGTAGACCGTCAGCAGGATGGTTGCCCCCGTCAAAAGGAGGTTGCCAAAAACATAGGTCTCGCTCTCTGTCAGGTTGCCCTTCACACCTGTAGACTCAGAGAAAAGCAATGTGTATAGACTGTCTTTGAGTTTACTGATGAATGTGTCCATTTGAAGCAGTCACATTCGTCCTTGACTACGCTCAGGCCGCACAGTGCCACAGTGGTTAGAATAGAATAGAATAGAATTCAACATAGCACTGTTGCTTCACAGAAAAAAGGTTATGGGTTCAAAAACACCAGTCAGCTCTCTGTGCTAGCCTCTTCCTCTTTGCATAACTGGTTAAGAAATTGGCTTCATGGATTGAGTATGTTTGAATTATAAGTGCATGTATTTAGTGAGAACAATGTTTACAATATTATCACATGATATGAAAACGCTATTATTTTGTTTTTAGATATCAGTATCATCACATTCAATTTACTAACATTTCTCAAAGCATATCAATAGTCATTCTGTCAATATGTATTTTCACAACCCAAGCCCTCATTTTTCACATATTTCAGTGTTTGCAAAAACTTTCAAAACCCTCTTAAGGTACAATTTGTGTCCTCCTTGCTAACTAGTAAGTGAGGATTAATAATATGAAGGACTCTCCTCTAACCTTAGCTGGATAAGCAACCATAAAACAACAAATTAATGATTATTACTTTTTTTGTTTTATTTTTATTACCTGGTTAAAAATATAATAAAATGATATATCCTCTCCTCTTTACTCACTTAAGTGATTCAGGATCTGTTACCAGGCAGATATTTGTAATTGTTAATGTTTAAACTGCATCACATTGGCTGATGTCAGCACTTTTCAGCTTAAGATAAAAAATCCAAGCGATGATAAGAGGATTATGAAGGAAACAAACTGAGTGTAAGGGGACTACTGGAGAGTCAAAAGCACTGCATGTGGTGGTCACTTTATTAGGTACACCAAATATCCCAACTTGACATTTATGGCATTGTTTGTTGTCATTGCTGGAAGCAGCCATTAGAAGATGGGCACAGTGTAGTCATAAAGGATCAGATGCGGTGTTTAAATGATATTCAGTTGATACTAAAGACCTTGAAGTGGAGTCCAGAGGACATTCTGTATATACAACAACCAGCAGCCTGAACCCCACTGATACAAGGATGGATGCATGTTTTCATGTTGTTTACACCAAATTCTGATCATACTATCTGAATGTCGCAGCTGAATTCAAGAACCACACCTGGCAACATTTTTTCAATTTTCTGTTGTCCAGTTTTAGTGAGCCAGTGTTGTAGCCTCAGTTTCCTGTTCTCACTTGACAGGAGCGGCACCTGATGCTGTCCTCTGCTGCTGTAGCCCCTCTGTTTTTAGGTTCAATGTGTTGTGAGATGCTCTTCTGCATGCCTTGGCTGTAACGAGTGGTGAAATCCAAGCAGTCCTCTGACCTCTGGGATCAACAAGACATTTTCTCCCAGAGAACTGCTGCTCACTCAATACTTTCTCTGTTTTGGACCACTCTCTGTAAGGTACAACTGGTGCTATTGCTGCATATGGTAAATGGACTGGTTTATAAATAGTGCCTTTCTACTCTCAGAGAACCCTCAAAGCACTTTATTTACCCATTCATATGCTGAAGCGCTTTCTATCTAATGACATATATGTACCTTTACCTCCTGACCTACAGCACACCAGCAGCCAATAAACAATCTTTGCAGTGAAGAGATGTTGCAAAGACCTAATTAATAAGCCATAAATAAAAATCTGACATAATTTTAAACGGATTTTTTTGCAATTTCCTGTTAACTAAGACCTTTGTAATAAAAAGTTACCTTATTTAGCCTTTTATAAAATCAGATTTGAAATTCTTTGAATCCAGGATCTTGTGATAATAAACCAAATCTGGTTAATCTGGTTTATCATGAGTGCGTGTAAGCGGTCGCACATGTTTTTTTTCCTTCTTGTTTACATGTTGTGCTAAAATGTAAATAGAAACTTGGAACACAAATATTTACATGTATTAAGTATATGTATCACACTTCACAGTTTAGACCTACAAATTGGATGGGTAAGATAGTTACGGGTAAGGAGTATTAAAGTAAATGTGAATTTGTGCAGGGTCCAGCATGTTTTCTATCAACCTTGCCAGCTTCAAGAAGCTGTATTAAACGTATAATAAGTAGGGCATGATAACAGCATGCTTGAAATGGTGCAACTGGCTTTTTGATCGCTTTCTTACCAATGTAGAAATGGAGAAACTCCAGAGCAGCCAGCAGGAAGAGCAGAAAGATGTCACACACCAGAGCATCGGAAGGATAAGACAGCACCAAGCCTGAGAGCAGCAGACACGGTTAGGTACATCGGAGTCTTTGGAAAAGTCGCGTGAGAGACATCACTCACTCTTTTTGATGATTAACCCGAGAGTGAAGAGGAAGTAGAAGACAAAATAGGCGGCTGTCACATGGAGCAGCAGCTGCAGAGTCACAGACGACAGCTGGGTGCAAAGTTAAGCATCACTCGTTATCAGATACTTTTCTGACTGTGGCGTGCACGTTTTAATAATAAAAAGAGAAGGATACGACACCCGCCGGCCTCCCTGCAGACACAGACACACCGAATTAGACTCGGCACAGTGGACCAAAACAGGAAGAACACCGCTGTGAAGTTTTTGTGCGTTAAATTAATACAATTTAAACGTTGTGATACGTTTACTGCTAAGGTTTGTGTTTAGCAACCATAGCAACGCGTCCACCTACCTGGTCTGGGCAGCGCCATTTTGATTTTTTTACTCTCTTTAAACTACAAACGTTAACGTCGCCGCCTGCTGGTGGGAAGATAAAACTACACTTTGGGCCTGGCCAGAAAAAAAACCCTTTATAGCTAACATATAAAATGGAAAATAAATAAAGTAAGTAAAGCAAAGTCATCTTTATCGCTGGACTGGACCCTTTTAGATCACAGGTGTTGGCTTTCAGATTAAAGCCTATGTTTGATACCACTGGTATAAACTGTATTGCTTTTTGTTTTATTGGCCCTGGTAATTTCGCTTTTTTACTGATTAATTGCTGAAACACTAACATCTACTGCATTTAACGATAGATTTAGCGATCTTAGATAGAAAAACATGTTTTTGTATGGTTTAGATATAATAAACTACTCATCAAAAAGACATGCTGAAAGGGATAGCAGGGATAGCAGAGTAGGTAGAGTTGTTGCCCCATGATCGGAAGGTCAGGGGTTCAACTTCACTGAACGGCTAACTTGAGGTACCCCTGAGCAAGGTACTGTTCACCCACTGCTTCACTGGGTGAATGGGTTAAATGCAGAGGAGTAATTTCCCTACGGGGACTAACACCTACACATTTTGTAAGAAAAACAACAGAACCATACATTCATCTATACCTTAAATAAAACACATACGTGTTTAATGAATATACAAACAAAAGGCAGTTTTAAAAAGATGTGTTTGTATTTTGTCTTTTTAATCTGTTATATCTTGTAAAGCACTTTGTGATCTCTATCTAGAAATGTGCTATATAAATAAAATTTTACTTACTTACTTACTTACTAATGAATGTGTGGATTTGACTTGGCCTCCAAACACTCCAGATCCCAATCCAAGGCTCATTCAACTGAAGCCTTGCCACACTGACCACACTGAAAAGCCAGATATTTCCTACAGGAGCAAAAGCAGAGCTAAATGGAGTCCATAGATGCTGGATTTTAATTAGGTCACTGATTGCTCACTTGATTATTAGGCTATAAAAAGTACAAATTGATTCTGTTTTGTTCATTTGTTCCAAGTGGCTAAACAGTCCATCAGTAAACCGGGTGAGAGTTGGAACGCAGGTCACAGAACAGTCTGCCAACAAAGTTTTTAAATTTTGGAGTATCAGGATATAATTTGTCATTTGTTTTTAACTGATAACTTCAGTATTTATTATTTTTGTTGCTAAGGAAGACAGTCATGATCAAAACCTCACCCCACACTTAACCACACTCCAAAGTCTCCATATGTCTTTGTTCGCAGGGTTTATTTCGCCACAACATGTAAGATTTGTGCATGTGTGCGGCACACTCATTCACACACACATACAGTTCGCGAGCTATATGAGATAAGACATACAGAATACCAAAATGAACTGCTTTAACATAGCCAGCTGTTTCATTGTCCTCCGCAGCCTCTATCTGTTTCTCTTTCTTGCTTGTCCTCTGAAACAATCTGCATAGTGTGGCTGGAAGAACGGAGGCGTTGTTGTGGTTGAATGGAGGAAAAGCAGAGGGGTGAAGGGGTGGAGAGGGAGATGGTCCAGCTGTGGGGGAACAAGACAACACAACGGCATCTCACATGTGGGGGAACGGGGGGCGGGGTGGGCGTCAAGGCAGCGGGGGCTGCACACAGTGGCATTGTTATAAGGGGGAGGGGGGGGGTGGGATGCAGCTGATAAGGTTGAGAGAAATGGATCATTCCTTCAAATCCTCCCCTTGGGAAGCTTTGACACAAAACACTCCTGTTGCTGCTCGTTTAAGCTCAGGAATTCAAAAAGAAGTCGTTTAAACCACGAAACTGACTCCAGGTCAAAGTTTCACAAATGTTTTTATTACATGAAATGAGTGAGAAAATGTTTATTTTGGGGATCATAAATCATCTCCTGCTGAAAGCGAACTTTAAACTGTGCTGATCAAGTTCCGGACTGGCCCTCTCTGAGCTGCGTGCTGTTTGTGATCATGGAAAAAAATATGTTTTCTCAGTCTAGTCAGTTCTGTTTATTTTTTTCCCCAAAATAACAAATTGTAGATTTAGTTTAGAGATTATAATATGATTAACAGTACCTGCCAGCCCACTATTAGAAAGAGTAAATCATTATGATTCTGTAAAAGGTTTTACACACAGAAAAATAAAGTGGCAAAAATAAAATGACAACAGATTTGTTTAAAGTTATTGCCCATAACTTGTTTAGGAGCATTATAACACTGAAACAAAATAAATAAAAATAAGATCTAGTTAAAGGAAATAATCAGTTGTTTTGTAAAGGGATAGTGAAACTAAAAGAAAACTCCAAGTTAAAACAAAATAATGATAATAAGAGTGAAGCAATGCCAAATTCATATTAAAACTATCTGTAAAGACAGACCACAGAGTATCTGGGTCCTCACAGAAACTTTAAAGTTTTTTCCTTTTTTTCTCCTGGGATGTTCGCAGCAGCACATCCCTCACCTGCCTCAGCTCCTCTCCTCCGACTCTGCTGCTCACATCCTGTCTGAGAGGGAGAGGCAAAGGAGGAAGAGACTCAACCTGAGGGAGTCAACTTTAACCCTTTTTAATTCTTTTCTAACTTTTCATTTAACCGTCGACTTTTTCTCCCAGTGTCCCCCAGGAGGCTGCAGATCGCTTTTAAGAACGCAAACCAAACATTACTATGAAGCGTGTGGGAGCTGAAGGGAAGGCGCGACTAAAGGGACGTTTCTAATGATTTTCTTACAGAGACTTTTAGTGACAATTTAATTGAAAAAAAAAAAACACAAATCGACCGAGATTAAAGCTTTAAAGTTATATTCAGCTGAAACGGCGAAGAACATACAGAATATTAATCCAGTTCCAAGGTTTGATTATTTGAACAGGAGGAAAGAAGTTCTTCGCAAACGGTGGATTGAAGCGCAAGTAGAAAAAAGGTCGCGATAATTGTAAATTAGAGTCCGGGATGTTTGTGTGAATGTTTCCCCGATCCGAATTGATTTCGTTCGGAAAAGGGGAGACTTTCATGGATTTTTTATGTGGGACCCGCTAGGATGGACCAGGACGTGGTAGATGAAACAGAAGCGTTACAGAGATTTTTTGAAGGTAAGACTTTCTGATTATTATAAAGTTTCTTCTTAAAACTTCAGAGAAAAGTGGTCTTTTTAAATTTATATAACCCGACCTTACTTCTAGAAAACTGCATTTCGTGAAGAAAATAAGCGCCGATCTGTTTTTGAATATTTCTTTTTGTTAATTCCACTTTTACGCACAGCATCAGTGTGAAAAACCCCTCCGCTGTTTTAATTTACCGGATACGGCAGGTGGTTAACATGAGATGATAGACTGGGTGGTCATATGAGAAAGTTTCTCTTTCACAGTAAATGTTTCCTATATGCTGCCCTCCTAAAAAATAATACTTATATTGTTAAAATTCAGGAGGGTTAACGGGTTCGGGGAGAGTGGGTCGGTGGGTGAGGAGGTGGGGGCAAAAGTGCTGGTGATGGGGAACAGATCAAGTAAAACTGGGAATCCTAAGAGCAAAAAATGAGTTGGAGGAGGGTGGGGTTGAGGGTTGAAAGGGTAGGAATTCAAGTGAAGATAAATGTTGTGTTTTGTAAATGTGCTGCAGGCACGGTGTGTGTGTTGTTGGTGTTAGAGACGCGATCATCATGTTGCAAACAAATGTGTCACGTTAGCCAGCAGTTATGCTGCAAGGCTTTGGACAAAATCAGTCTTCAGACTTGTATTTCGTGTAATTTCAGCAGGTAGACTTTATTTTTCTAAACTGATGTTTCTCTTTGTTTGGTTTCTGCTGTGACGTTGACGTCCTGGGTTGAGCTGCCTGTCTTGAGTTCAATTATTCAGTCGCAATTTGAGTAATTGCCTGACTTCATGAGCCTTTTTTCTTCTCTGAAATTTCTCATCACATGTGGCACAAGAAAACCCCATTATTCAAATTACAAGAGTTTCCCTGTGTATTGAGTGACTGTGTAATTTGTGTAAATAATAAAAGAACAACGAAGACCAAAAAAAAAAAGAAACACAACAGAAGGAAAAAAAAAATAAGTCAACATAACAAATTCACACTTTACCAATTTGTTTGTTTGTTTTTTAATTGAATAAATAACTTTTCCAGGGAGCGTCAGGTGCACATATACAAAAACACTCTACATGACAAGTTATCTGTGAAGAGGCTTAGCACTTTATTATAGTACACACTTAGTGCTGACTTAAATATACACAGCCATCCATGACTGTCAGAGGTTTCTCGCCATTCTGAGAGGAATTTAGTGTGTTTACATTCTTGCTTTGGGAGTAAGAGAGATGTTCTTACTTTGGCTTTATTTCAGCCGCTCTCGCTTGGGCTAAAATGTCAACTTGTTCATGAGAAGTATAAAGTACGTGCTTATTGTCCTCTTTCTCCTAACTACCCCTTATGATTTTGATGCCACAAGTGTTCGTCTGATATTGAATTGAAGATTTGACTTTAAAGTGGAGTGAAAGTCGAAAATCTGCAAATCTGAATACATGAGATAATTAAGCTGGGGTCTTTCAGTCATGCCTGAAACACAAACAGACGTGCACGCACACACACAGCTCTATAATGGATTTCAGCACCAGGTAAACTGTTGTAATGGTGAAATATGTATACATTCACTTTAATGTACATTCCTGACATAGCCCTGGTAGCTGTTAAATGCAATGAGGTGAGACTGGTGTTTCTCCTCGGGTATTTGGCCTCTCGCTCTCTTTCTCTCTGACTCCATTAGAGTGACAGTTAGCAGACAGGGCGAGGAGGTGAGATAGTGCAGGCTCAGGGTGGAGAGAAACTGGCTGGGTTGAGGGAAAACCCAACGAAAGCACCAACCCCCTCAAAACTTGACCTTCTCCTCTCTGACTCACTATAGTGACTCGAAGTCGAGCCGTGTGTGAGCGCAACGTTTAACAGTAACATTTGTTGCTGTTGTCTTGGGTTTCTCCATCAGGTAAACAAACGATTGGTTGAATCATCTGTGTGAGATTTTCCAGCCTCAAAATGAGTTCGAAATATGGTGGGGAGGAAAAAAAGTGTGGATCCAGTTGACGTTACAAGGCGTGTTAGCGGGCCTGTGTAGCTGCACCTACACAGAGGAATCAGTGACGCCTACCTTACTCATCAAATCATTTTTTGTAAAATATTTTCCCAATTAAAAGATTCATTACTTTCTTTTCAAAATGACACAAAGAGCCAGCACAATCACACAAAGATATCCAGTCTACAGTCACAAAAAATAAAGAAACCCAGCAAGTTCACACAGTTAACAAGCTGGAACCTTGGAACAAAAGGGCACAAATGATGAAGTGATATAAAAATATTGCTAATGAATGCTGCTGGCTTTCCAGGCACTTGGTTACAAATCAGTTTCATCACTTTCAAACGTACCCATGCAGATGGAGGATGCTGTTATTTCTGTACCTGCCAGAAATAATGAAATAATGAAAACAAAAAAACAATCTTTGAGCCTATAACCACTTAACAAGTCTAAAGGTGGATTAATAATTTTCTTGGTTCAAGAGCAATCCATGACCTGGGTTACTAAGTCCCGCAGTACTCCCACAGTCACGGTGAATAATGGATAAGAAGGCTGTCACTTAGATGGTTCCTCTGATTCATGGATTTAGCAATGAAATGCTGGTTGAGGAGTTTATTGTTTTTGAGCAGCCAGGCTTACTGCGCTTACAAGTGGGTTCTATTTTTCATTGTCCCGCCCCACTCCCTTCACTTCAAACTGCCATCCCACTAATCCTCAGGTAGCGAATGTTGTTTACGGCTCCACTCGACATCAGGAGATTAAGTTCATGTTTGTGTGCAATAATTTGCAGGCAGGTAACAGATAGTGTTAACAGAACAAATTTGCTGTGAAGACTCTGCTTCTTATTGGATGTTTAGACTGCATCTTCCATATTTGATTAGTAAGCAATAACTGAGGTCTTCTTTACTTCTCTGTGTCTAAACGCGTTATCATAAGAAAACCTTTTTTTTTCATCGTCTGCTACACGTTGCTCCGCATCTTATCTTTATTCCTCTATTTTTTTCCCCTTTTCAGCGTCTTCTCCCTCTTTGTTTCGCCATGCTCTGTAGCTCTGTCTTGCACTGACCCTCGACCTCACAGTTGCAGTGTTTCGCTGCTTTCCAGCCTCTCTCTCTGTGTCCCGGTCCCAGCCGTGTTACTCCTATAATCTCCTGAGCCAGGTCCACCGGTGCGACCAGTGCTTGTATGCGACAAGGGCTGTGTGTGGTAGCCTGGTACAGCCCTTTCTCATGACTGGGAAATAATCCTCATTATAACAGCCTTTCTCACACACACACACGTGAACATATACACAGTATGACACACACATACATTTAGGTACTCTAATCTACGGCTTTCAGGTCTGCAGGAGAAAGGTTTTTTAGCCCGAGTAGGGAAACATGTGAAAAATAGACAGGAATTGTTCTTCTCATCTTCTGTTTCAGGTGTTTTCAACTCAAGGACTTCAACATGCTTTGGCTACGTGCAGGTACTCTGAGCCGCTCTGTCCGCTCTGTTTCTGTCTAGATTCAACTTGTTAGTCTGCACCCAATGAGGGGGCTTTCTGTTCATCTCACTCAATAATATCTGTGTCCAAGGGATGCTCTGCACTCTTTTAATGGTAACTCTGTCATGTTAACAAATAGAGAAGACCAGTAACCTTAGAGTTATGTCCAGCTAGTCTAACGCCTTCTACTGATGATTTCACACATTAACTGTAATCTGTAGGTGCTATCCCCATGTCTCTAGTTTGAGCTGCATTTTTGAGAGCAGCTGAGTTATTGTTAGGCTGTGCGCGTGGATGAAATTGACATTATCTGAATGCATCAGGTTTTTTTTATAGATTTTTACGGGGAGGGGGCTAGTTCAAATGGGACGGTGAAAAACAGATAAATAGAGAACCTTTTTGTTAAAAGCAGGCTTATATATCAATGAAATCCCAAATCCAGACTCTAGCAATCAATACTTTCTACAAATATAACTTTAATGCTCGTTAAAAAAAAGTTTTTTTTAGTTTTTTTTTACTGTAATTATTATTGTTGGTTAATCGTGCGTTGTGTTCTTGGTGTGCGTATGTGCGGCCAAGTTCACTGTAGTCCAACTGTTTGCTAATCAGGTGGACTTTGTTCACTCTTAGTTAAGATACTCACTAAGTGTTTAATTATTAACATGTTCATGCAAGCGCATGCAAATCTCATTTGGATGCGAAAATCAATAACGTTTAGAAAATTTGTTGAAGATTAGAATTGTTTTTTTCGTTTGCTTTTTTTCTTAACTGTCATTAACCTTGATAATAGTTTACATATGTGTCCTCCAATTGGAAGTGGTGCCCTTGAGCCCTCCGTTTAGGGAAAAAGGAGGGAAAAACTGAGGAGGAATCTCTGTTCAAGGATCTAGATGTTGCATGTAATGGAAAAACAGTCCAGTCGATTCACACTGTTGATGATAAATGTATAGTTTGGAAAGATGTTAAGACCGTGACCCAAGAGGATGATGAGTAACCTTGATGTGGTGCCAAAAACAAAACACCTGAGTAACATGACACTTTAACTGAAGAGGTCATGTGACTCGGGATTCTAACTTCATGATGCTTTGACTTAGCACAACCTCAGCCAAGGCCACTGTCCTATTTTACACAGGGAAGTGATGCCGATGCAGCTTGGGAGGTATAATTTAAAAAAAAAAAAAAATGGAAAGAAAATTTTAATTTGTGCGTTTAACCAAATGCTGTGAGTGAAACTGTGATTAACAAGCTCTCCCACACTCAGTCCTCTGTCTTTACAAGCAAGGCATTGAAATGGTGGCAAAACACACACACTCATGAGCATAAAAACAAGTGCGTGTTCACATGTGCACGCGTATGCGTACTCACACAGGCACACACACACACACACATCCCTCTCAGCCCCTAATCTCTCAAAGGGCGAGTCTGTATCGAAGTTGGACTGACAATCACTTCACTGTTCCTCACTGAGCACAGCTGGACAACGAAAAACATGGAGGACAGGGAAATGTATACATCCAGTTCACAACAACTGAAGAGAAAGCGATTTAATAATCGGTGCATTTTTTATTAGTAGTAAAACACAAAGTGATGGGGTAAAGTTGCAACAGTGAAAGTGTATTCCAATTCCTGACATCCTTGTCTGACGATAACTGAACTTTACTCTTGCTTTAGCCCCAATATTTAGACCTGTGCTGTTGTACTGGTGTCTCTATCGGGTGTCCAGTCTTTATTTAAGTCACAGTCGTTGTATCAGGTTTGAATCGCATGTTGCAAAGATTTTACTCTTACCTTCTTCTCAACACAGTGATAAATGGAGCTAACTGTGATTTTCCATTTATTTTCTAAAGTCGCTGCTTATATGGACAAACAAGGTTGAAACATATAGCTCCCTTTAACCCTGTGAGATTTCACTGTTTAGCTGTTCTTCCACTGCTTTACTGTTAACTGGACTGCTGCAACACTTATGGTGTTGTCAGCTGGAGCAGATAGCTGTTTTTTGTTCTGTTTTTTAACACAAAGACTTTCAGTGAAAGTGGAGGAACTAAAGAGTTGGTAGAGACCAAAACAGAAAGAGAGCAAATATTAGCTCTACATTATCTAACCGGCCACAATGATTTTTCAAATTGCCCACAAGCTTTTGCTATGCCACCCTAAAAGCTGACATTATCCAACTATTGTATTCCTGAACTATTTAAATTTCTGCTGAGTGAAAAAGAAATCTAATAACTGCAGATTTAAGTAATTGAAGTCCATAAATGTTATGTTAGAGACAAAGGCATAATTCAATAAATACATTTAAGTCGCATCTCTGTTTGGTAGGGATCGGTTTCTACTGGGCAGAAAGATGGTCTGTCTCATATTTTCCCTTCAGTTTTCCTCTCTGTTTTTCCGCTATAGCTAGAACCCTTAGACATTAAACTTGCATTCTGCCCATCCTGCCCCCCTCTCTCCCCTTTCTCCTTAGCCTCCATCTATCTGCCCTCCCCTCTCCCTCTATCTCTCAATTTTTTCTTATCAGTCCTGCCAGCTCAAATTTACTGCCTCTTTGGGTGGGGTGCACATCTGGATCTTATTTAAGGGGAACCATCCTGCTTTTCTCCCTTTGCACTGGCATGTATTAGGAGACATTCACCATCTGTTTCTTCCCAGTGAAAACAAGACAGTTTACATCATAAATAGTGCACCATAAGGATTTATGATGTCAAACTGTCGAATTTTATTTGATTAGCTTGAGACCAGCGGTTTAGTCTGTTGCCTTAATGATTAAGACTTATAACTTTTTTTTTTTGCTGTACACTTTGGGGTTTTTATTCAAAATACAATGTTGTCTAATAAACTGTCTGTGGTGATGAGTCAAAATGTTTAAAGTGGGTTCAGAGAAACTGTGGCACGAGTACTATAAAGCGACCTTTTCGTTTGGTTTCAGGTAAACTGAACGAAGTTAGTAGATGTTTTTATTTTAAAAGGAAAGTGAGAAACATTTTCCAATGTTAACACAAAAATTCCTTGCATTCCCAACTGAGTAGCTGCTTAATCTATCAGAGGAAGAGTATGTGTGAGTGTGTGTGAGTGTGTGTGTGTGTGTGTGTGTGTGGGGGGGGGGGGGGTGAAAGAAAGAGAGAGAATGAGCAAGAGAAAGAAAGTCTGAGGTTCACTGACCACCCACTATACCAGCCCCCCTCCCAACCACACTGTGCCCAGCACAGTTTGGGACAATTTTAGTGACAGCTTTAGCGAAAGTCTCACCTTCGTGTAACACTCGAGATGAATGTTCTGTTTGACATAGTAAATGCCAGTTTTTATAACCTGGTTTACTCTTTTCTAAATATATCCATAAGAATGTGCTCGTCCTACATATTGGCATTTTAAAGATTAGGTGGGGTCATGTGTTTGGGATTTGTGAGGCTTTGCCTCTCAAAGGGTAAAAATGCCGCAGGGTTGGAATAAGGATTTGGAAATGATTGAAAATGTGTTTCTAACTCACCTTTAAGATGAACTTAAATTTCAACAAAGAAGAAAAATACTGACAATAAAATCCTGCAGTCATACTCAAACAAGTGTATGCCCAAAATTTTGATTGCGTGTAAATTTTCCATGTAATTTCATTACAGAAGTACAATATTAAACATTAATGCAGTCTGGTTAAATTAAATTGACTTGATTTGTACACATTCAGTTTGCATTAAAGATTAATTATTTAAACAAATAAACCTTTGATTTTATATGCTTAAGCAAAATTAGAATTTTTCCCTGTTTAGGAAAAAAAAAAATTCTAAGGATTTTGTCCAAGGTTGAAACGGTGACGTAAAGTGATTCCAGTTGCTTTGTGTAAGATTAGAAACATGCTATCCATTTACCATTCCAGTCTATATGTGTAACCACTTAGTGGCACTGAATCATAAGCATGTAATGATAACTACCAGATCCTAGTTGCTCACTCCTGAAATGATGATGTTTAAATTGTTTAAAAGCCAATCACAGCTCTTCTTTTTCCACGATTTTCAATTATATGTTCAAGAAAACATAACGACCTTTTAATCCATGAATGTGTTGATATCACATGCTCTACTGAGTTTATAATATGTTTTAATGTTCATTTTGTGTTATGTTTTTAGATAGGGAATGGTAACAACACAGGCTTATGTGGAAACCGCAACTCTCGTGGCACTGAGTGAAGTTGCTGAAAGACTCCTTTTGCTAATCCCCAGATGCTCTCTATCTCCCCTCCATGTTCCCAACCCTGCCTTCACCACAGGTCATGATATTACCAGCTCTCTGGAACCAGCCAACATCGACACCAGTATCCTGGAAGAGTACATCAGCAAGGAGGACGATAGTGCTGACATGTCAGTAGGGACTCTGAACCAACCCAGCAACGTCAAAACAACATCCGCCAACCACATCAGATCATGTTGTTACAAAGGAATTTGTTTTTCCTGATAAGGCTAATCCTTTTTTCTTCTTCTTTTCTCCCAGCTGTTTCTCAGAGGTCCACAGCACCCCAGGACCAAATTATTCATCTCCCCAAGCAGGAGTGTCCTCCTCTGGAGGGTTGGTGTGTGGTGTGAGCCCCCCTATTCCACTACGCCAAGGAGCCCCTCCACCTGGGCCCCCTAGCTGCCAGAACGCCTACCCCCCAGGTCCATCGCTGGGCCTCCGACACGGCTACCCCTGTCTGGCACAGCAACAGCAGCAGCAACACCAGCAACAGCAGCAGGCTCACGTCAAACCTGAGCACAGGGGCCATTACGCTCCAGGGTGAGCACAATAGCATGGTGTTAGATGGATAGAGGTACAGGGAGGACACAAAACATAACGTGAGTTGATGAAAAGGAGTGCAGATCCTAGATGCTCTTGGCACCTCACAACCTACAGCTCCATTATGCAATCAATACTTAATCAAGCGTCATTTGAACAAATAAAGCTTCAGACGCTCAAGAGGGGGAGGGAGACTGATAACAGCCAGAGAGAAAGAGAGTCAAATTACGTCCTGCAAAAAAAATTCAGACACACACATCTCGTGTAAAGGGCTTGTACATGAGAGTGATCCCAGGTTCTGCCTTAGATATAATGGCAGTTGGAAAACAAGAAGAATGCATGGGGACGATTTCTAGCACGGTAGAATTTTAAATATAGCTCTGATTATAAAATCTTGCTATTGTTAGTTTGTGAGGGTAACATCTACTACCTTATTTGTTTTTATATTTGTTTATTAGGACACTACCTGAGTCACCCCCAGACTCCAGCTCAGAACCGTACTCTCCCCAACAGGTGAATGGTGAGTAACAAGTGTTTTTTCTCTCTCCTTAAAAAGAGAAAAGTCAAACGAGCTCCAATAATAAGGAAAAGAAGTGGTGCTTTAAATCAAAGAAAGTGGGAGAAAATATGAAAGGTTTACACAGGTTAAACTTCTCTGAGTCAATATCTGTTAGTCATCAGTTTGGTGTGTTTGAACAAGCAGAAACTCGAGTTCATTTGCAAACAATTCGATACCTAACAAGACACTAAAGGAAGCTGGGGTCTGGTATTTATTAATGTTTTAATATTCTACATTTTCTGAACACGTTCATTTCAGGTGCACTTTTCAGTTCAGCGTACAAGCTGAATACCGGCCGTGCCCAAAGTCACATTTCTATGCCGCTCAAACACCTGTGTTGGTATTAGTGAAAAAGGTGTGGAATGGTGTTATCTGATGGGCACCCCTTCAGTTTGAAACAATAGAAAAAGACCTTTAGCCAAGGTTGGAGGACAGCAGAATAAACTACAGAAAGAAATGCAAAACAGGAGGATTGATATGTAGGAGGAAATTTACATTCTGAGTGTGAAAAAGGAGCCACAAGGGCCGACAGTTTGTAGAACAATGTAACCATAATTCTCCTTTCCCAATGGTTTTTTTTTAGATCCTCACATGATCAGGACCATGACTCCAGAGAACATGTGCCACATGACTCCAACGCCGCCTCTCCCACCACACGGGCACTATCCCAGCATGCATCGGGACATGTACCTGAAGCCTGAGCCCATGATATCCCAGTACGCCATTGGACCGGCTGCAAGCGGAAGTGGAGACATGCAGCAGACGCAGATGCTTCATCAGTTACTTCAGCACCCTCAGGGTCAAGAGTGAGTCATGACGATGCACAGGGTTGAGGAGTTGGGGGGGATTGCGTTGCCCAGAGAGAATGATGGCTAATCTTTACAATTTCTTTCTCTCACAGCAGTGTTCCTGCTCATCAAGCAAAGAAGAGGAAGCACTCTGACTCTCCCAACAGCACCCTGAATTCCCAAATCCTCACAGGTATCATCAAACAAGAACCAGGTAGGCAGGCATCTTCTTTTCCCCCCTTCCTCACCTCCTCTACTTCACCTTCTCTCCACTGCCCTTAAACTCTAACACAGATATAGACGCTTACAGAACAGATATGAACATTATTAACAGTCCTTGGTCACCCTTTAATAGCCCACATTTCAAACTGTTTTTCACAGGTTTAATGCAGGATGCAGACAATGCCTACCTGGACCCAAATTATCAGTGCATTAAGTGGCAACCTCACCAGCAGAACAAGTGGACGCTGCTATATGATGCCAACTGCAAAGAGCTGTGGGTGGAAGTTCACTTGCACACGTTGTAATGTTTATTTGGAACGAAAAGAGCAGAAATACCCCCACAGAGGCTCAAAAATGAGAGGAGTCTTAATTAGTTAAATGGATAATGTGAACAAAGTGTATAGCGGGAGTGCCAAAGGAATAGGAGTGTTGCAAAAAAGGCCTCTAAATTCCTCAGTGGTGAGCTGTGCGGGGGAGTGACGAGCACAGGGTTTCGGCTTAGAAAGGCAACGTGAGGAGGGGGTATAGGGAAAAAAATTAGCGTGCACCTTCTTATGCACTCACAGTGCCAAAATAAAAAGAAGTATAGGTAGGGAGGAGGGTTAGAATGAACTCACTAGACCTTTCAGATATGTTATCAAAACCACCTGGTTGACCATCACAACTTTTAGAACACCATGCCTACTTAAAACAGAGAAGAAAGACAAAGAAAGAGTCTTTTCATTTATTATGAAGTTCTTTTTTTTATTCAGATCTTTTAGGAATCTCAAATACGTACACCAATTTTATTAGGCTACAGTGTAATTGATTTAAAATTAATGTTAAGGACAGATAAATCCACGTGCATGTCTTTATCTTTAGTGATAAAAATACGGAAACTATGAAGTTTCCTGTGTGTTCCTAGTGTTAAGATGCTTTCTCTTTCCCTGCTTTTAGCCCGATGCCAACCTACCGTGTTGACGCTGACAAAGGCTTCAACTTCTCCTTAGCTGATGATGCTTTTGTTTGCCAGAAGAAGAACCATTTTCAGGTCACGGTATACATCGGCATGCTTGGAGATCCCAAGTATGTCAAGACAAGCGAAGGACTGCAGCCCATTGATTGTTTTTATCTCAAACTTAATGGAGTAAAGGTGAAGGCAACATCGAGGCAGCAGTATTGTGACTGGCTATAGTATTTATTAGTTCTGTAGTATATTGACTGCATGGGTTATTTCTGCCTTCACTGCCAGGTGGAAGCCATGAATCAGTCCATCAGTGTGGAGCAGTCGCAGTCCGACCGCAGCAAGAGACCTTTCAAGCCAGTCCTGTGAGTTTGAGGTTTTTAATTGAGAAACAGTAAATAGCTGTAGTGGTTTTGTTTTTTCATTTTTAAATAATCTCTTGATTTTTGTCTCTTTCAGTGTCACTTTGCCTTCAGATCAGGTCACTAAGGTCACAGTGGGACGGCTCCATTTTAGCGAGACCACAGCAAATAACATGAGAAAGAAGGGCAAGCCAAACCCTGATCAGAGGTGAAAAGCCACTGCACGTAAAAATACCACACGCTTTGCTCACAGGCCAAGTTCGGGTAGTCACATCTACCTCGGATTATTCTGCCTTTCCAGGTATTTCATGCTGGTGGTGGCGCTCCATGCACAGTCCCACAATCAGAGCTACACTGTGGCTGCTCATGTGTCTGAGAGGATCATCGTCAGGGTAACGTCTGGCCATGTCTGTCTGCTTCCTACAACAATCATATCCCTTGTGAATGTGACACCTTACTCTTTGTCTGCTATGCACACCTTTCTGTAATACACTATTTCTCACATCATCTTCTCTCTTTTCTGTTCTTTCCATTAGTTTTATCTGCATGCCTGTAATCTTCATTACACCTCAAATACTTTTGTTTAGAAGAGTTCATATTATGAAACAAAGCGCATTGTTACTGTCTTGTAACAACTGTATATCTTTTTTAAAAACCTACTATTCATGAACTAAGTACAACAGTCTGGATTTATGCTTGCATTTTAAATTCATCACGTTTTATATCTTTTGAATGTATCTAAAATGTTAAAATCCCCAAATTTTGAAATCAATTGTTTTTGCTGGACAGTGACAGTGTTGTCATTAACCTACTCAGATAGCAATATTTGCTTACAATGTGGTTCTCTTGTGGTTCACGTTTAGCCTTTACTGACAGTGATGAGCGTTGCTATCTCAATTCAGCCACACCTTAAACAGTAACCCTCATTTCATTATATTTTGCTTCCAAAGAGACAGACTTTCTTGTAATTTTTTAAAAGTGGTTGTTATGACGCTGCCACACTCATGAAAGCCATGGCTTGCTGTTGATTGGCTGCCATGGGAGAACCATCAGCTAATGCAGGGTACCTGTGTCTTGCAGGCTATAAAAGCTGGCCCAGATGAACTGCTCAGTCTCTCTTCTACTCCACCTGACACAACCTATTGATGAAGTTTTGATTAGGTTATGTTTATTACATCATTTTATATTTTAATATATTTAAACTCTCTCCTTATCACCTACTTTTACCCAGTTTGTGACAGTGGTCTTGAGCATTCTTATGACATTGGCTTTTTTCCCCCCTCATTTTTGTTCGAGTCTTTGTACCTGATATTTTCAGAATAATATATTTTTTTTGTAAAGCCACACACATACCTATAACGTGTTAAAAAAAATCACCTAACTGAAGGGAAGATCCGGTGGTGTGTCAATTTTAAATTGTATCTTTAGGCACTCACTACCAAACAGATCATTTGTTTCTATTTCTTCACTCAATTTTACAAAAAATGCCAAAAATAACATAGTTTGATGGGGTTAAAATAACATTTTTGCACCAACAAGGTGATTTCCACAGAGCACAAAAACTTGGCACATCTCAGCATGGTGTGGAGCGTGTTCTTAAAAATGTATGAAAACTGGACAATTGTAGGACAAAACAATAAGTTGCAGGTCTCGAGCATATAAACAGCGTCTTAAAGTCATGTCCTTAAAAAATATACTGATCCATCTACTGTTTACTAAAGCCTGACCAGAAATGACCCCAGTAAAAAGATGTCAAGAAGCCTTCTTAGGAAAGGGAAGCTGGGAGAAAAGGTTGAGGTACGCTAAACTACACAAGACCTGGACTAAAAATCAATGGCAACAGGTCTGATGGAGTGGTGAATCTTTAAATCTTCAGCAATATGTTCCAAACTCATGGTTTGGGGCTGCATTTCAGAAAGCGGTGTTGGGGAACTTGTCAAAATTGATGGAAGTATGAATCCAGAAATCTCTCTGATTTTGATCTGCCATGCAATACCATCTAGAAAGCCTCTGACTTGCTTCTTTTTTCAGCATGACCACGATCACAGTCTGTCATGAATCGACCTCCCCAGAGTCTGAATCTCAGTATTATTGAAGCAGAATGGGTCCATCTTGACAGAGAGCAAAAATATAAAAAATGAGGGGTGGCTTGAGACTTTTGCACAACACTGTATATGAGCCAGACCGTAGGCACATCAGGCCATTACAACATTTGACACTGATATAATTGACTTATAAGTAGCAAAGGTAATCCTGACATATCTAATATGTATGCTATCTGGGTAGATTTGTAAAGCATATGATTACAAAGTATGATAGCAAATATTAGAAGAGCTTTTTGACTGTGACACGTACATTTGCTTATTGTTAGACAATGACTTATTAAACACTAAATAAGCTTGTCTGCTTTCTTGCAAAAAGCAAGATGAGAAGATGTTACACATCTCTGCACGGTAATGCCGGTTAGCTTAGCTTAGCCTAGCATAGCAGCAATACAGAACTGGAACAGCTCGGTTACTTTTGGTTGTTTGTATGATGTGTTGCCTGCCCATGTAAACAAATGAAAAGTGTTTATAGTTGTAAGGCAGAGTCATCATTTTATAATGACTCACTTAGAAAACGTCTGCTTGGATCTTCTTATCTTGTTTGCGGGAAAGCAAATAAGCATATATTCCTAAATGTCAACCTGTTTTTTGGAGCATTGCATCTATCTTTAAAAAAAGCTTTTTTTATTATAACATTTTCAAAATCCCAATCACACGTTTTCTTTGTATCTCCTTCTTTGCTTCTCTGCGACAGGCATCCAACCCAGGCCAGTTTGAAAGCGACAACGAGGTGCTGTGGCAGCGTGGACAACTGCCAGACTCCGTCTACCACCACGGGAGAGTGGGTGTCAATACAGACAGACCGGACGAGGCCCTCGTTGTCCATGGCAACCTGAAGGTCATGGGCTCCCTTGTGCACCCATCTGACATCAGGGCCAAAGAAAATGTCCAGGAGGTCAGGATGGCACTCACAGTACATGTGTGCCTCAAAACTCTCAGCGTGTCATTGTGTGTTTTCAGCACACCATCGTGAATCATGCCATCCAAGTCATGTCATGTTGTATTCTTCATCTGCAACGTTAGCGTTGTGTTTTCATACCATCTGCACATTCTGTCTGCGTGTAGGTCGACACCACAGACAATTTAAAACGGATTTCTCAGATGAGGCTGGTCCATTATCAATACAAGCCTGAGTTTGCTGCCACCGTGGGCATAGAGAACACTGCAGAGACTGGTAAAAACTTCCTAAAAAAAACTGTACAAGTTTAAATCTTGCATTTCAGCATCTCATTTGTTTGTGCAGTATATCATGCTATCATCTCAATGTCTTCATTTAGTATAAGTCCATTGTTAAGTATATCCTGCATTAATCTGTGAGGGCTTGCTTGGTGTATCCTTCTGCAGGAGTGATTGCTCAAGAGGTTCAACAAATTTTGCCTGAGGCAGTGAAAGAGGGGGGTGATGTGGTGTGTGCAAATGGAGAAACTATTTCCAACCTATTAGTTGTCAACAAGGTAATGAAAGTTCAGGCATGCATACAGTACCGTGCTCAAAGTCATTACCATCAACTCTGATTGCTTCCTCTAATTTCAAAGGAGCGTATCTTTATGGAGAACGTCGGAGCGGTGAAGGAGCTGTGTAAGCTGACGGACAACCTGGAGACTCGTATCGATGAGCTGGAGCGTTGGAGCCGCAAACTGGCCAAACTGCGTCGCTTTGACAGCATGAAGAGCACCGTGAGCGGGGGCACGGTCAGGTAAGAAAAATTCATTTACACATTATCACACAATGACAGTATGACCGTAAAGGTTAAAGAAATTACTTGTGTTTTTCTTGTTAATGTAGCCAGTCAGGAAGTTATTTTAGCAGGACAGGAAGTGGCCCACTAAAGAAAAAGACAGTCAACCCAGGAAGCAAGGTGCGTGATGATACTAGTGTTTTCTTTTCTCCCTTCGTTATTGTTGTTATTGTTCTGTTTTTGAAGTAAAATGTGCTCATTTAATTACATCTGATCTGCTTATAGCAGAATTTACCTCCAGATCAGGGCTGCATCAGTCAGAAGTTCATGCAGGGAACCATCCTGGCACTGGTTGTGGTCATGGCTTTCAGGTTAGAGGAGATAATGTGTTTGGTGAGGGGACATTAAACCCTAGACTATATTTAAAAGATGGAAATAGACACCATTCATCATCCATTTGTTCAAGCCCCAACTTTATGCCTCAAGTTGAGAATTTTGGCTGTTTTTTTCCCCTTTTTCTAAACATCACAAGCAAGTGGTGGATCTCTCTGAAAAATGCATGCTCTTATTACAGTGATTTAATACGCTATACCTTAAAGTATACTTCGCTTTGTCATGTATTTTACTCTAAAAGTATTTCACTCAAACCAAATAAGACTGAATCAAATCAGAGTTGAAACTACCAACTGAGATGATAAACTCAAAATGTTTACCAAGTTCATAAATTAAGTGAGAAAAAGAGCTATTTTCTGATAAATTTCTATGTAACTGTACTTCTTGCTGCAACAAAAGGAGTCGCCCCCTGCTGACCATTATAAACAATGCGAATGTTTTTAAACCAGTCAAACAGCAGATGCAACGCCCATCTTTTTTATATTGTCTATGAGTGGGCCAATAAAAAACGGATACATGATATGATGATGTTGATTTATTGGATCTTTATTTGTCCACAGTGTCATTTCCATGTCTGTCCTTTATGTACTCACTCTTCACCACAGAGGAGATGTCACTGAGAAAGATGGGTATGTGTTTTTAACACACAAACACCTTGTAGTAAAATGAAATTCATTTTTCACTTCTTTGTTAATGCCTTTCTATATAATCTGTCCCTGCTTTCTGTAGCTATGTTCCTTCCTGTGTTCTCTACATCTCTTGGATGCCCATCTTCACTGCCACTATAACTGTCTGTCCACCTGTCTGCCCATGGTACACAATCAACACCCAGTCCTACTACTCAAATTTCCTGATCTGCTCTTTCAGTCTTATCTTTGATTGCTTAGTAGGGCGTTTCTTTTGTTCTGTCTGAAAGGAGATCATGAGTCACATAACTAAGCATTCTTAAACTGTCTTTTACATTAAGTGTATCATTACTTGAACTAAACCATGTCCTCCTCCTGTACCAATGAATCTGATGCAGGTCAAGAGCTGAAGTGGGATCTTCCCGCAAGGGTCCAGATACTCCATTGTCCACTACCCTTGCACCAGGTGAGTGGAGGCTCTTATCAAATGACCACGCGGGATCAACTTTCACTGTTAAGTAGTAGTGTGAGTAGTTTTGCTTATCTGATTTCATTCTGTTTCCTCAAAACTCCTGCAGCTTGCTGTTCAACCACAGCCATAAACAACCAATCAGCTGCTGTTTCAACAATGAGTAACAACCAATCCACACCAGGTATCAAAGTCTCTGGTAATGTGAAAAAAGTCTTGTTTCTGAATGTCCATACACATTTATTATTTCTCCCTCTCTAGCTTTTAGCAGCCTAGTTCCTACACCCGGCCTGATTAACAAGAAGGCCAAGTCCAGACTAATGGACAAAGATCACAACAGAAACCGTCTGAGTCACACATCAGCACCCATTTATTTTGCCAAGTCCAAAAGGCCGAGCCCTGAAGAGACGGATGGAGCGGGAGCCATCAACCGTCTTCCTGGTGGGCAGCATCCACTGCCACGCAGACAACGCAGCCTGCACACAAAGGGTAAAAATCACAGCCCAGCCAGAGCACTTTCTTGACACGCATAATATGCAGTATGCAAACACAGTAAAGCCTTTTGTTTGACGATGGCAAACAAAAATTGTCTGCATGCTGTACAAAGGAATGCTATTAGTTTAGCGTCTAATGCTATTTTATTCCCTCTTTTTTTCAGGAGTGAAATTGTCTCCCTCTCTCAGTAGCTTATATATCATGGAGACAAACCAAGAAATCAAACTGCAAAACTGTGCAACAGCCAAAAGCTGCAGGTAAACACACAAAGGTTACTCTAATGTAGAGTTATGTGTACATTTTCACTATGAAAAACAAGTTAAACACTAAAAAGAAAGAAACAAGAACAGTTTTATTGTGCCTTGGATGTTTTTGAACCCTATTGTAGGGATTTATTTTTATTTTTTTTTGCTAACATGGCTGGAGTTGGGAATATGGTCACTATCAACCCAGTATCGCTTCATCATCTGGAGTGTTACGTTATCAGTGCATTACAACTTTGCATTATTAATGTTGCATGTTAATGCACCTTTTCTCTGTCTCATCTCTAGCTACACGGTATCACTTCATGGAAAAAGAAATTCCTCCATGTCACAAATCACGTTACACATGACGTGAGTACGCAAACGCCATCTGCAATAACAATAGCAAAGTTTTGATTTATAAACAAATGAATTCATAGTAATGTTTTACGTTTCCTAGAAAGACTTGTGGGGTTTGGTACTAACTACAAACTAATGGATGGAACTACTGTAGCTGCTTTCTCATGAAATAATTTCTCATATATTAAGCTTCAAATTGCACATTTACATTTTCAACGTTCAACATGTGAGATATTGTTGGGAGATTATCAGGAAATAAAAGACCAAGATAAAATAAAGCTTTACCAACACAGGTCTACAAACAGCTTGTGGGTACGACAATGTGGAGCCACCAAGGGACGTTTATGCCCCAACCACACAGAAACACAGCTCTATAATGAACAGAGTACATCAACAAAGGTACTTAATGGCATTTATATATTCCTCATCTCTCATATAATGAAAATATTTTTCATTGTTTTGTCAGTTGATGCTGCCCTAATTATATAATACTGATATTATACAAAATATTTCCTACATTACTGTAATTTTCTCATTTTTTGAATGAGATATTCCTATGTTCTTTCTGCTTCTCTCTAAGGGGACTCATCACTTGTGGTCGGTGCCTGTGCTGCCTTACCAGGACATCACCTATCACTTTCGTGTCTCCCTGTCTGTGAGTAACCTGGTCCTCCAAAACATACAGTCATCATGGATGCTCTTCTGCGTTCTGTAATCTGTTCATGGTTGTTTTGGTAAAGTCAGAAGTGAGTAATAAATTCTGTTTTTCTTACACTCTTTTTTGTTAACAGAGTGACAGAGTGAGCTGTGACACTGAAGGAAAATCTACACCGTACTCTGACTACCATTTTCTCATAGAAAGCAGCTGCGTGTGAGGAAGCAGATGATGCATCCCAGTCCCTTTACAGTATACCATATTTCTCCATTTGTATGCGGTTATGATGGGATCAAGTTTTGTCTAATTATTGTACATTATTTTAAAGATATTCAAACAGAGCAAATGATTTACTGTACCACCACTGTAGTCCCTTTCATATGTATATGCATTAAGACATCTCCTTTTGCTGTGATCACTGGAGTTTGAAACACTGTATATGACTTTTTTTTCTGTTGATGACTGAAACTGAAAACTGCGTCGTACCACTGTTAACTGCTAATGTAAAAGTAACGCACTTAGTTCATAGCTCAACAATTTTTATTTTTTAAATTTGTTACTCGTCACTATGTCTTCCATTCCTAATATAAGCCGTAACATTGTTTTTAGCAGAATTTTCTAAATCAAGTCCAGGCTACGATGTTACAACAGAAGGCACTGCAAACATACACTATGGATCTGTATGTACAACAAAACCAGTCACAACTGGTTTGGAAGAATACTTTTCAATACTTTTATACACTGGAGAGGAGATCTGCTGAAGGCCACGGTAAATGGTTGCAGCTAGCACTGAAAAGATACCTCAGTAGTGCACAGTGTCTGCAGTGGGGCTTTGTGCTGAGTCTGCAGCAGTTAACTGTACTGCCTATCCTAATGCAGCCCCTGACTAAAAGCCGTGCACAGAGGTGTGCACACTCTGTGGCATTTCTGTCTCAATCGTGACACTGAATTAAACACCAAGTTGTTACATGTTAATGCCTATTACTACATAGAAACTGCTTCTTAAATGCATTAAAAACACCTCAAAACCTCTGAGCTGTGCACATTGTAGCAGATTCCTTAGAGGATTTAATATGTTAAGACCGGAAAGCATAGAAATCACAGGAAAATAACATGATGCACTGAGAGCTCGCTGAGTCCAGCACTGACAATATTTCAAGAAACACTGGAATAGCTTACACTGTATCTTGCTAACTGGACAATGCTGGTAAGGCAATAAATATGAATATGAAATATGTCATTTCATGTGCATGCCCAATCAATTTCTCTAAAACGGTACATTGTAGCTGAGATGCTGCTCCAGCTTGGAAGTTCTTGTCTTAATGCCTTGATCACAAACCTACGAGGAAATTCATTTACACACATATAAAACTGGATTCTATACACTGGACTCTTTCCTCTGTTTTTCTGGATGTTTTTTAAAACAATTTTTCCTTTGCTTATACAGCTAAGTATATGCAGTGATAATATGTTTGATATAACTGATTTGTATTATGTTTTTGTTTTGTATTAGCTTCACTTGTCTCAAAGGAAATCTCCATTTAACTTCAGACGTTGTGGTTTTGTTGCATTTACTGAAATTTGCTTTTCAATCCTTGTCCCGTATGTGTCTTTATGAAGAAAAAAAAACACATTTATATTAAATAGGAAAAGCCATCAGATAAAGTTTATGGACTCTGTAATAATATGAAAATTCTGTACATGCTTTCACTATAATTATTATGACTTCAGTGGGTATATGGTATTATTTTAGCTTATTTATAATTCACCAGCTAGCATAATGAAACCACTGTAGCACTTTTTGCACTGTGTATATATATATATATATATATATATATATATATATATATATATATATATATATATATATATATATATATATATATATATACGAAAAAGGCTTTTGCTGTATCCAGTGCACCAGACTGGTGTCAGACACTTTGGTAGAACTGGGTTGTTTGTAACTGTATAGCTTCATTTTTTTTGTCACTACCAATGCTCCTTTTTATCGGGTGTGTTTTTAGCATATTGTTGGGGGGGGGTTTTTGTTTGGTTTTTTTTGTAGTTGATTTTGATATCAATAATATATTAACTTTCAGCTACTGGAGCCAAGGAATGATTGATAAACATTAAAACATGCATATATTAAAAGGCCCATGTGTAAAGCAAAAAAAACGCAAAAGACTAAAGCTCAGTGACTACATTAATATCACTACTTTTCATTTTCAAAGCTTTTGTCAATAAATATGCTGTAACACTATAAATGCATGCAGTAAATAAATTTACTATTACATTTCCTGAGGTTTTATTTCATTTTATGCTGTTTAGTCTACCTGCTCTATAAGACCACTATGGATGTGTATGGAATCATTTTAGTTATTATCTCATTATTTTCACTTACTAAGTATCTTGAAAATTCCCCTCACTTCTAAGTGACTGTGAAATTTCGAGCTACTAACCCGAGATAAATCAGAAAGAAACAAACGGTGAGCTTAAAAAAAAAAAAAAAAAAAAAAAAAAGCTGCTCATTCAGCCCGTTAGATGGCAGTCGACGGTTTATGAACAGTCTTTACCACAACCCTGAAATTTGCCTGGTAGGTAGCAGGTAGGTAGCTGGCAATCAACACAACAAAATCCAGCAAATGATTAGCATAGCGGAATATGACAGTTTCGGCACATGTAGAGTGGACATGTAGACCTGAAAATCGACACTCCAGGAGAAAGACACACTCAAAGAAATAAGCGCCTGAAAGGCTAAAATGAGCAGGGAGAATGTCCCCTTCCTTAAACGTCATCTGTGCGTCAGGATACCAGGAAGTGTTAGTCAGTACGTGGCCTTTTCATCTGTGCAGCAGCAGGAGCTCCGCTTCATTACAAAATGGTAGCAACTGTAGCTTTAATATTATTTAATTTACTTTGACTCTTAAATATAGACGTTTTATCTTTGAATGTGATTCTGCAATGAACCAGTAAAAAATGAGTTTTATATGAAACCTTGTTATCAGTGAAAATCATTGACGTTAGCCGATGTGTTAGCTAAATGAGATACTAGCTCATTTGCAGCACTCCTTTGAAGATTCTCTGTATTATGGCTGGAGTGTGAATTAGAGCAACAACTTTTTTTTAACCCTTGTGCCGGCTTGTTTCTGTTTTGTTTTGTTTTTCTTCTGTGGCTGTAGGAACTCGAGGCCATGACCAGATACACCAGCCCGGTGAACCCGGCTGTGTTCCCCCACCTCACTGTGGTGCTGCTGGCTATCGGCATGTTCTTCACCGCCTGGTTCTTCGTGTATCCTTTTTAATTTTTGAATGTTGCAGTCGATTTACTGTAAGTTAACTTGCATCAGAGCTGGCCAAAGTCGTCACTAAGTGCAGTAATTAAAGAAAACAAAACTTCATACTGGAACTTGTTTTCATAGTCGATGCCATTGGACAGTAAACCCCAATAATCAGATGATTGCCTGTGAGCCAGTACTTGGAGACACTGGGGTGGAAGAACCCATTTTTTTACAGGAAGAAACGTTAGCAGAACTAGGTTTAGGGAGGGACAGCTGTCGACTGCCTGAGGGGAAGGAAGACAAAAGAGGAGAGCATAGAGGACAGACTTTGGGAAAGATGACTGTTATCAACACAGAGTAGTGGGGTAGAAACAGCTCAGTATTCTGAGCCTATATCAGCGTAAATAATGAGCAGTTACACAGTCAAACAATCTAGCAAAACTACCAGCTTTATGAAAAGAAAGCTGCAAGCCTGATTTTTATTTTTATTTTAATTTTTTTTAAATAAAGAGGTTGTCTCCCAAACTGGGGTAGGGAATATGTCTAAAATTAAGTATTGCAGGATGTGAATCAAGCCATGTTATGCAAGGACGATTAACATGTTATTGTGCGTCTCATGGCATTACCCATTTGTTTGTTTTGCAAGTTGATTTCATTTCATTAGTCTGTTTAGATTTCTTTATCAGATGATATAGAGATTATGTAAATGACTGAGGCTCCGGTGAGTGGAATTAGATAATTAATGTATGCCAACCACCCTGTTTATATGTTCACTTTTTAAGCATTTTACGCCATAAGAATATTTTTATTTATTCAGCTATTTTTTGAAAAATACTGTATAAATCAAACTTTAATGTTGACTTTATGAGTTAAGGATTTTTGCAATAAGTGGTTGTTAAAGAAGTAGTTTTTGATGTTAGATAAACATCTAGTTCATGCCAATTAAGCAGTGGTATCCAATCTGTTTATTTTAAAAATCTTAATTTTAGATTGAGCTGTCACAATTTTTTTTTTAAATAATGAAGGCAGTACATCATGTATAATAAACCGGTTGCATAACTATATTCAGCAGTGCTGCATAAGAGATTAGGCTTAAAATAGAACAAAGACTCTAATCTTTGAGTTGGCCTTAGCTTTTCATCAGCTATGAGGTGACATCAACAAAATACACACGGGACGTCTACAAAGAGCTGCTGATCTCCCTCGTGGCATCACTTTTCATGGGGTTTGGTGTGCTGTTCCTACTACTCTGGGTTGGGATATATGTATGAAGGTACATTCAAACTCTGTCCTTATTTTTTTTAAAATGCAGTAGTTTTAATTTAGAGTTGCTGAAACCATCAACACTCATTGTTTTCTGCCGTTTCAGGTGACTGACTTAAAAAAAAAAAAAAGAAATGAAAGACACATTCCAGTGTAACAAAGGACATCACACACAACATGAACTGGACTTTGGATTAATTGGACTGCACTGACAATATTTTGGGATCACATGGACTCTGGATTTTGTTTCACAAGTAAAGGGGATTTGTACAACCTTTGGTGTGTTTCTTTGTTCATCCTGACAGCTTCAGTGTTTACAATAATCAACACATCCCATAATGAAACAGATTTTACAGTTATATAAAGTGTTGATGTGTTGGGATCTGCCCAGACCTGAGGTGGAACGTAACCTGTCACTTCTTTAAGAAATCCAAGGTTATTTTGACACACACGGGGCTATTCGCGGTGTGTTTCAGTAGTGGCGCCTAAAACCCTCAATCCCTGATTAATCTTTGTGTTAAAAATAGAGCAGTCTGTTTCACCTTGTCTCCTGGATAATACTGAATACCCCCGAGATGAAAGGATTACACTGGAATTAGAGATGGCTTATTTAATAAAAGCAGCGGAGACACAATTCAAAGATCTCCAAATAAAGAAAAGTGAGTTCACGTGAAAATTGAATTATTAAAATAACAACAGTGTAAACAGCACATACTAATCTTACATAAGGCAAAAGAGACCACCTGATCTTTCACTGCAGGGGAAACCTGCTTTCCAACAAAACTATGAGCATATGCTCTTCTAAAAGCTACCCATTGAAAAAGTTAAAAAAAAAAGAACTTGTTCTACGAGGCAAAATCTGCATTTACACCTGGTCATTTTCAAAACATTCTCTCAGTGTGTTGCAGTCTTGTCTGCAACCCAAACTGATTTACTAGGCCACATAGATTAACTGACTCATCCTTATTAATACGATACTCACAAGCCACACTTGGCTTACCTGCCACTGTAAACCATTTAACCCACAGCTTCTTGGCTACAAAGAGCCAGTAAACAAACAGCGGTTGACACTTTGCTTCATCCCTGTTGTGAGTTATTAAGTTCCATTTGTGTGTAAAATATATATATATATATATATGTGTATATATTTATATACACACACACACATGTCAGTGTTGCTTTGTTAGATATGGTTAATAGTGAAAGGATTTCCAAATATAAAAATGGGTTAAAAAAAAATTATCCAAAGGAAGGATTAGCTAGTGATGCCCAGTGATATGTTTTTCCACAGTTTCTTAAAAAGTGTCTCTGCTTCACTGACGAGCTCTGGCGAAGGCATCACGCAGCCACAGAGAGTCCTCGTACAGCCTCGGGTCTCCCATGTACTCTGCTGTACGTTTGTATAAGTAGTAATAAAACACAGCCGCTGTTAACAGAAAGAAGCACAGTTAGTCAGTGACAACAGAATAGCTGGGGTGGGAGATGTATCTCTGAAATTAATTCGCCAATTACCTGTTCTCTGAAAAACAAAAAGAGCTTGGAGACCATCTGTCCAAACAAAACTGTTTGAATTAAGCCATCTTAGGTTCTGGCAAAAAGGAGGAAAAAAGAAAAGTCTCAGAAGATGGATCTTCATATATGACTTCTAATTTGCAAACAACAGTTTGAAAGCATACCAGCACCAAGCAGTGGAAGCAGATGCTAAGGGTCAGGTAAAGAGTAGAGAATACCAGCAGGGCCCTGAACCTCTCCAGAAGCAGCGACACCAGGCCGACCTGGAACACGTACGTGTTGAACATCATCAGGAGGATGATGATCACGTTGAACAAGATGGCAATGTCCTGGATGCTGCAAACACAGTTTTTTTAATAGTTAATTTTTTTAAGTACGGCTTTCTTTTTTATTGATATCATACCGACAAAAACTAGATTGCATGTCAGACATTAAAGTGAGACGCTGTCTGTGTAACAGCCAAGAATTCTTCTAATGAGTGCAAAATGTTTGATGTCAGGAAAACTGGCTATGTAACAGAAACCAACCACTTAATAAATGACACATAAATGGTACAAAGAGTAACCTTTCAGGAATAAAAGTATTATTTTATTATTATTAATAGATTTTTTAGTATTAAATCAGCATAAGCCTGGGCTTTAAGTCGTCTATGGCATTAGATGAGAAGAATTAGATGATTAATAAACAAGGGCTTAACTTGCATCTGAAAACGTTAAATATTTAATGTAACCATCACATTTTAGTACTTATTAACCTATTAAATTTAGCAGTAACATTCATTATAATGCACTAAAAACAAGAAAAGCAAGTGACATAAACACAAAAAAATGCACATTGTTAGAACATCTATCAAATTCTAGAGATCTCAATTCATATAATGAAAGATGACATCAAATATCTCTAACTCTGTATGTAGTAAAAAAAAAAATTTGAGAAATTGTGCATGTGTTTGTTAATCGGTTATAAAATAATTCAATCTCATCAGCACAGAGCTCTGTGACTCACATGAAAAGCACAAGTTGGATGACAGCTGCTCCTCTCAGAAGTTCACTGAAAGAGTTGACAAAGAGGTCATAGGCCAACAGTGTCAGCTGGATCAGCAGCACCAGTGAGAAGTTGCCGGTCTGAAGCATCTTCAAGGGCTGGTGGTGCAACCCCACAGCTCCACGGTGTATTCTCTTCAAAGTCTCCTTTTTTCTTGGTATTTGGTGGTGAAACCGACGTCTTTGGTCAACTCTACCCTCCTACATACTTCAGCAATAAACGACTTATCTGGAGCAAGACATTAATGAGCCACAATAATCCATTTGCAGTAAGCACTGGTCGCTTTTACGTTAAATTGTACATATTATATTCTCCAATCCGGTTTGCTCCGCTGTCACTGAACATGTTAGTTGTCCTAGATGAAAAAAATATTTCTGCGATGAGTGCTGCCTGTCCAAGATATCTGATGAAATGTATTCAATCCTGCCAAAAGCAGCATGCTGACATCTCAGATGTGGGAAATCTCCAGATATGCTGCACTACCTGAGAGGAAGAAGAGAAGCAACTGAAACAACAAAGACATTTTAAAAGCGATGAAAATGCCCACCTCGTCCAACTCATATCTTAGCCCGCTAGCCATCTCCACTGTGAACGAGGGGTTGATGAAATTTCTGTCTCAGTCGAGCCAAATAAGCATTGAACCTAATCACGTAAGGTCAACGTGCTCGTGTTGTTACACAGGCGGGCATGGAAAGGTCACTACTAGGATTATAGATCTGACCCAAGTAAACTTACTCAGACTGAAACACCTCTTGTTTAGTCGCTGTTTTCGAAGTACTCGTTCTTGTTTTCTTTTCATCTATCTAATCTACATCTTACGGTTGCCCTTTTAGTCCAGTCTGGAGTTAATCCAAAAGACGGATAATAGAGGAACTATAGGCTTATCTTTTCCACAACAAATCACCCGTCTGGCGATGAACTCCCCCCAGACACGTTTGCTACGCTAACACAACATTGCTGCTCATTGTTACGCAAGCAGGCTTCACAAACATAATTTAACTGACATATACTTACGAGACAAAAATGATGAAACCAAGTCTGCGTGAGGCAGAAAGCACTAATAAATCACAAAAACCTCTCTTTTTATTCGCAAACGCCGCTATTCAAGCATCTACTTCTGATTTTCGGCATTAGCAGATGTATTTCCGCTAATTCCATGGTAACGCTTCTTGTTACCGTAATAACGGTAGTACGTTTTTTTCCGAGAATTAAGCAAAAATACAAAATTCCCAAAGTAATTAATTTTCACCAATTTGGCAGGGCATTAATGTGTATCGTGGAAACTTGGATGGTTGCTTTCTAAAAACTGAACGAATAAGCGTAACAACTTAGTAGAAATTTCCGAGTGTCTCAAATCCGCCGTGCTGCGGCATATATTACGGTAATCTCCCTGTCACGCGAGGTCGTCACTGCCACCCAGCGGCGTGAGTAAGTCTTTGAATGCCTCCGAGGTGATCAAAGGTAATGACTGGAGACCTGAGTTCAGCACACCGCAGGTAAGTTGTGAAAGTTTCTTCAACTTCCTAGAGTTGTCAAACAGCGCAGTAAAGCGAGTCATTTAGAAATGCTATTCGTCGCGCTAATCGCCACCTTCTCTGTGTTGTGTCAAGTTGACAACCTGTTGTTTTGTAGTGCAGGTTCTCTCCCCCGTTAATAATAAATGCACACGTCTCCTTTCGCTGGTTTTAGTTTCCCGTGCTTGACACTTTGCTCTAAAACGGGGCATATTTACTCACTTTAATTAATTGTGAGTGATCTTGCTAAATTACAGCCATCAACGCTGAACTGCATTTTACAAACTGTCGCATTTAATGAAGAGGAACTCAGCACATGTTCAACATATGTTCTAAATACATTCACACAGTCAGACAGGATGTGATCTAATGCTTGACTCTTAAGTTTGCCTCAGTTATTTTTGTACCCTACAGCATGTTGTCTCACTCCCCGGGGCTGCCTACATTTGCACCAAACTTAGAGCTTACTAAGAAGTGTTTTTAAGTGCTTAAAAGTTTTGATATGACCTTTGGCTTATTGGGAATCTGAGGTGTCATACAAAATCCTCAGCATACAGTGTTTACACAGGTCTCTTATCTGAAATTGAAGTATATCCCTTATTACACCCAAGTTTTGAAGGCTTCATAGATAATCAGTACGATAATTTACTGCGATAATCAGTGTTTTGGATTTTATGCCTTCATAGATAGCACGCCATGGAAAGAAAGGCAATATTTTATCAACCACTGAGGCAGACCTTTTTTTTAATTCAATGTAGCATAAGGATGTCCAGAAAGAAAGTAGTTCTTACTTCTGGATCAGTTTAGTAGTATGTTTAGTTGTGTTTACACTGAAATGGCTATCCTGAGTAATAGCAATGTCATCTTACTTGAAGAATGATCATGTGTGACGCTGGTAACCCTTATAAATCACTGTTTTATATGAACAGTCATGTTGTCATGGAGGCTGTTTTTCCCCCAACAATTCCTGCAAGTAAAATTTGTTTGCAATTGTGGTTGTTCTGACAATGCAAACAACTGCAAATGTTTAATTTGCATCTCCTCTCCCGTAGCTATCCTCCCTCCCATTCGAGGACACTAATTCTTTTCACATGACACCATCCTGTTTTTTTACCTTCCACGCATCCTGGTGCTCATTCATAGGTTAGATTTTTTTTAATCTATATAAACAGTGAGGACAACTGGCTCATCTGAATGAGGAGTTCTTGTCAAGCCTTTCAGGGGATTCAAAATTATCTATGAAAATGTTTATAGAACAAAATGTGTTCTATGAAAACCATTTTCTTTATCAAAGTTTGTCGCACTGCATTCCTAAAAAATGTCCTAAAATGTAGCATAGACACGACTGATCAGACAGCCGGTCACAGGAGCTCACATGATGTGTAGAGTCAATAGCTAGTTTTTTCTGCACCTCTTGTTTGACAAGGGAGGGTCAAGGTCCTGTTTCTTGCACTATCTTGCAATACTAAAAAGTAGACCCAAAAATGTAAGCAAATGTAATTCTAAAACTGTGCCGGACAAGCAGCGTTATTCCTGGATGAATAAATTTAGCATAGCTGAAATATTATTACGATCGTGTGTTCTCTATCATGTGATATACTAGAAGATAAGCATGTTTACATAGCCTGTACTTAATGATAGACACATTCAAACCCACACCCATCTGTCTCTGTGCAGCAATGTCTAAGTGGCTGGACGATGATGAGGTGCTGGTGGGTGAAGGCAGTGGCGAGGCAGTGCAACTGAGCCCCAGAGCGCGGACTCTGCCTCCTGGGAGCCCCAGATCAGGCCACGGGCGTAGTCCGCTAGCTTCACCCCGCAGCAGGGAGCCAGTTCCACTGAGCCCGCTGGCAAAGACCATGAGCAAGGCCAAACAGCTGTTTCTGCTCTGTGACAAAGAGGGAAAAGGGTTCATCACAAAGCAGGACATGCAGGTGAGCAGCTAATGTGGTAGAGGAGCAACGTTTAGACTGACTGCAGAGTCTTGAACTTTGTCATCTCCTCTACTTGCTCAGTTTTCTATGCACTAATGTTTTGTATTTTCATGATCCTCCTTTTCTTCTTGTGTTCTCTTTCTTACTTTTTAACTTTAACTTATTCTCAGCTTTCATGACCTTGTCCTTCTGATTATTTTTGACTGTTTCTCACAGCACTTTCGAAAGTCTGATTATCAAATTGATATTTGATTAAAGTTTTTCTTGTTATTACTAATATTATTGTGCTTTTAGAGGTTACAGTGGGAGTTGCCACTGACCCCTGAACAGCTAGAAACAGTCTTTGACAGTCTGGACAGAGAGGGCAATGGTTACCTCACTCCTGTGGAGTTCAACACTGGGCTCGGTGAGCACGCTGCACTCAGTCATTTTAGAACAGTTTTAAAAGCGGATGATTAAATAAGCACATTATGTTATTCCTCGGTTCTATTTTCTGTGGTGTAGGTGAGCAGGTGGAGCTGGAGGAGGTGACAGACCTGGATCATGATGAAGCAGAAGAAGAACTGGACGAGGCGGACTTTTCTCAGGACCCCAGTGCTGTTAGATTTGTAAACATACTAATGGAACTTGGCACTGACAAACTTTTCAAAGAGTGAGTACTCTGCCCTAAAATCTTTACCATTAGCTTCCCTTTAAACTGTCCACCAAGATCTCCCCATTCAGTTTCACTGCAGCAGCTGTGTACAGTAATGTCACCTTCATCCTCAAATGTTAGCATATACACTATGTTCATACTGTTCTCATAAAATGGTTTAAATGCATCATCTCCTGCGATTGAGTTTTATTTTTGACTGAAAAATTGACACCAGGCGTGGTCTTCTGCTACTTCAAGGTTTAATGTAATGTGCATTAGGAGATGGTAATGTTTCAAAGGACTGTTTATTTAAAGGAATCTTCAAGGACTTCTTCAATATGTAAATGTATTTATGCAGTTCAGCATTTAAACTCAGCACTTTCTCTTTTCATGTAAACAAGTGATGTCGTGCAGTCACAGTTAGTTTTGTTTTTCGGTCACATTAACAGTTGTGTATTGTGCTGTGTGTCAGTCAGCAGGAGCTGTGTACTCTGTGGTGTGAGCTCCAGAGAGACCGACCAGAGATGCTGAGCGTCCTAGAGGGCATCTTGGTCCATGCAGTGTCCCATTTACAAGACACCATGAAAGAGAGAGACAGTCTGGAACAAGCCTTACGCAGGTCACACCTTCCTTCCAGTACATTCATTTTAAGTAGTTTAACTGTGAGTGTTTGGATTATGCTGAGATTTTGTGTTGTTGTTTTTTTCTGCATTAGACGGGAGAGCGAACATGATCAGGTTGTTCGGTCTATATATGAGGAAATGGAAAGTCAAATCAGAGAGGAGAGAGAGAAGCTCCTTGCTCAGGTATAGATATGTGGTAGTTGCACTGTTGTTCCTTTTAGCAGGTGTACCTCAAATTAGCATTTAATGAATTTATTGTGAAATCAAGGACAGTATTAAACAGAAGGAGAAAGGGAAAATACTTGAGGAGGAGCTGAGGATGCGGGAACAGGAGTTGGAGAATACACTGAAAAAACAGACGGAGGTAGGCATCCGAACTGTACTCATGCCATTATGAAGGGCGTTATATTTTAATGCGAACAGGATCTGTCTTTGTTCTCAGCTTGAGACCCGAATGCGCCAGCTGAGCCACGAGCAAGTAAACATCAAAGAGCAGAACCAGCAGCTTCAGGACCTCAACATGCAGTTACAGGAGCAGGTGGAGCGCAACAAAGAACAGTTGCAGGCTGCGTTGGCTCAGCTCAACTTGGCGCAGATCAGCAATGCGCAAGAACAACTGGCCAGACAGAGGTGATTAACCAAGGTCCAGATGATGCCTTAGCACCAGCTTTGAAGTCATTAAAAACATTGTCTGCATGTGGTATGGCTGAAAAAAATTTTTTTTTTAATTTTAATTTCATTTACTTTAATTTATTTGGCACCAATTCACAATGACAGACCCCATGCCCTGCATATTGTAAGGGAGATAATATTAGAAAGAAACCCCAACAATCACACAACCTTCTATAAGCAAGCACTTTGCAACAAAAGGAAGGAAAACTCGCTTTTAACAGGAAGAAACCTCTGACTGAACCAGGCTCAGGTAGGGGCAGACATCTGAGTCAGTCAAGAGTTTTAGTGTGAAGAGAAGGATTATAAATTCTATTCTGAATTTAACAGGCGGGTGATGAAGAGAAGTTGATATGGGAGAAACATGTGCTCTTTGTTTCTAGTCCTGGTTTGTACTCTTGTTGCAGTGTTCTGGATCAACTGAAGGCTTATCAGGGAGTTTTTAACTACCTGATGACAGTGAATTAGAATACTCTAGCCTACAAGTAATAAATGTAGAAGCTATTTTTTTCAGAATCACTCTGAGACAGGAACGCTTCTGATTTTAGAGGCACTGTGCAAATGAATGAAAGTAGCAATTAAAGAAAACATTTGTTTAATGTGCTCGCTGAAGGACGTATTTTAGAGGATGATCTGATATCCTCGTGTTGGTGTTGTTCCCAGACCATCATGAAAATGTTGTTCCAGGTTCAACATTGCAAGTGACCAATCACATTGTTGTGACGTTATTCTTTTGCGCGCCAAGCCATTCGTGCATTTATGAAATTCCAATGTTGCAAGGACAATATCAATTCTGCTTACTGTTTATTAAAGGGTTACGGTTAGGGTTAGGGTCAGGGTCCGTTGATCGGCGGACAGAGGCGGTTTCACGCAGCTTTAGTACAGTTTTTTGTTTTACGCCGGTTTTTCCCGAAGTCGCAAAAGTATGACGTCACAACATTCTGATTGGTCACTTGCAATGTTGATCCTGGAACAACATTTAGTATGATGATCTGGGAACAACACCAACACGAGGATATCAGATCAACCCATTTTAGATAGTAGTAGATTTTTATCATCTGGCTTCATGGATAAATAATGCTGGGTATCATCTTCATAACTATGAAAATGTATGCAGTGTTTTTTTAACAATATTGTCTAAGGGAAGCATGCATAATATTAAAAACTATTGGTTCCCACTCAGAGCCCTGTGGAGCTCCATGACTAACTTCCATGTTTTAAAAAGATTCCCCATTTTCATGATTATCTATGATTTAAACCAGTGCATCTCACATATATCTCTACCAGGTACCATATGTATTAAAGGCCCTTTAAGATGAGCAGTGTGTTCTAATCTCTAGTAAAATGTTGTGGTTAGCGGTATCAAATGCTGCAATGAGGTCTAACAGGACAAGGATAGAGATGAGTCTGCTGTCAGAGGCCACTGGAACATCATTTGTAACCTTCACTAGTGCTGTTTCTGTGCTATGGTGAGAAGGCTGAACTCTACTTGCAAATGATCAGTTGGCCATTTTACAACAACTCCTTCAAGATTTCTTTAAATAAAAGATTAGAAATAGGTCAGTAATTAGCTAAGACATGTGGATCAAGTAAAGATTTCAAATCTTTTGTTTGCTTCACTTAGAAACGTGATGAAGGTGTCAAGGAACATGAAGAAAGAGAAAGAGAGTCTTTTGAGACAACTGGAGATATTGAGGTAAGTCTAAAACTGTCTGCTGTTTCAGTTAATGCCAAGTTCACAGACTACAGGTATGTTTGAATAGTCCAAAAATCCCGCCACACTTACACTAGACTCCTTAACACCGCCATAAGATAAACTACAAAACTCATATCTTCATCTCACCTTGTTGTTTTATGCAGGTCATAGAAATGAGAACAGTCAGTGAAAAATATCACTTCATTGAATGAGACCTGTAGCAGAAAGCACATTGGCAATACAGCAATAGACACTGCTAATGTAAAGTGAAACCCACTCTATCAAATGTCAGTTTCCTTTCCTGTGCATTTAACAAGCTGTTTTTAAAAATTCAAAACATATCAGTAGGTTATGGCATGAAATGATTTTGGGACAGCACCATCTTGTCTCCTTTAATAAGATTGGTCCGGTGTATCCTGTAATAAAGGAAGCATCAAAGCGCCTTTCCTTATTTTTTGGAGAGTTCAAACAGCTCCTACTGCGGATGCCGTGCAGATATTTCCTTTTCACATTTCTCAGTTAGGAAGCTTCCCAAGGAAAATGCACTATTCAAACTTACCCGTGGTCTTTTTTTTTTTTTTTTTTTTAAATTTAATTCACCATTTGAGACACGGGTCTCACCATGTGAGGATGTCTCTAAATAGATTTCTTTTGTGTGTGTGTGTGTGTGTGTGTGTGTGTGTGTGTGTGTGTGTGTGTGTGTGTGTGTCAGGGATATGAACAAAAGGCTGCGAGATGAGAAAGACGCCCAACAGTCTCAGAAGAGGGTTAGTCACAGACATGCTGTCCTTCCTCCTCTGCCCTTAACATATTACCTACCTAGTGAAGATGTTTGTATGCTGTGGACACAGCAGGTTGATCCACCCTAAGCTAAAACTTGGAATAGATTCATGTTTTACATCATCTGTTATTATTTATATGGGCAGCTGTTATTTTTTTGGTTATTAATTAATGTTGCTGACACAGCCTTTTGCAATGTTGTTTTTCTGTGGATGTGCTCAGTGAACTGAAGGATTTTGTTGACTAGACGTTTATTCTGTCCTGTGTCAACTTGAAGGAAAAGAAAATGTTCTATTTATATTTATGTTTATTGGTCACATTTCACTGTACAAATTCAGGTGAACTAAGTATTTTTTTTTTTCAATCTAATAAAACTTTTTCTCAGACTTTTCATGACTGATAATCTAATTTAGCAACTTTCAGCAGGTTCAGCTCATCCTTGTTGTTTCACAAAACAAACATGAAGCATTTTTGTATAAAATGTGCAAATAATCTCATGAGTATTTATTTAAAAAAAAAAAAATCAACCTTGACGCAAAGACTGCCTCTTTCTTTATTTACCTATTGTATTTTTTTAAATCTACAAACACGAGTGCAAAGTTAAAAATAAATGAATAATCATAGTTGGACTGCATTCCTGCATTTTAAATGTACACTGTAAATAGTTTACTAGTGGAAGCAAGTGGAATTACTACAGAGATCACACACTCATGAGTGCAGTCCTGTGATAAAATCAAGTACACCATAGACATAATTCAGTAGTTTGTAGAGTTCAGCACAATAACTTGAAGTAGTCGTTTTGAATGAAGCCAATATGTCCAAGTCTGTGGCTACAAAACACCCAAATCATAAACCCTCCACCACCACATGAGGCTTTTGTGCTGATATCCTGTGTTTGGTTTTCACCAGACATCGCACTGAGCGGTTCGGTTCAAAGCGCATTTACCTTGGATATGCACCATGCTACATCCATAAATCTTTAATACTTTATAAATCTGTGGACGAGTATGAAATCTTAATGCTACATATTTCTTCTGCCTCACTTTCTACAAAAACCTTGTAGACTCCAAATGTCACACAGGCTTTGCAGAAGAGAGGGTCAGTTATAGGTAACTACTTACTGGAGGACAAGCCAATGAAAAGGTTTGTATAAATAGTGCATCTGTTTGTCATTTTTGCAGTGATGTAGCAGATGGATATAGGCAGCCACTAATTTTGTGTATTTATTGATTCTGAAGACAGCCATGCTCTGCTGATGAGTTGGAGCAGGACAAAAAGACAGAGGTGACAATATCATCCAAGAAACACCAACCGTCATGTAGAGTCAGGGGTGAAAATGTTGAACAGACCCAAACTCAGGTAGGGAAAATGTAAAATCTACAAATACACATAATATATCTGAGAAATAATTATTGAATAGCGCAGATGCAGCAACAAAACTGAGCAGTAATGATGGAAATTATGTTTTGAGGCTTTTGGTTTAGGGCTTAAACAACCACTGGTCACTCAAAAAAAAATAAAAATTAAACTTTTCAAATATTAGATTGATCAAAATGTCACCTTTGATTCTTTTATCTGAATTCTAGAGCAAAGCTGTCAGTACTCAGCAAGTGTTCAAGGTTGTGTTTCTGGGTAACTCGGGGGTGGGTAAGAGCTCCTTCATCCAGTATTATTGCACAGGGCGCTCCGACAGTAAAGTCAGCACTACCATTGGTAAGTCTTTTCACAGCGATGTACGTGCTCATCAGTGTATAGAAAACTACTGTGTGTATGTTGAAGTAAATGTTTGATATATGTATTGAAGTCGAGCATGAAGTCATAAGGCTTTGTTGTTCATAGGTATAGATTTTAAGATGAAGACTATAACTGTGGACTCCACCACCATCATCCTGCAGCTGTGGGACACTGCAGGGCAGGAGAGGTCAGACATGTTTACACAAGCACACAAAATCATCCGAGGTGCAGAATGTTTTACATCGAATCTGTTTTTTAGGTTTCGCAGCATCACCGAGCAGTACTACCGAAAGGCCGACGGCATCCTTGCCATGTATGATGTAACGCACTCCGCCTCCTTCACTGCAGTGAGAGGATGGATGGACTCCATCAGGGTGAGTAGGCGGCACTACCATGGTTTGATGTAAAAGCATGCAAAACAGTGGATCTTTATTTGAATATACGTGAAAGTTACTGACGTAATGGCGATGCACGAATCTCAGTCCTAACTTTGATTCCTTTTTTATATAAGATGACCTTTATTAGTCCCACAGGTGGGAAATTTGTTTTGTTACAGCAAAAGTGCAAAGTTATGTAGCAGAAATTAGAAAAACACTGGAATGCAATAAAATAAAATAAAATACTATATACAATACAATAAAATAGAATAGAATAATATATACAATAGAATAAAATAGAAATACAAATGCTATATACAACTGAGTAAGAAAATACAAATGTACAACTTCGTCAGAAGAAGAATTGTATAAGAATTGCACATATAGCATTTAGAATTGCACATATAGCAGTCTTATTGCACGTGTGAGGGTTTGATCAGCTGCAAAAGTCTTTGTTGTGGAGTCTGACAGCAGTGGGGAGGAAAGACCTGCGAAATCTCTCCGTCCCACACCGTGGGTGCTGCAGTCTCCCACTGAAGGAGCTGCTCAGTTTTTATATATATTATTGGGGTGACCTCTTTGGTGTATCTCCTTTATGTATAGCGTGTACTATAAACCCGCTGTATGTTTGTCTCAGGAGAAGATGTGTGAAGGTGCTGTACTAATGCTGCTGGGGAACAAGCTGGACTTGGCTGACAATCAGTGTAGAGAAGTGAGAACAGAAGAGGGTCAAAAACTGGCAGAGGTGAGGCGCATTAGACTATTCACCCAAATTTCTAAAATTGTAAAGCCACAAATGTATAAAAAGAAAAGTCTATTTTTTTGGTTATACAGCAACATCAAGCTTTGTTTTATGAGTGCAGTGCCAGGAATGGATTGAACGTGGAGGAACTAATGAATCACCTGGCAGGGTATGGCATCACATATTTGTGATTTACAGAATCACATTATGAAAATCCTCTGGAGCATTTATATAATATTACAGATAATCCTTCTGTACTTTTCTGTTGTAGCTTTGCCCATTTGTGACTTTTAAATGTAATCCCTATTAAACATCCTATCAAAGGCTAATAATAAATGAGAAGAGGGAGGTGCTGAGTGTAAATGTTGTCTTTTGTTTTGTTTTGTTTTGTTTGTTTTATGCACGCAAATCTTCAGAGGGAGGCTTTGGTAACATTTTTAAAATTGCCATGGTAGTTGTTTTATCTGACGAATCGACAAAGGGATCAAAGTAGCAAGCAATTCAGCATACATATATTCTATCTCAGATTCCATAATAGATTCCACTACTGTTAATCTATTAATTACCTAATAAACTGGTAGCTGGATGAACTTCCTCTGATATTACAGTAAGATCACAGATTTTTCTTCTCATATGTTGCGGTTTCTGTACATTTTAGGATGTTGGTAACTCAGCATGAACGCCAGTGTGAAGATGCACTTCTACTGACTGAAACCATGCCTAAAAGAAGTTGCTGTGCATGAACAGTTGAGGACAGGCTTTTGAAAAGACTGAAACTGCCTCCAGGTGTTCTTCTTTGGTTCAGTGGAGCCACGTTGTATCCCACACCAACAGCAGATCACCACGTCGTGACGTCACATCAGGCATTTTTCTGTGAACAAGTTTACTGAATAGAATAATGTTTTCCTTTGGGTTTATGCATCTTTCAGAAATGTCTAATAAAATCTATTTTTGATGACTGCTCTTTTGTCATGTGTCTTTAAAAAAAATCAGTTAAACCTTTAAGCTGCATGCTTTAAAGCAAGTAGAGCTCGTATGCATGGGAAACCAGCTGGGGGCAGACAAGTACAGCTTGCAGAGGGGCGAGCAGCCTGTTGTGCCAAAAGAGGACAGACGCTCAGACCCTTGAGTGGGAGGCTCGAGTGTGACTGTCAGCTGAGAACTTACATTGTTGCGCTCAACCTTCAAAGACAGTTGGACGCTGAGGTCGGCGGACTCTGAGAAGACGTTACCCTGATAATCTACATCCTTTGGGAGGTCCACCATCTAAACCAGGTAGGAGTATTTTGGTCTGTGTGAAAACAGCAGTTTTTCCATGACATAATGAGTTAAAAATAACTCTGAATATGACCACGGTGATATTGTTTTCAGTCGTACTTACACATTAAGATTGTCTTAAAAGTATATTTTAATCAGGTTTATACGTGTTATCTTTTTAACTGTTCTTTATATATGTTTGTAAACAAAGATGTTCATTTGTGTTTAAAATATAAAAAACAGAAAAGAAAAACATTTCCCATGATGCTCAGGATCATGACTTCTCTCAAAATAGAAGCACCAGGAAAGTTCTGTTTAGGCAAGAATAACAACATTTGACTTGAGCCTGAAGTAAAGAGTGAAAAGCTAACACAAAATCACTGAAGAATGAGACGATCAGATTATGTTACTGAAACGGGGGACGGATGTGTGTCTGCTGGATGATATGTGACACAGGACGTTAAGTATGTTTTCCCCACAACATATTTGATTTCATCTCTGAGCTCTTTTCCATTGCACTCTTATAGCACCTCGAGCTACTGCACAAAGACTAAGGTACAATCTCAACAATAGCCGTCACAAAAAGCCCAATTGTTCTGCAACCCACGGCAAAGGCAGGACTAAAGGGAACTGAAAGAGGAAACTGATATAGAAATAAACTGCATGTATAACTACATCACATATGACACTAATACAGCTTTCCATTATAAAGGATAGGAACAGAAATCTGTGTAAATCTTGCAGTGGGGGGGGGGTATAGCCTGCAGTTTTGCTCTCAGTATCTTGTAGTAATCCCTTTAGGGGGAGACTGAGATGTGCCATCGAATATTTGGTTGTTTCTTTACTGTATCAGCTTGAACACTGCTAACATTAATAATTCCCCTTTTTTAACAGAATGGAAGTTCGACGTGAAAAAAAGCACGCCTGCGGGACGATTTGTCTGAAGTATCTTCTTTTTCTTTTCAATGTTCTTTTCTGGGTAGGTTAATATAAAAGTGCAAAGATTTTCACTGAATTTTAGATTACAAAAGCAACTTTTGAACGATGTCATCTTAATTCAGTCAGTTGTAATTGATTTAAAGTTGCAACATTAAATTTGTGCAGTGCTTAAAATGCCATAGACATTAAGATGACTTCCTTTGTACACAGACACATTTAAAAAAAAAACGGAAAAAAAAACATACAAACTTTTTTATTTACTTATTTTTACTTTATTAACTGCAATTTCCTTTAGGCTTTAAGAATAGACTGATGTTCTAGTCTCTCAGGGCTTACACTGAAAGAATGAGGCGTTGTCCAGTGTGATCACATTTTAAGAGCAAAGTTATAACTTATGTGCTGCATTCTCACTACGAGCATCTGGTTTGAGTTGAGCTGGTAACGGTATGTTCTGTCAGCTGGCAGGTGGGGCTGTGTTGGCGGTGGGCGTGTGGACTCTGGTGGAAAAGAGCGACTACATCAGTTTGCTGAGCTCCAGCTTCTATGCAACTTCGGCGTACATCCTGATAGCTGCTGGAGTCATCGTGATAGTGACCGGGATAATCGGCTGCTGTGCCACGCTGAACGAGATGAAGAGTCTTTTGATTGTGGTACGGTGACCACGCCCACAAAATACTACCTGTTACAGAAAAACTGATTTTTCTTGCCCGTTTCACTTCACTCCACAGAAGCTGAAATCCTTTTTTCATTAGTCCACATGAGAAACCATGGCACTTTTAAGTCCATGTTTATACACTCTCACCCCCTGGTCCAGGTTGTGTATTGAAAGCTAATCCTTGGTGACCTTCTGTCTCGTCTGCCTGCACTCAGTGCAGCTCATTATGCCAGGCATGCCTGTCAGATATAACAGATAAAGTCATGCACAGTGTGTCTTTAAGAGTTTAGATATAGAGTGTCGCTCATGCCAGAGGAATGAAGGGCATCACAAGCTGCTGCTTGGACTTAAGAGTGTGTGTGAGTGAGACAGACAGACAGACAGACAGACAGACAGAGGGTCTGTGAGGATATCACTCAGACTCAGTGGTATATCTCTATGGTCATACTCCCCGCAATCTTTATAATGAGCACCTTCCTTTCCCACCATTTAATCACTTATTTTCTGGAGTATGATGTTTGTATTTTGTAGCCATGCACAGATATGTTCAGTGACATTATACCTGCAAAATGGTGCAAAATAATGGCATTTCACTGTATTCATAGTCATTTTTGTTATGTCTCTGCCTACAGTATCTGATCTTGTTGCTCTGTATTTTCCTTCTGGAAATCATTGCTGGTGTTCTGGCATACATTAACTACCAAGAGGTGAGGTGCCATACTTTCTATTTGTATCTGTTTGTATATAGAGACAAAAGTAAATAGTGACATACAGTTTATTTTGCTATAACTTGCACAGCTTCCAGTACTTTTTATGGTTATATCTATTCATCATTTAAATTTCACCCCAGAAATTACAAATGTCTTTTTTTTTTGTCTTTCTGCTTGCATTATGTGTATTTTATTAATTCTACTTTCCTTTCAAGTATTTCTCCTAGCTTTGCATCATTTTAATGTCAAATCTAACAACCACTCAGTTGCTGCACTCCTTTGTGAAGTGTGTTTTACATGCTTTTCTGTGCATGTTCATTTGTCCATTTTTCCCCCATCCTTCTCACGCCTCTCTTTCTTCCCCCTTTTTTCTTGCTCTAGTGTTTCCCTTTCTGCTACCAGGTAATCTACTGCAGTGTGTTTCTCCTTTATATCAGTCTGTTTTAGTTCTGACAGGTTGAGGTTATTTTTATTTGCAAGAGTCTTCATTAGAATCAGGGAGTGAGGTCATAGAATCTGTGCTCATATATTTTGAGTTATCTGTGGGTATTGCTCAGGTAGACAGGAATGTTACGGGGGAAGGAGGAAACTTGATCAGGAGCTATTTTTGTTGATGGGAGGTACTAAAGAGCTTCTCCTGTCTCACAGCTGGATGAAGAGCTCAAACAGAACCTGAAAGTGACCATGCAGCAGAAATACCAGCAGCCAGGAGAGGAGAGCATCACACAGGCTGTGGACAAACTACATCAGGAGGTGTGGAAAAGGAGAATTTGTTTCAGAAAAAGGCTCGAATAAAAAATGAGTAACATCAGTAAGACTGGACATGATTAATAATGAAATTCTGTGTTAACTGCAATTTTCTCATTATTTTCCCTCTCAGTTTAAGTGTTGTGGTAGCCACAACTTCTCAGACTGGAGCGACAGTGTGTGGATCCAGGCAGCAGAGAACGAGCGTCTTGTTCCCGATAGCTGCTGTAAAACTCCAGGTGAACTCTGCGGCCGCAGGGACCATCCCTCCAACATCTACAGAGTGGAGGTAAAAACGAGAAAGCTCTCCATCGACGCAGCGTGGCTAAATTTCACATGATAACAAGATATTATTATTTATTCTTTTTTTTCTCCCCTGTTCTTGTGCTCTCAGGGAGGCTGCATCATGAAGTTAGAGGAATTCCTCTTGAGTCAGTTATATATTCTCGGTGCAGTTGGTATAGGGATTGCATTTCTACAGGTGAAAGCTTTTACTGCTGAGCAAAACGGAGATAAATATGAACATCTATTTTAATGGAGTCTGGAAATAATGAGGTCTTTGTGTCTGTTTTGTTTCAGCTTCTGGGGATGATGTTTACATGCTGCCTTTACCGGAATTTGAAAGAAGATCCATACTAATTTTGTACTTCCCCCCTCCCCATCCATCTATTCATTTTCTTCCAATTGTCCAATTCATGACCGTGGGGATGGGTGCTGGAGCTTATCCTAGCAGTCATATGGCGAGAGGGAGGGTACACCATTGGACAGGTCACCAATCTGTCACAGGGCTAATACATGAGGACAGACAACCATTCACACCAACAGAATTTAGAATCACCAATTAACCCAACCTTGTGCACACTGTCGGTGGAAGTTGGAGTACCTGCAGAGAACATGCAAACTCCACACAGAAAGGCCCCAGGTTGGATTTGCACCCAGAATCTTCTTGCTATGATAATGCTAACCACCACACCACTGTGACACCCTTGTAGGGATCACTGAAGTTTTTTTAAACATCACAAAATTTAACACAACTTCTAAAATGTTTTCCAAATTATTATAACCCCACCACCCCAAAAAAGTATTTTTTCCCACAGTCCTACGATGCTGCATAGTTACTTCAAACACTGCGATGCTGCTGGACAGCACTGCTCATTTGTTCTCGCAAAAACAGCTTTGCATGTGTTTATGTATTCTTTAATTTAGGTCACAAAGGATTTTTAACTCTTTAAAATGAGTGGTGTATATTTAAAAAGCAGAGCAATATGAGCATGTTGTGGCCGCTTCTCTGTTTGTCTTTTTAATTGCTTTTTTATGTATAGTCATTACAAATGTGTATTTAAAAAACTAATATAAAGAACTATTTTTCTTTGTTGGATGCAAATAAAAGATACTTCCTTATAATTTCCACCCAAATTCTCAGATAATTTCTCCGACTGAACTTTTATTTTGAAACTTATAAGCGGATGTTGTTGTCAGCTGACTGTACACCCTCCTCGCGTATTTCTTTTGCATCGTCTCACCCTCAAGGTTTTTCTTTATAATTTAAAGCAAATATTATTAAAATGTCAGCGAAACCAACGTGTTTGATAGTGGCGAGTGCTTCTTCTCAAGGTGAGCCCGTTAGCTTTACTTTGAACAGCTCGGCTGTTCTCAATCATTCATGAATTTGTCCGTTAGCTTTGACTTACTTAGAGCTGCAGAACTAGCATGAGCTCTCTAAAGCGTTTTATCTCACACATTTTGTTTATTCAGGGGTGTCTGCGAAATCTTTCCATCAGTCCTTCAGCCTTTGTAGTCCGGTCTTTAACCTACAGACAGCCACACCAGGGGTAAGACTCCACCTGACAAGCAAATAGCAGATACACGAACAGCTGTCGTGACCTAAGCGCGTTAGTCCGTACTTACGTAGACAGTCTCCATGACAACTGCGCAGATTAAAAAAAAAAAAAAAAAAATCAAAGGAGAAATTTAAATAAATAAATAAACACGTCTTTTCTTTTTTTTACTTTTTCTTTTCGTTTGTTTGTTTTTAAATATGGTGGTAAAGAAAAAAAATTCCACGATATTTTCTTTGGGGGGTACCTTATTTTGGGGAAATTCAGCAATCTCTTTATCACTAAACTTTTGTGGTGATTCCTTGTATGCGGTTTTTATGTCCTGGTGAGTACTGAAATTAAAGTTCATTCAAATAACTTTGAAATAGGTGCATGTAGAATAGATAGTTACCAAAAGGACCACAGAGTGGTGCTTCTAGTCAGTGGAGTGTTGCTAAAATTAGAAAGTGATGTATCTTGTAGGATTAAAAAAAAAAAAAAAAAAAAAAAAAAAAGACCAGCGGTATAATCAAGGGTGATGAATGAAAGAAGAAAAAGAAACTCCAGGACAAACAAGTACCTCGTTTCACTGTGACACCCATTGTCCCTGTGCAACAGTAGCATCACATTTATACAAATATATGGGTGTTACTAAAAAAAAAAAAGTGTTTTTTCCTGAAATCCAAGTTTGTTATAAAATTGCAGCTACATTGCCAATCGCAAAATCCATTTTTTTTCTCCTACTGGTAGCTCATCCTGGTAGGGCAGGTAAAATGATCAGAACCCTGAGTTTAAAATATTTATCAACCACCAGTTTCAAGAATTTAAATATTATCGCAACAAAGATACATTATTAGATCCATGTTTGTAGAGATGGACTTACACACCCGAAAAAAAAGTTGTCTTTTATACCCTGCTTTCACCCTACTACTACATCTGAAAGGTCACGGACATGCGCTTTAAGATGCAACCCAGTTCTTGGAAATAGTTCTTGTCCACTTTGTGATCATTACCCTGGGTGTGTGATGTTACCCTGTACAGAAGTGTTTCTGTGGTTGCAGGGGAAGCCAATAGACTTTGTTGGGGTTGATGAAAGCACAGCTAGATGGGTGCAGGACTTCAGTGTGAAACCCTACGCAACACCAGCCAAACTTGAATCCATAGATGGTGAGAATATTTATTTCATGCCCATTCGGCCGTTTTCATGTCTGCTGCTTTAACTACTATCTGCTCACTTGTGTCACGATGACCCCTTTTAAGGTGCCCGATACCAGGCACTGCTCATCCCACACTGCCCTGGAGCGCTGAATGACCTGGCACACAGCGGCTCTCTGCACCGCATTCTCGCGCACTTCATCTCTCAACAAAGTGAGCTTGGGGCTTGTTTTAACATCTGTATGTATTTTTCTTGTTGTTTTTTTAGGAACACATGTACATGTGGTTTGCTTGGTTTTTTTCCCCTCTGTGCAGAGCCGGTGTGTGCAGTGGGACAGGGAGTGTCTGCACTGTGTTGTGCCACTGAAGGACAGAGGTGGATTTTCAGTGGCTACAGCTTAACAGGGGTTAGTGTTTGGTGAACTCACTAGGGGAAATATAACCCATATATTTGTTCAGCTATCACATGTTTGCTGTATTTAGTAACACCAACTTGTTGATCTTAATAGCCTTCAGTGTTTGAACTGGTGCGGGAACCTGATTTTGCCAACCTGCCCTTGATTGTAGAAGACTTCGTGAAAGACAGCGGTGGATCGTACACAGGTGAGCTTACCCTGCTAATAACAGAAGAGTCAAATACCAAATAATTATTTCTAAAACAGTCTGATGTTCGTCTCTGTGGGTTTTTTTTTTTTTTTTGCAGCAAGTCAAGAAGATGCCATGCATGTGGTCGTAGACAGGCACCTCATAACTGGACAGAACATGCAATCAACCTTGCTCGCTGTAAATAATCTAATCCTGCTCTGTAATGCCAAATAAAAACCTGAAATAATACACGAGGAATGCTCCGATTCGACAGCTTTGTCGTCCCACTTTTATATTCATGTAATTAAACATTTATTTTGAACAAGTATCAGAAAAATGCTGGGTCAGAAAGAGATGTTTGGCAAAACTGCAACATACCACTTGGTTATTTGTTGATGCTGTTATTATAAACCGAGTAAAAGCAACAGGATTGTGTAGATTCAAACATAATAAAAAATAAAGCATCAGGAGCAGATGTATTGTTGCTGATGGATGAATCTTTTTAAGAGCACAGATGATTTTAGGCGTTGGACTGAAGCGATGCTGCAGATGTCTGAAGGCCTCCAAATATAAATAAACCCTTAATTAAAATGGATACATACTGATAATCATGCAGCTTATTTTGTTGAATGCAGAGATGTACTAATCTGTACTTTTTTTCTTTCTTTTTTTAAATCGTATCATCACAGAAAATAAATAAAATACACTGAAGTACCTTTTTTTGTTGGTTGCAGATGCCTAAAAATAAACCGCCGTGTCATTCAAGAGCTCGATACATTCACGACCCTCAAACAAGTTGAGCGTTAATTAAACCCCGTCAGTGGCTCACTGCAGATGTCGAGATAGGAAAAAAAACAAAACGGCACTGACTTCAATGACAAAAAATATAGATATATTGTGTCAATCCGAGATTCACAGTGTTCGCCAACAAGTCCAACTCTTATAGCAGATCATAGAAATAATCCAGTCCTTGTCCCAATTCCCACAAGGAAATTCCTGTTCCCAGTTCAGCAGCTAAAGAAATCCTCAGGTCGATTGACTGTAAAACAGTTGAAATAATATTAATCACTCATTGATGATTAATACTCCTATTCTTTTAATTGCAGAAGTGAACAGTTTTACCTTCAGTGAAGGGTAGTACACCACATGCTTAACTGCATTGTTCCTAAAATAAAAGGCAAAGGACAGGATATTTAATCAAGAAAAGCTCTCGGGACATTTAAATAACCTCGAAATATTGTTTAAACCCTGATGTTTTATTAAATTAATACCTCTTGTAAGTGAAGTAATGCTCTGCAGAGTATTCATCCCAGAGAACCTTTGGCCTGTGTTCTCGCAAGATCTCGATGTACCTGCAGGAAACCACAGACGAGTGCGGTAAGAGGCTTCAAGTCCATGTCAAAGTTCTCAATCGACTCTTTACTCCAACTTATCGCCATTTTTTACTATAAATAAAAAGCTCATGCTACTTGCAGTCAGAAAATTACGTTTAGTACTGTGAAAAAGTCCTGAGCCACCCTGTAATTCTTTTTATTTTGCTAAAAGAAAGGGAACCAATTTTTTTTTTTTTTTTTTTTTTTTTTTTTTAAATCCATGCAAACATACGTGGAATTACCAGAGTTTCTACAATTCTAATGAGCTTGAAAGTCAACACAGTCTGAATGCTATGCAGTAAATGTTTAAGGATGCTGCACACCTTGTCGAGGTATGCTATGTTTACTCTTTGAGAATCACCTTTTTACTGCAAAAATATGATTTTGTGTCAAACTCCAAAACTGGTTCTTTGCCAAGTCATCTACTATGTGCAGACACAACACTAGTGCGTCCTTCGAGTTAGGTACCTTTTTTTATGCTGAGTGATTTATAGATCAGGGTTAAGTGGTTTAACAAAAAAACTGTAATGGAAATGGTCAGGACTGGACTGAAAATGTGTGAAAAAGCAGGAAAAGACTTTTTCAGATCAGCCCAAATATCAAAGAGAAATTAAAAATGCATGCCGTGGAAGAGTTCGGGTCTTAGGAGGTTAAAGTATTGCAGCAATAGCTAGAGTTTCAGCTCACCTTGTTCCCAGGACTGGCTCTGTTCCCTGGCTTGCAAAATCAAGGCCGTACAGATTGAGTCCAAGCAGAATCTTCTCCCTCCACTGAGAGTTTGGTGCAAGCTGGAGGACACAGTCTCTGACCCAGGGCAGCGGAGAGCTAGGGCCCGGCCTATAACAACAACAGCACACAACTCAGAAAACTGGATTAACGCCAGTTTGAATCCTCTTGTTGCATCACCTGTGCCATGTACTCACCTGGCACCACTGGAATAGTCATATGTCATGAGACTGAATCCATCGACGACTGGGGCCAACTGCTCAAACTCCTCCCTGCCAAACATACCCGGCTGCCCTGTGCTGATAATTCACAGGAAAAACAAATCTAAACCAATCACACTGATTGTTTTTGTTGTTTGTTTGTTTTTTTAGCATTTATAGCTGCTGAATGCAAAATAAATGAATTCACCTTGTTACTGCTGGTGGAATAACAAGAATGCAGTCTAATCTTTTAGCTTTCAAAGTCTCGCATATGTGTTTCACCAAATGGACCAGTTCCCTGTGTGGGTAGATCAGAAATGCTTGATTATTGATTAACCTCAGACAAAGCAAAACTTGTGATCGGGGCTTGCAACAGAATCACTCACTTTCTTTTGTTACCTCCCAGCTGACTCCACAACTCCAAGGTGAAGCCATCGAAACCTTCAGTCTGCAAAACCACGGTTTTTACGTTAATCAGTCACCGAATAAACCAAAAACAAGGTTTTATTGGAATTAAAGACACAAACACTACTTATTTACTTTTGCAACATCCACCAGCTCAGTTCCCAACTCGTCAATTTCATCCTCACTTCCAAATACTGCCATGTAGTCCTGGTAGGACCAGCCATCAAATAAGAGCCGAGGCACTGATGGTTAAAAAAGAAAATGAACTAATCTGAATCCACACAATCAGACTTGAGTACCTGTGGGCAGTAAAGTTGGCATTCACTCACCAATCCTGACTTTTTTGTTAGACTTGCGTACAGCTTTGACCCAGCCTGAAAAGATCAAAAGACGCTCTTTTACCTCATGTTCATCCGTGACTTATTAATCAGTGATAAAGTTAAGGAAAAAAGTGGATCATCTGCCTGGATCGTGATCGTGGAGTCCCGTAACGTCAAAGGTTTCAGGTCCTCGTCTGCGCAGCTGAAGCCACACCGGTGACACCGAAGTTAGCTTGGACCCAAACATCTTGGCAACGTCATAGCCGTGGGAATTCCACTGCAGGATGAGAAAAATAAGTTGTGTCTTTGACTGTGCTAAAACGTACATATGAAACCCTAAAGGGCAGGTTTTTAATTTTCTTACATGACCATAAGCATATTAAATTAAAGTGTTACCAGTGTCATAGATGAGGGGGGATTGGATAGATTTTTTGGTGACAGCTAATAAAGATTAAGAAATTAGAATGTGATTATCAAACCAGTTAATGATTCATTATCTATCAACTGATAAATCTACTCACTGGAGTCCACATGGCTATGGTCTGTCCCATCACTTACACACTATTGTCAAACGTTTAAATTCAGCAGGAGAACAAGGAGATATAATTGTGACTGGATTTCAGACTTACGGGTGTCACATATCCAAGCACTGGTCCTTGAAACGTTTTCTTGATGTGTGCACAGTATCTCTTTTCCTCCTTCGCTATGTCTTTCCAGTGCGGGTCTGACACAACAAGGTTTCTCTCCAGTACAGATAATTCTGCTGGAGATGTCTAAACAAGTGAGATCAAAGAGAAAAGAGCCCGTTTCAGTAACAGATAACCACGACAGGACGGAGACAGAAGACCAAGGACATTTTAGGCAAACGCGTTCAGACCTGTTTGACCTGACAGCACAGAACAGCTCGAACCAGTTTAAAGATTAAGACCTGAAGTTACTCACCTCAGCTTCAGCTTTGTGCGACTTCTTTGCATCGGTTTTTGAAAGTGTGGCACTGACCAGCCAGCAGCTTGAGACGATATGAAGGAAGACCAACGAGGCTCTCATTTCCAAAAAGCCAATTTAAAAAACACAGAGCAGTTAAATATAAGATTGGCTAGCTGAGGTCTGCAGATTTGCAGTGCAAGTGTTTCCTTCCTTTACTGGGATGTGTGAGATTAGAAACCACCATATCCTCCCGCGGCCTAAAATCAAGCAGAGCAGTAACCCAAAGCGGCCCGGCTCGTCCTGCTAAAACATACTACCCTAAATAACCATAAACAGACTGAAAGCTTTTGATGTCAGGCGGTTGGTGTCTGTTTGACTGACAACTTATCTCAATGTGCTTCTGAAGCGTCAGCCTCGCCAGGAAACTTCCGGGGTTTGCATTTTTCAAAATAAAAGGTGCGTGTTTGTGACATCCGAGCCTATAGGTGGCAGTGTGCCGAATTTGTCAACCAGTAAAACACAAACAAGGAAGAGAACAGGAACCAAACAAATCCACCTGAGTAATGATAGAGAGGGTGTTACATTTCCAAGTTATTTAGCATGATTAACTAACGTTAAATTTGGCTTTTCCGTCTTTAGGTTTCAGGCGCTAACAGGTGAGTGCAGTTCTCGCTTGCTAACTGCTCGTAAAGTAAAATGACCGTGGCTGTGATGTTAGCATTTAGCTTTAACATGTTTGTGCGTTGAAACGATTTACCTATACCCTGCTTCTTTTTTAAGGGTTACTTTCATCTATAATAACTAAGTGTGGGTCCTAGTGCTTTTTATTTTACAGCTTTTTTTTTTAAATTTTACAGTTTTTCCTTTGTTGTTTTTGTCGTTTTCCCCAAATTAAAAATAAAATAAATACAGTAGTGGGTGTACAGGCTAGTAGATTCAGTTTCGGACGAATTATTTAGGAGGAGAAGTACAGAAAAAGGACAAAAATATTTAAATATGGTTAAGACCAATTTAACCTGTGTCGTAATAATAATAATAATAATAATAATAATAATAATAATAATAATAATACATTTTATTTGAAAGCGCCTTCCAGAACACTCAAGGACACTGTACACAGCAGAACACTAAAAGCAAGCAGTTTACACAATCATAAAAGCACAAGACATAAAACAAATTTAAAATAGCAGAGTGGAGAGGTCATGTGGGATAAGCTATTTTGAACAAGTGAGTTTTGAGTTGGGACTTAAAGAGAGAGAAGGAAGTGATATTTCTTAAATCAGGAGGTAGGGAATTCCAGAGTCGAGGAGCAGAGCAAGCCCTGCTCCCCATGGTGGCAAGACTGGGAGAGGGGACAGAGAAAGAGAAGAAGATCTAAGACACAGAGATGGGGTGGTGATCTGAACCAGATCAGAGAGATATGCAGGAGAGAGATGATGAATAGCCATAGATGTGTACAAGAGTATTTTGAAATTGATACGATATTTGACTGGGAGCCAATGAAGCTGCTGCAGCTTAGTAGTAGTATGATCATGAATAACTATTATTGCTTTGAATATTTTGTTTGTTATTTGTTTGAGTTTTTTTGTAGAACATTAAATCATTTTTTTGTAACCCAGAGAAAAGGTGTATAGAAATAAAACTGTAAAAAAGTTAAACAGAAGGTAGAAGAAGCATGAACGTTGGAAGCAAAACTATACTTTAGTATTAAAGTGGATGAAATGTCAATTTAACTAATCCATAAATCACAAAATTAAGATTATTTATCAATCTTTGCACATTATAAATATTATAGCATGTAGAGATGTTTTTCTAAAAATCAGATGATGTGCTAGAAACATCTTGTTCTGTTACCATTTCAGTGAGTAATGGCCTTGGAAAAGTTTGTGTCAAAGACACTCGAGCTTCTGCAGGAGGAGCGGGAGGCTGAGATAGAGGAGACCAGGTATGTAATGTCACATCTGCACTGTCAAACGGTCACACTGCAGAATTTAGTTTGCTGAACTGTGCGACATAAAGATGTTTTTATTATTTGTATTTAAATTGTTTTCAGAGAGATTAAGGTGTGGTTTTAAAAAATGGATTTGTTTCTAAACACAGAGATTTCTCCTGAAAATAATCTAAAACCAAATGTGGTTATCAACAGTTGTCACTCGTGATTTCCCTTTTTTGTGCCCTCAGGGTATGGCAGGAGAACATTTCTCTCAAGGATCTTCAAAACAAAGGTGTTTGCCTGCTGAAACTGCAGATAGGAAGTCAGTCCACAGGCCTCTACGGCCGCACAGTCGTCATCTTGGAGCCAAGAAAGCATCTTGGGTTCTCATCTCTGCCAAGCAACAGCTTCGGACCTGGTGAGATTGACGTCTGTTTTTACTTTATGAGGCAGAGTGTTCAGCTTTGAGGCCCTTTTCCTTTTATGATGAGGCTTAAAATTTTCTTTTTTGATAAAGCTTATAGTTAAGGCTGGATCAGGTGACCATGAATCCTCACTTAGTTATCCTGTAACAAGACTAGGCTCTCTTCAACACCAACAAGTCGCAGCAGATGGCTGCCCCTTCCTGAGCCTGGTTCTGTCAGAGGTGTCTTCCTATTAAAAGCTTTGCTTTCCCACTTTTGTCAAGTGCTTGCTCATAGGGGGTTGTCTCTCCATTATTATAGAGATTTACCTCACAATATAAAGCACCTTTAGAAATGGTTGTTCTGATTTGCACTATATAAATAAAATGTAATTAAATTATGTTTATATTACAGTGAGGTATGTGTCTGTCTTTGCAGGTGATATAGTTGGCTTGTATGACACTACTGGATGCACTGCAGCCTCACAGATCAGTACTGGGATTGTGACAAGGGTCGGCCAAGCATCTGTAAGTGTGGCCTTTGATGATTTAAAGGATGGCCACAGTTTAGATTCAGATGCACTTTACAACCTTTTAAAGTTAGCAAACGACGTCACTTACAAACGAATGAAACGGTGAGGAATATCTGTAACCAAAAATACCTCGGTGCATGTGAATCAGTACACTTTTGAAACTTAACCCATGGGGTTTCTGCTTGCAGTGCTTTGAATACATTAAATGGATACAACAATGGACCAGCTTCCAATTTAATAAGTGTCCTCTTTGGAGACACAAAACCTACTTCTCAGTCACAACCAAGTGAGTAAATATTAGCTCCTGTTTTAATTAAAAGATTGTTTAGAAATCTAAGTTTCCATATGCATATATAACGTTCAGCGCATTGGTGTTTGCCTCTGTTTTATTTCATCAGATAAGGTTGAATTCTTTAACTCAAACTTGGATGACTCCCAAAGAGAAGCTGTATCCTTCGCTCTGTCACAGAGAGAGCTTGCAGTGATTCATGGGCCTCCGGGCACTGGGAAGACCACCACTGTGGTGGAAATCATCCTGCAAGCTGTCAAACAGGGGCAAAAGGTGCAAAAATGTGAATTTGTTAGTGTATAAAGAAGAATGTTATCAATGCCACAACTCTAGTCTAGACAGGATCACTTTGGCTCTTGTGACTGTGCAGATCCTGTGCTGTGCTCCTTCAAATGTGGCGGTGGATAATTTAGTGGAGAGGTTAGCCCAGGGCAAAGCCAAGGTCCTGAGGCTGGGTCACCCAGCCAGGCTACTGGAGTCCATACAGAAACATTCACTGGATGCCATCCTGGCTCAGAGTGACAACGCAAACATCATCGCTGAGATCCGGAAGGACATTGATAAAGCATTTGTGAGTATTATAGTGTGGTGTCCCGCTAACATGTCATTTTAGTGCCGTCTCAAATGATTTGTGATGTTGTGATTGTTCCAAGACGGGAATGAAAAAGGAGAAAGGAGAACGGGGGAACATGAAACGAGAAATAGGAGAGCTGAGAAAAGAGCTGAAAAGCAGAGAGGCAGCAGCCATCGCCCAGATCCTTAAAAGTGCTGACGTTGTGTTATCAACCAACACAGGTGAGTAATGGCCCGATGACAGTGTCATTCAGATGCTGGAGTAATGATGAAAGGTAATCGGAGAGCGCTTGTCTGCGTGTGTGCAGGTGCCTGCGATGACGGGCCTCTGAAGTTCCTGCCAGCTGAACATTTTGACTGGGTGGTGATAGACGAGTGTGCTCAGGCACTGGAGAGCAGCTGCTGGATCGCCCTGCTTAGAGCGCGCAAGTGCATCCTGGCTGGAGACTACAAGCAGTTACCACCTACCATTAAATCACAAATGTAAAAAATTCAAGTTTGGGTTTTTTATGCATTCATAATATTCAGCATTTGATATCTATACCGTTGTGACTTTTTTTCCTCAAGTCCCAGAAGTTTTTAACCTTAAAATACACGATGTAGCATTTATCTGTTGCCAGTATGTAAATGAATTGTAACATAACCTGAACAATGAGACATTCACCGCCTGCTTTTATTAAGCCTCTGGAGTTAAAAGTGGAGGACAAAATCCAAAGGATGTCACTAGAAATAGTTTTTAGAATTTTAATTTTTCCTTTAAAAAGCACTTTTGACACATTTTCTGAAGCATTCAGATTTCTGATTATAAAAACAACAAGCTTGGTTAAAGGATAGGTTTCATAGTTTTCCAGTCTGTTGCTTTTTAAAACACCGAAACAGGTTTTTCTAGCTCTAATCAGCTCTTCTGTGTGTACTGGTGGTTCAGAGATCTCATCCTAATGCACTTTTAATCCCAGTATCAAATCAGTTATAGAAAGAAGTCATCGATGCTCCATCCATTTTTTTCCACTTTTCCAATTCAGGGTTGTGCAGGGCGGTAACCTATTCCAGTTGTCACAGGGCGAGAGGCAGGGTACAGCAGGGATCTCTCCTGGTATTCTGGCTTTCTCCCACAGTCCAAAGATGTGCAGTTAGTGGGGTTGGGTTAAATGTGTATTCTAAATTGGCCGTTGATGTGAATGCGAATGAGGCTGGTTTTCAGAAATTAAAATGTAAATCTCTAAAATTTTTATGTTGTTCTGTTGCATACAGGGCTGCATCAAAAGGCTTATCTCTGAGTCTTATGGAGAGACTTATCCAGATGTACGGGGACTCGGTGGTTCGTATGCTGACAGTTCAGTACCGCATGAACAGTGCCATTATGCAGTGGGCCTCCAAGGAGATGTACCATGGAAGACTGACCGCTCACAGCTCTGTGGAGGGACATTTACTGAAGTGAGACTCAATGTACTATTTTAAAGCATCTCATATTTGAGTTCTGGTGACGGATGAATCTTTGGATTCATTTAAAAATGTCGCTCAAAACAGAGATCTAGCAGGAGTCGCATGCGTTGAAGAGACCAGCACGCCGCTGCTTCTTATTGACACAGCAGGGTGTGGTCTGAGTGAAATGGAGGTCGCAGATGAGCAGTCCAAAGGCAACACAGGTTATTCTTTTTTAATTTTAGCTTGTAAACAAGCCATCTATGTTTACTGCTTGTGTGGTATGACAGTTTAACAGCGTGTGATGTGTTTCCTCAGGTGAGGTCGACATCGTCGATCTGCACATAAAAGCTCTGACTGAAGCTGGAGTTAAAGCTAAAGACATAGCTGTTATTGCTCCATACAATCTACAAGTAAGTCACAGAAATGAGACTGGCAGCACTGAAAGTAACTGATTGGTTTCAAAATTCCAGGGAGAATTATTAAATTTTTTTTCCTGAAGGTCAGATCATCATAGCACAGTGATTAGGGAAATGCAAAAAGGATGTAAAGACTAGTATAAAGAATGACTTAGCTTTTAAGTAACTTAATGCATTACTTTAAAGAAAAGTGATATGTGTATTACATTGCTTAAAAAAATAAAAAATAAATAATTCCCCCAACAGAGAAGAAATACCTCCAACGTGCACAAACATTTGACCACAGTGTGCAATAAATTTGCATGTATGTATGTAAAAACATCTTTCCCTTTGATAAAAATAAACACCCGAAGCTTTATCATTTAAATGGTACATGGTAAACACACTGGTACTTATATAATGTCGTTCTACTTAATTTTGAGCACTCAAAGCCTTTTCTAAGTCTCATTCAGCCAATCACACACATTCATACAGTTCTTTTATCTAACATTCACACACTCACACTGCAATTGGTGGCAACTCGGGCTCACAGACATTCCGTCATTCCGACCTAATTGGTAGACATTCCGTTATACCACTTAAACCACAGCTGCCAAGGAAAATCGATATAACAGTGCTGTTTTGAATATAACAACCGTTTTTCTCTCCGTACAGGTCGATCTTCTACGTCAAAAACTTTCTGCAAAGCATCCAGAGCTCGAGATAAAATCAGTGGATGGATTTCAGGGCAGGGAAAAAGAGGCTGTCGTGTTGTCGTTAGTTCGATCCAACAGAAAAGGTAATTCATGACATTCCTTTTAATTCTGTCACAGAATTGCAGATGTTAGCTGCATTAAACATAAACAACAGGCTATCACAATTTTTTTTTTCCCACTGATTCCATTTATTTTAGGTGAAGTTGGATTTCTAGCAGAGGACAGAAGGATAAACGTTGCCGTTACGCGTGCAAGACGACACATCGCTGTCGTGTGTGACACTCAAACCGTTCAGAATCACGGTTTTCTGAAATCCCTGATTGATCACATGACTGAGTTTGGTGAGGTCAGAACAGCGTTCGAGTACATTCAAGACATCGTACCACAAAATTACACCCGTGACCACAAAGATGCGAAAACAGCCTCTTCCAGCACCTCCACATCTACCAAACACAAGGTCAAGGATCAGCCCTCCAGTAAAGCAAAGCCAGGACAGAAAAAATCTGCTGGTAGCAGCAGCAAGGAAAATGCAGCTGGTTCAGAGAAGCAAACAAAGTCTAGCACATCAGCAGAGCAAGAGCAGAGTAAGGGCAGACGCGCTGAGATCAGAGAGCAGGTGGAAAGGTTTATGAAGGACTTAAACCAGAGTGAGCTACAGTTTCCGTCATCGTTTAACTCTCATGACCGGCTGCTGGTCCATGAGATCGCTGAGGAGCTGGGCCTCATTCATGAGAGCAAAGGAGAGGGAAGTGAGAGGTGTATCACTGTCTCCAGACCCCCAGTGTCAAAACCAGCCAAAGAGGAAGCACGAGCAGCAACGGAAGAGGAAGAGGAAACGATCCCAGATTCAAAAAGTGAGCCATCGTCTCAACCCCCCTTAGACCTGAAAAGTTTACATTTAGAGAGGATGAAGAGGGAGCAGAAGAAAAGGGAAGAAAACGCTCAACAAAAAAAGCAACAGAACAACATTCATCCAGCTCAAGGCCACTCATCAAAAAAAGCAAAAGGTTTGCATCAGAAGAGTCTAAACAAAGCATTTAAAGGTGTTTTCTTACCCATCAGCTTTCTAACAGCTTAACTCTGCATCATGTTTCAACCCCAGGAAAAAATCGAACCAAGGCTGGGGCCTGCGACATCGCTGCTGCCTCTGCTCCAGATGACGACTTCGACACACTCATCAGTAGTGTCATGAAGGCCGACAGTGTTTGTAGTTTTGTCAAGTGCAAAGCATCTGTGCTAACACTCGGGCAGCTCTGCCTGTTCTGTAACAGGCAGTATTGTCTCAGTCATCATATACCAGAGGTAAGAGGCACGCCTCAACTGAGTAGTATGTTTGACGTGTAGGTTAACAGGTAACACCTGCCAAGCATCTGTGGAATTTATGTTTTTTTTTACGTGAAAGTCTGATTGACGTCTTGCAAATATTTTTCAGGTTCACGGTTGTGGAGATAAAGCCAAGTCTCATGCTCGAATGAGGATAAGTAAAGAGGGTGTTCTTTATGCTGGGAGTGGGAAGAAAGACAAATCTATGGACCACAATAAGAAGGCCTATCTGCAAAGAAAATTGGACTCTAAGCTAAAAGACATGGCGTCACAGAGGAAGCCAAAAAACAAAGAGAAGGATGGTTAATGGTTAACTTGACACTAAATTTAAATAAATCTAAAGACTTCGTTCTGAGAAAGCTAAAAGAGTGTTTGAAATGTTTTATTTTCTTGCTCTTTGGACCTCAGTTTGATACAGTAAAGTACAATTTCCTGCTGAAAAACTCTTATTTAAATAAATAATTTTAATTACAAAACATTTTCATTGTGTTTCAGTCACAATATTTATTGCATACATTACTAGTACTGTTATGACACGTAATGGAGCCTGCCTTTTAACTCTACAGAAATGGGAAGCTATTCTACTTTCACTTTGATTATCTGGGGACAGATTGTCAATGGACTCGCGTTTTGCACATCCTTACACAATCCGGGGGAAAAGTAGGGGAAAACCTTCTCAGTAAATTTGTCTTTGAATGTGTGGATCTTTGTAGAATCTGCAGCATTGATGAAAACGACTTTTCCCCTGTCATAGTCCAGCTCGACTGTAATCCTGTTGGGCTTCTCCTTCATTGGGAGCTTGGAGCGAGGTGTGGTCTGTGCCCACAGTGAGTCTCCATTGCTCAAGCCAATTACCCAGAAACCCTCAGCAGGGCTGAGGAAGATGGTATTCTTTCTTTGGATGGAGTCTAGAGCCACTCCGATGTACCAGTCTTTGCCTTGGCCCACATCTACAGTCCAACTGTGCTTTCCAGATGTAAAACCAGTGGCTCCCAGCACAGAAATACGGCTGACAAGGCGTTCGGGATTGTTGGGTAGGAGCTTCTTGCTGCTGTATTGCACACAGGACAGTTCTTCAGAGTAAGTTGAAATGGGCAGTGTTTGGATCCAAAACAACAGGAACTGGAAACCATAAAATTCAGTTAGTTGAAAATATGATAGATTTAGAGTAAAATCTTTTTCTTTAACCCACCACATCTGACAATGTCTTCCACCTTCTTCCAAATGTGAAAACTTAAGTGATCCCAGATGCTTTGCAGAGTTTATCAGGTGATAAACTCTGATGACCTCTGGCTCTCCAATTTTCCACTGAAGCCTGAAACATGTTAAGTTGTTACAGCATTCTCTCATAGAAAGGATCAATGCTGATTTTAGCAGATAGTGGGTTATGCTTACATTTTCTTTGTCTTCTTGTAGTCCTTAAGTTGAAGAGAGAATGTGAAAGAGAGTACATTATGAAATCATGTGTGAAATAGAGTTGCACATCTGGAAACGGCTGAAAGTATTACACCTGTACAGTAATTCAAAGACACACATATGTGCACTACCGTTCAAAAGTTTCAGTTTTGTATTGCAATTCAAGTCGTTCAACTCTAATGAATAGCTTGAAATGGTACAAAGGTAAGCGGTGAACTGCCAGAGGCAAAAAAAGATAAGGTTACCCAAAACTAAAAAATAATGTACATTTTAAATTTATACAAAAAGGCCTTTTTTTCTTTCTTTTTTTTAGGAAACAAAATGGTTTAACAATTTAAAGCTGTTCTGCAGTAATAGAGGTTGATCAAGCCTTGAAAGTTGGTGCTGTTATTTCCTACAAGTGTTCCAACTTTTCTGGATTACTTACAACCCCCTCTGTCTGTGAGCAGACCATGGAAGCTAACTATGGCATCAGAATAAAACAAAGAGGCTTGCCTGGGCCGTGAAACACCACTGCCATCAAGTAGGCAAAAGGATGGTTCCACAGTGTTTGCCATCAACTGTCAAACATGGAGGAAGAAGTGTGATGGTCTGCATTCATTCATAGTTCCTTCCAAAACATGCAAACCTCCTGTACTCCCGTACCACAATGTTGGATTTTGAACCGAATGCTGATAACACACTGCAAAGTCTCCCTCCTCTTTAGCCCGGAGGACAGAGCATCCACGATTATCAACAAGAACGTCTAATTTGGACTCGCTGAACACTTTACCACTTTGAAACAGTTAATTTCAAAGGCGTCTTGGTCCACAAGACACAAAGGTACTTCTGCACTGTTCAAATATGGCTTCCTCCTTGCATGATAGCGCACATAAGCAGCCGAAATGAAACAAATCAGAAGTGCCAAAACTGTAATTGCCAACTAAACTAGGTTTAAAAGTTCATATTATGAGCTCTACACCAGGAAAAAAAGCCGTTATTTATGCGTTATGTAGTGTTAAAACAGGTACAATGCTGTGAAAAAGTATTTGCCCATTCCTGGGTTCTTTTTTTTGGATTTCTCAACAAGATGATGGTAACAAAGGAAGATTTGAGGCTCCAAAACAGGACACAAACTAATGGGTTACAACCATGGACACTGTAAGAGATGGACGTAGCGATTTTGTAACCGGATGCAGTGAGTCGGTGCAGGTCTGACTGTCAAGCCATACGCTCTGTTACGGCCTCCGGCCTCAGGTGGCCCCGCCTTCCTCTAGGTAAATCAATGTGTTCCAGGACTCGTGTGTGATTGGTTACTGGGAGACCCGTGCCAACCCTCACTTATGCAGAATGAAGTGTGCCAGACCACACGGACGATTGGCTGCCCCGGGATCCCATGATGCTCCAAGAGGCAATCAGTGGCTGATCGTACCCACCTGTGGCTACAAAAGGCTGGAGGTCCTTCACTCAGTGGCGGCTGCTTAGGACTGAACATGCAGTTTGCCCTTCATGCCTCCCTCGTCGATCTTTGTTGAACTTATTCATATTGCTGACCTTTGTCGAACCTTGGTGCATGCTTTAAACCTAGCCTGATTAGAGTTTTGAGCTGCTAGCTGGCTGTGAGTAGGATTGCGTGAAGCTGGCTTGCCTTAGTTAAAACCCTAGCTTTTATTTTGTGTGCGGCCAGCCTGCCTTAGTTACCCTTTAACTTTTACTCGTGACTGTTCTTTCTTTATGTAATAATTGTCTGCCCAGTGGTCTGTTGCACAGCCCTGTCGGTTTTCTGTTTAAAGTTTGGAATTAAAACCTTTTGCTTTACTCAGTTTTGTGTTGGGGGGCTCGTGTATGTTACTCCCTCCCTGACGCCTAGCAGAGGGGGTCGTAACACGCTCATTGACTAACAACTTGTCAATCACAAACTGTTACTTCCTTTCTGACAAACAGTATAACCAAGATGTATGAAATTAACTCCTTTTAAAAATTTAATATGACCCTAAATATGTAACTGAGACCATGAACTCAACAGGAAAGTGTTAACAGTGGTAAAGGTAGAAAACGATATTTCTATAGACTTCAATGGGTCCCGAAGTCTTTTTGCAATCACAGGGATCACCCCCTGGTGGCCATTAAAAAGAACGCAGGCACATTGAAGTCGGCCCCACTTGTCAGACGCTACATGTGTCTTTAAAACTGACCATACTGATTAACCAATACAGCATACTAACATTTTACATCCAGACTATGGAAAATAGGTCTGTGAGAAATGCTTGTCTGACATTTTATGTTTTAATCCAAACTAATCCAAGTTTGAATCCAAGAAATCTAAGAAATACGAAATTTCAAATTTAATAAATAAAGTTGGTAAACATTTTATGCAAAATATGATTTTGGTTAATATTCAGTAATTTTCTTGTTTGCATGTATACTAACTAAATACTTTTAATTTTACTGTTTTGTATGCTGTGTGTTATATTGATGTTCATTATCACCTGGGCGTCCTGTTTAGCCATTTTCACTGTTTACTTGACTGTTTTTAGGAAAAATAACTTAGAAGTTAATATAAATAAAAACAGCTTGTAAATAATGATAGTAAATGCACCTGTAGAAGCTGTACATCCTGTGCTTTGAGAGCTGTTTCAATATCATTGATGGTGGAGGAGAGTGTGTTGATCTGCTCTTCAATGTTTTCCAGCTTCATACACATGATTTGAGTCTTAGTTTCCTCCTCCTGTTTCAGTGCCTGCAATCTGGTGTTTTCCTCCTCCTTAAGGAACTGGTGGAGCTTCTTAAACTCTTCCTTGATTCCTGTCTCAGTTTCACATGCCTGCGTCTGTAATTTTAAAGAATGTGGGGTTTTTTTTAAGCTAGTAAATGGAAGGAATGTTTGTCATGCTGGGGATTTTTTCGTCAGAAGCAACATTAAAAAGCCCCAGTAAAAGTCAGCATTGTTTCACGAAACGCAAAACCATTTACCTGGATATGGGTTTTTATTTCCTCCCATTGTTCCTTTGTGTTGATTAGTACTTTGAGTTTTTTCTTTAAGGACTCGAGGCTGGCTGAGATTTCTGTCTGAAATGTACGAAGAAGAATTTTAAAATATAGCATTTCTGTGTAGTTCCTGATAATCAGTTTTCTTTGTGGTTTTGTTTAATATCACATTGAATTAAAATTGTTAATTATTTGAGTCATATTGGGTGCACTCATTTCACTATTTTCTTACATTTTACAGACATAAGAATAATGAGAATTCGTGGAACAAATGACACATTACGTGATGATGGAAGTCATTAATTAAAGATCTGTTTCTTACATTGTGATGTAAGTCTACCAACAACTTCATCCCAGTATTAGTTTTTTTAAATGTATATTTTTACAAACCTTTTTCTGTTCAGCTGCTTCTTCTACTGGGCAGCAGACATGGACTTTGTGCTCTTTCGATTGTTGGCAGACAAGACAGACAAGCTCTTCATCATTGTGACAAAAACTATTCCGCTTCTGGTTGTGGAGAAAACATTTGTCTTGATTAGTTGTGGACATAACTGAGATCTTTTCTGTTTCCAGTTAAATAATCACACTCTGCAAACAGTGGTGCACTTCCCTGGCTGAAGGCTCAGGTGTTTCTGTCAAGTGATGTTCTTTGATTCAGGTATTGTGACAGTAGGCGGTACAACTGGGAATATTTACAGCTTCCTGTAGAAGTTGGCCAACTAGTATAACTGGGTAATCATGCAAGTCATCCAGACATAACCAAAGATGATATAGATGCAGAAGTTGACTAATGTCCTCGATACATGCTTAAAAATAAAAAATAAAAAAGTTCTCAGAAACTTTACGTTCATTTCCTTTATTTTAATAATGTGCCTGTTCTGTTTGAGTTTAAAATCATGAATGAGAAATGGCTGAATTAATCTTACTGATGTATCAGCTACTGATAACCATTGCAGCTCGTGTTCCGATTATTTATCTTGTTCCCCATTTCATCTACTGACTGCAAAAATATAGAGCCTGCACCATGAACATGGCTGCTTTATAATAACATAATAAACAATTTTAACAAGTTTATATAAAAATGTATTTCTAAATATTGAGCATACAGGCAGCCTTGTGACAACACTCTGACTCCCAGACAAACATGGCCCAAATACCCCAAGTTTAACGCTTTGGTGTCTGATAAATACGCAAATATACCTAAAAACAAAAAATCAAATACACTCATCTATCCATCCATCCATCTTCTTCCACTTATCCGGGGCCGGGTCGCGGGGGAAGCAGCCCAAGCAGAGAAGGCCAGACTTCCCTCTCTCCAGCCACCTCCTCCAGCTTATCTGGGGGAACACCAAGGCTGGAGAGATATAATCTCTCCAGCGTGTCCTGGGTCTGCCCCGGGGCCTCCTCCCGGTGGGACATGCCCGGAAAACCTCGCCCAGGAGGCATCCTTGTCAGATGCTCAAACCACCTCAGCTGGCTCCTTTCAATGTGGAGGAGCAGCGGCTCTACTCTGAGCCCCTCCCGAATGGCCGAACGTCTCACCCTATCTCTAAGGGAGAGGCCGGCCACCCTTCGGAGGAAACCCATTTCCGCCGCTTGTATCCGCGATCTCGTTCTTTCGGTCACGACCCACAGCTGGGCACCTTACATCAAGATGCAGACATGCAGTGATGTTTGTCTGCAAAGTTGAGTAATATGACTAGTTGTGGTCCAGGATCTTTGACTACTTTTGATTTCATCTCTACGTTTCACCTTTAAAGAATATTTATCCTCCTTGTTTGGTATCATTCATTTTTTAAGCACAACCTCACGTTTTTCATTTTGACATACTATATTAACACAATTGATCTAAATTCAGACAAAAAACATAAAATCAGCGTAGAAAAAAGTTATATTTTTTACTGTAACAAACACAAACATGTTTAGCGAATCATTGTCATAACTTGAAATGCAAATATAATTGCAAATTTGTAAAGCTTCGACACACTAGGAGACTCTCCAACTACTACAATAACAGGACTACTACAATATTCTTTCCAAAGAGGTGTTTTTCCTCCCCACAGTTGCCAAGTGCTTCCTCATAGGGGATCATCAGATTGCTGGCCTTGTCTCTAACACCTTACAGTATTAGAGACAGGCAGCTGTTGTTTGCATTTGAAGCCATATAAATAAACTTGAATTCAAAATTAAATGAATGGATTTTATTGATTTTTACCTTCACGGAAATCCTTTTACTTCAGTTTTGTGTTGTGCTGCAATAATAGTTTGTCAGTTAATCATCCTGCCCCTGGCATGTCTGACTCCACACAGAAAAGCCTCAGGCTTTTAAACCGGAAACGTTTACGGTGATGTCACAGAACAACACACCTGCAGCCCACACATAAGATAACCTTTTTCCACTATTCAGGAATTGACAGCACTAATAAGAGTGTCTGAGTGCTTACCAGCATGGCTTAGTTTCCTAATATGTGTTGTCACAGAAATGTCATTAACCTTTACACTAGATGCCAGCTATTTCATGTTGTTTGTTGGTTTCTTCTACATATGGAAGTATCCTTGGGTAAGATACTGAAGCTTTACTTTTCCAACCTCTTGCACAGTTAGATGAATAAAACATTTTATTTTAAAATCTAAAAATGGTTTTTATTTTTACCTGTCCTTGCCTGTCATAGTGTGTGCTAGAAATACTTGAAAAGGGAAACTATAAATATTCAGAGAGAGAACCTGTCTCGCTTCTTGTTTTCTCCATCTCCCTTTGATAAAGGATTAAAGTTATTTTGTTTTTTTTCGTTGTTTCAGTTTTTTATGTAGTTATTTGAATTTTGTTGGGCGGTGAAAGAAAAAAAGCTTAGATCCTTTAATTAAGAAGTACTAGCAAACACAGGAAACATACAAACATCTGCAGCCATGGAGTTGCACTGCTTTTTAAAGTTGATCTGTATGTGAGGATGGGAAGAACAGACACAGAAACCACATCCTCAAGAATGAACAATAAACTGACCTCATCATAGGGATTAATACAGTTCTATACTATTCTAATCTAATGTTTTTTATTATTAACCTTTGTCACTATGTTTGAAAATGAAGCTAAAATATCACTTTGCCTGAAAACATGTCTCTGTTTTTTCCCATAGTTATACCTATGCCACATACAAAAGAAAAACAGTGTCTGAGTTCCACTCCTCAGACAGTTGTTTCCTCCTGAATTCCATGTGTAAAGCATTGATTTATCAGTCAGCGCAGCCTGTTAAATAAAATGTAGCCTCTGACTATTCTACTTGTACTTTTATTACCTGGGGACAGATTTTCAGTTTGCTTGATTTTTTTTTGTCTTCACACAATCCGGGGGAAAAGTAGGGGAAAACCTTCTCAGTAAATCTGTCTTTGAATGTGTGGATCTTTGTAGAATCTGCAGCATTAATGAAAACGACTTTTCCCTTCTCATAGTCCAGCTCGACTGTAATCCTGTTGGGCTTCTCCTTCATTGGGAGCTTGGAGCGAGGTGTGGTCTGTGCCCACAGTGAGTCTCCATTGCTCAAGCCAATTACCCAGAAACCCTCAGCAGGGCTGAGGAAGATGGTATTCTTTCTTTGGATGGAGTCTAGAGCCACTCCGATGTACCAGTCTTTGCCTTGGCCCACATCTACAGTCCAGCTGTGCTTTCCAGATGTAAAACCAGTGGCTCCCAGCACAGAAACACGGTTGATGAGGCGTTCGGGATTGTTGGGTAGGAGCTTCTTGCTGCTGTATTGCACACAGGATAGTTCTTCAGAGAACTCTAGGTTGGACTGGGCAGTGTTTGGATCCAAAACAACAGGAACTGGAAACCGTAAAATTCAGTTAGTTGAAAATATGATAGAATTTAGAGTAAACTTGAATTTTTTCTTTAACCCACCACATCTGACACTGTCTTCCACCTTCTTCCAAATGTGAAAACTAAGCGATCCCAGATGCTTTGCAGAGTTTATCAGGATATCTCTGATGACCTCTGGCTCTCCAATGCTGCACTGGAGCCTGAAACATGTTAAAATTGTTACAGCATTCTCTCATGGAAAGGGTTGATGCTGATTTTGGTAGATAGTGGGTTATGCTTACATTTTCTTTGTCTTCTTGTAGTCCTTAAGTTGAAGAGAGAATGTGAAAGAGAGTACATTAAGGACATGCTGCATTACAAAATCACATATGCAGTACAGCTGTATTATCGGAAATTATTGACTGAAAGGTAACAAACATGTACAATAATTCAAAACTACACATACTGTATATGTACAAACGATAAATTGCGCTATGATGGCAGGTGTCATCAACCTCCTAACCCTAAATTTAAGACATACACAGTGAAAACTGCGACAGATGCATCGACAGGAAACTCAGATACAGACAATGAGACAGGAGGTGCCGACATATGGTGATACACTGCATTACAACAGCAACTATTACAACTAGAAACAGAGAGGAACGATTCTGAATAATTCTGAACAATTGAACTTGTCTGGAAAACTTTATGCTTGATACTAATGATCATAATAATTAGATGACAGTTTGCTGAAATTTAACTCTGTAGCGCCACCATTAGGCCGAACTTCAGTGTGTCCAATACTGTTTATGATCGAACAGCCTTCTAAACTATAATATTCACATCAGTTTGATTTATACAGTTTTGTATCAATTGGGAACATGCAAAACATAATACAATGAACCACCTAATTTGCTCAGATTGTACTGTGAATTAATATAGTGGCCAGCATCCATTCATCCATTTTCCACCCACCAGGCAAGCATTTTGACAGGATGGGAAAGTAGATTGGCAACTTTACTCTTATGCCAAATCTTCCACACCACTCTCCCCTCACTCATAAACAAGATTCCAAGATGCTTAAATTCCTATACTTGAAGCAGTAACTCTTCCATACCCTTCAAAGTCCTCCACAAACCTCTAGACTACTTAAGCAAACTCCCACCGACCCTCCAATATGTTCAGGAGGACAAAAAGTTAATCTAGTGCTAAATTGCCTGAAACTCCATTGTTCCCCCTGAATCTGAGGATCAACTGATGTGCCTTCCCAGGGAGGCTGAGAAGTCTGATTTCTTCGAAGCTGGAAAACACTTTTGATTGACCTTCTTGAAAAGGTCAATCAAAACCCCAGTTGGCCAATCCAGAGGCACTGTACTCAACTTCCTTGCAATGCTACGAAGACATGTCAGCCACCGCAGAGTCACAATATCCAGAGCTTTGAATTCATCCTCGGTGGCCCTACCACCCAAGAGTTATTTAACTACCTCAGTGACCTCCCCCTCAGTGACGGTGTTATATTAGGAGTGTGGCTGCTAAGTGATAGGTGGATGCGTGCACAGGTAGCTGTAGCCAAAAGCTGTGGTTTTAAATGAACACGATTTAGACTCTAAACAAAAAGCTTCAAAAGGTGACTTCATGATAAATGCATTATGCCATGGTTAATCTTTTGTATGCAGCCTTTCCTCTTAAACAAAATACAATAACAGGAAAAAGTTACTGTCGGGACTGTGCACAGCGAAGCTTCATAGAAATGTTTATTTGCCATATATAACATCCGATGTTTCTCTACTACTACTGTGTTGTTTTTCATATTTAATGTGTTGTTGTTGTTGTTTTAATTAAATAATTTTTACTTGACTGTTTTTATGACAAATAATCTAGAAGTTATTATAAATAAATGCAGTCTGTAAATAATGACAGTAAATGTACCTGTAAAAGCTGTATATCCTGTGCTTTGAGGGCTTTTTCAATATCACTGATGGTGGAGGAGAGTGTGTTGATCTGGTCGCTGATGTTTTCCAGCTTCTTACGCATGATTTGAGTTTTGGTTTCCTCCTCCAGTTTGAGCGCCTTCAGCCTTGTGTTTTCCTCGTCCTGAAGCAACTGGTGGAACTTTTTAAACTCCTCCTTGATTGCTGTCTCATTTTCATATGCTTGCGTCTGCAAGTTCAGGAATGTGGGTTTTTTTAATGCCAGTAAAGAGAAAGAATGGTTGTCACGCAGAGGGATTTTTCAATCTAAGCTGGAGGCAAAATAAAGTTGCATGCTTGGAGTCGTTGTCAAAATGCTAGAGGCACTGGAAATGTTTTTTACCTTGATATAGGTTTTAGTTTCCTCCCATTTCTCCTTTGTATTCTTCAGTATTTCGAGTTTATTCTGTAAAGACTCAAGGCTGGCTGATATTTCTGCCTGAAATTCAAGAAGAAATTAAACATTCAGAGCTCAAACAAACAGCTGATTAGTCTTGTTCATCAGTTCCAGCCTCCTAAGATTCTTTCTATTAAAATTTAACAAATAGACAATATAACTGACTTTCTTCTACTGTGTTGTGGTGGAAGTATTTCTATTTTCACAAACCTTTTTCTGTTCGGCTGCTTCTTCTACTGGGCTGCATTCGTGGACTTTATGCTCTTTTGAAACTTGGCAGACAAGACAGATGAGCTCTCCGTCGTTGTGACAAAAAATCTTCAACATCTCGTTGTGTTGACAACATTTGTTTTGACTGCTGGTCATTATAAGCACTTTGTGTTCCTTTGCGACATTGTGCAGTGCCAGATTAATAGGAGGTCTCTTGGTGTCAGACACGATGCCACAGACGGGACACTCTCGCAATCCTTTCCACTCCCAGTAGTTAAACAGGCAAACTCTGCAAATGTTGTGGCCACATTTTAAAAGAACTGGAAGGCAATAAATGTCCGTGCATTGAGGGCAAGTTATGTCTTCTTCAGGAACCGTCGTTTTCGCAGCCATCAGGTTGAAGGGTTTCTATCGAGTGAGTTTACAAGAAAACTTCCTTTAAATTTCAAGGCATTGTGACTGTAGGCGGTTTCAGTAAAAGATGGCCAACTGGTATTTCTGGTTAATCGTGCAAGTCATCCAGAATTCCCTGAAGCTGTGGTAGTGGGTCAGAAAAATTATTTTGTTGCCAAATTACCAAACAAAAATACAAAAATACAGTCACCTTCAAGAGTGTTTTTATTTACCATCATGTTAAACACAAGAAGGACATTTGACTAAATGCATAAACTTACTAACAATGCATCGTAGTCAAACTCTTACAGTCAGTTTCTCAGACATGGATTAACCCTCATCCGAGACAGAAAGAAAGTTTTAGTGAAGGTCTCCATGATCCAGGCTCAATCCATGTCTGGACAGCTGAGACATTATCGAATAAATCATGTTTATATCATGACGTCTAGAAAAACATAACAAATCTACATGTATTTAAATGTTGTGGTATTACTGCATTAATCCGCAAAGGCAAAAACAGAGGTAGTTTAAATTGTTAAAAGACGAGTGGCGGCTGCACTGTCAGTAAAGTTGTTTTTTTTATACTACAGACAAGACAACAAGAATAACCGGCAGATAATATATGTGCATTACAGCGAGTGAGCTACAGGTAAACAGTGAATCAGCATTATTTTGAATGCAGAGAGCTCAAATAAGATTCAGATGCCATTTAAAAGCAAGGTCAAATGGTGCTCTTATAATCAGAGATATAAGTGCTTGTTCAGAAACACTTGTGTAAATGTGTTGCTCTCACTTTTCTCTATCTCCAATGTGCACTTAAAGTATTTCAAAAGGCTCCTGTCATTTGTCAACACAAAATCAGATCTTTATCTCCTTATCACTATGCTGTTGAATTTATCAGTGTGTCCCTTTAACGGCCACGGGAGTACTTTAAAGCTATCTACAAGCACAATCTCAACAGGAACTTTAGTGAAAGGAGTTTTAGCTTTTGAGAAAAAGTGGCTTTACGTGAGAAACCTCAGTCTATGACAGCTCTTTCCATAGCGTTCCTTAGAAATGATTTATAGGGGATACAAATAATAAAAGCCACTAAATAAGAAAGAAAGAAAGAAATACTTATGCAGTCACATGGGTGCATATTTTGAAGTATCTAAACTTTTTTTTCTGCATCGTAAATAAAATAAAAAAAACATGCAACCCCTCACTGACATGATATCTCAGTTAAAGTGGCTTCGCTAAAATACCTTTCCAAGTAAATATTTTAAATATACAGAGATTTCACCATTTCACAAATACAATACATTAAAATACACTGAACGCATTTGCCCCCAAATAACTGTGTGTAAGTGTGTGATTGGTCAAAGATCCTTTCCCCGTAGGGTTTTCTTCTCAAAACGTTTTGAACAGGTGAAAACAGGTGTGCACACGGGTGTCCACTGTTCATAGACATAAACTACACCTTTATTGGCTGCTATTTCCAAGCACAATGTGCGCTGCTTGCTACACAACAACATTCAACATTTCGTATTTACTGCTGTTTACACTTAGCTAGATTAATGTGATGGTGTTGGGTTTAGTATGTTGCTCTGTTTTTGTTTGTTTTTTTGCTTATTTTCTCTTCTTTCTCTTTTTAAGTGCCCTCTCTCACTGTCCCTCTTCCCTTCCGTTTTTCTTTTCCTTCATCTTTCTTTCTCCGTTTCCTATCCCTCAGTCATGTCTGTCCCGTCTGTAACAACTGAAAATATAATAAAATAAATAATAACAACAAAGGTCGATCAAATGGACCAATACGACAAGGTCATGATGATCCATTTGGCAAAGTAAATCCATTGGGTATCCTTGTTGGTCTTCAGGCAACAATTCTGACGGCTAAAGAACCAAATGGGACAGGCAAAGAAAAAAAACCCAAAAAAACCGTTTTGAATTAATGAATGTGAAACATTCCCAGCAATGAAAGGAAAAAGGAAACTGGCTGGCTCCTGGATTTCTGTGAATAAGGACAGAAGAAAACAGCTGCATGTACCTGTTTTGTAAAGACATACTAGTTTTTGAATGGTTAAGAGATTTTAGTTCGTTTCAGGACTTACAAAACACGTCAAATAAATCAAACTTTTAAAAGAAATTAACATGAGAATAGTATGTACACAGGTTTCAGTAATAAATATGGCTCAACTGTTGTGCTGTAAAAAGTCAGCATTGAATCTTTGAATCTGAACAAAAAGTCACGACACTAAGTCTGGGGAGATGTAATTTCGTCTCACTTTGTACTAAGCAATTCCAGTGTATAAAATAACAATCACACTATGTTGTAAATGTTCTTTTTACGGTCGGTCTCCTGTTTAAATGCTGCAACAGACGGCCAGTCATCAGAGACCATGTAGGCTCTTCAGCTTATCTCGAATTGCAACACTTCCATCGGTTATACCTCCTTTGTCAGCTTCAGACTGTTGTCTAAGAAAGATGGATGCCTTGATCGTGTCTTCTGAGCAACATGCTTCGACATTCTGGATTCAGTTCAGCATCCTCTGCTCAGAGCAATGAAACACTCCTCAGCACCTCCTAAGGCTACCTGCGTCTCTCAGATCAGTCAGGAGCCTGTGAGGCACCATGCCGTGTCTGCAGATCCAACGCTCAAACGCAGCCTCGCAATCACACAAATCCCGGCTTCATGGAGGACTTGAAGCATTTAGGACAACCTTTTGTCCCATTTGTCTGGAGACACCTGAAAGACAAAGAAATATGGGAAATACACTCTTTAAACTACATCTAGATTTGGTTATGAGAACAATTTATAGGTGAAGAAAATCCGAATCACAATCGGCACTTTGTTGTTTCTGCAAAGTTGTGATGCATGCCCAATCGAGTAGGATCAGTGGCAAAACATTTCATCATTCGTCCAAGTGCCTCGTTTTTCTCCCACTGAAAACACTGCATTTCTCCAATGTAATGTAACTAATACCAGGCGAGATTTGAACAGACACCCACTTGAGATGGAAAATGTGGGAACAGGGTAAGGCCTGCAGCTTTTGGTCCCTGTCCCCGATGGACTCTCCACACATGCCGCAGTAGAGCTCCAGCTCCTCGACACACTGGAGGAACTTCACCACCTGCTCTCTGACCTCATTCAGCTGCCCCCTGCTCCGGTAAATCCCTTCACTCAAGCAGTGAACCTTCAGTGTGCACAGCTTGTATAAGAGAAAGAATCACAATGTCATTGCTTTAAAGTTTAAAAGCATGAGAAACTAGTGCTTAAAATCTTCAGGTGTCTTGTTTTGTTTAACCAACAGTCATCTTTACAACTACAACTGAAAGAAAACAAATCTAGAATGAGAAATGGCTAAACTATCCCTGCAGCTCTTTTCCTGTTCAGTTACCTTGTTTCCCATTCCATCCGCCAATTCCTGTGCTCGCTGCAAAGAATCAAGAGCCTGGAACATGAACAGGAACAGGAACACTTTATAAATACCAGATAATTATTTTGAGTACAAATAAAACATTGTGTCCCTTTACTGTCAGAATTTATATTTGTGTAAACTGTAGGGCACCTTGTCAAATTCTTTCTGCAGAAGCCAGCACTTTGCCACTCCCAGATGGACGTGTGCTTGCCCAAGACGGTTTCCTATCTCAGTCATAATACCCAGCGCAGACTCATAACGAGGGAATGCTTTCTGAACATATGAAGAGAAAAAAACCCAAAAAGGTAAATGCACAGACTAGTTGTAGATGACCAGTTTTGAAATTTTACATTAATGTGAATGCAATATTGGTACTGTACATCAACATCATGTCTGCAGCGATGAATGTCTGCAAAGTTTAGCAAGCACAGAGCCTGAAGAGGCCGGTCACCATGCTGCAGGGCAATCTTCATGGACTCCTGTTGAAGCAAAAGACAGATTAGTTATTGGTACAAAGTAAAGAGCAGACATTAGAAGAGTCCTACCTCCATCATGTAACACCAACACCCTGAACTAAATTGAAACTCTAAGCTGCATCCTCTCAACTGCAGTTACACAGATTTATTTGTATCGCAGTGTGCATTTAAAGAGAGATGTGATAGAATAAATATGAGCCGTTGTCTGTGGTATCCTGAGTATGTCCGGATGCATAAACTGTTGGGTTAAATGTGATAAATCTGAAATGCATCCTGCTGTCTTGTTACTATACTTCTACACTCAGAGGCAATGAAATCGAGTTATCTTTCACCCCCCCAGTACATAATTAGAACAGAGCAAAGACTAAATCCACCCTCTTCATTAACACTTTAAACCGCGCCTCTCTGAGCATATTTTTGTCAGGGTCTAAGGCCTCGTACAAAAGAACAACTGCCACTTGCACCTGTCGGCAGCGCAGCATCTACTGTCTCTGCAGCTCCAACTTCAGAGCAATCAAAGGCACGGGGGTTGGGTCAGCAAGATGGCGAGGAAGGCTCTGAGTTATGTAAGTTTGTCTCTGAGGACAGTAATGATGTGTTATAAAACAATACCTCACAGCACTCCATGGCATCTGGCAGGCGCTCCAGTTTCCTGTAGGCTACAGACATGTGGTACTGGCTCATGGCTCGATACTTGAGGCTCCAGCCTTTGCCGTAGTCATTGACAAGCTCGGCCGCTTTGCAGGGGAAGAACAGGGCTTTCTCAAAGTCCTGTAGGCACATGTGAATGACCACTTAGGTGACACCAGAAAAGGGCGCCACATCTTTTTAGATACTACTAGCATTAGCATTTTGGTTTTTAATCTTCTTAACAAGAGCACTCAGACAATATTAAATCGCGTTGCGATGCAGGATGTAATATTTTTTTGTGTCATAAAATAACGTGACACATGAGTGCATTCTTCAAGCAGAACTTCATCACTATCCCATTGAAACCAATCCTCTCTGGGAAGCCAGAGGATTACATATACAAATCTCAGATGTCAAGGGTACTACAAAAAAGAAAAAAACACACACCAGCCGGCCAACTCACTCAGCTCTTGTTTTACAATGCCCAGCACTACACAGGCTAAGCATTGATGATGTTGGCTCAGATGTTCTGCAGTGTTGTCATACTCTGTGAATACGCTGGCAAAATCATTGATTGTGGAATCACACGTGCAGTCCAGTGAATGTTTTACTCAAATAACACAGCGGAGACGTTTGGAACAGCCAAAGTATGTACGATTTTTACATTTATTTATCGGTAATCGCTCATTTTTATTGAAACTGAGCAAAATGTAATGATGGGAAAACAAGAATCGCTTGTCAGAAAAACAGCTTTTTGAGTACCTTAAGCTGGACGTAGATATTTCCCAGACTGCAGCAGACTCTGCACTCCAGCATCTTGTCGTCGTTGTTGTGTGCATAGCGCAGGGCTTTCTCGTAGCTCTCCAGGGCCTTCTGGAAGACACTGAGACCCAGGAAGGCATTGCCCATGCTAAGACATACCTGGCCATTGAGTTGCAGGCTGACAGTGGTGCCCTGCATGTTTAAGCAGGTCTTACAGTATGAGACTGTTTTCTGGAAGTCGCACAGCTTCTCGTTGCTGCGTGCCAAGTTCAGGTAGCCCTCCGTCAGGTAGTCTGGGTCCTCCATTTCTCTGGCTGTGTCAATTTGTTCAAGGGCATACTGCAGATAGAGTAAGAGGATAAATGTTGCAGGGAACAGGCATAGTCTTCAACTTCACGCAGATTCAAAGACTTTTTAATTCGTTAAATTCATTCAGACATAAGACCCCTACTTTTTTACAGTTCTCATTAAAGCCGAGTTAGTGAGAGCGGGCGCTGCTTCAGGAAGGATGATTATGTCAACAAGACACCCCACACTCATACTTAGGTTGCAGAGCACTTATTTACTCCGCATCATGTGGAAGCCACAAATTAACCCATGCTTCTCAAGTTCGCTGTGGTTGGAAGAAGGTAACCTTTGACCTCTTCTCATGAAATAATCAATGACACATTGCGGAAATGTTACAATGCTACAACTGTGTAAACGGTGGCACTTCACAGCTGACATGATGACATTTAAAATTATGAGATATTCAGTGACATTTAGTAACTGGAACAGGAACTGCACACACACGCCTACTGCTGTTTGCATTAAGAAAAATGTAATCGCACAGTATGCAAAATGTGAATAATGTCTTAACATTAGTAATATAAATAAAGCGTGGCTGTTTAGTCCTGGAATATGAGTCATACAAGTATGAGCTACGGTTATTGAGGTAGATTTTTTTACTCCTTTACAGAAATGCTAGATATACTATACCATTATACGTGGCTCGCTGTGGTTTTGATAGCCTACCTTTAGCATGTCTTTGTACTTTCCCATTTCTGAGTGAGCTGTGATCAGGCACCCCAGCACTCGAAACTTTCCTCCGGGATCTGAGGTCTTTTCCAACACTTTTGTCCACACATGCAGAGCTTTGTCTGTCTGATTGGACTGATACAACTTTAGACCCTTCTCTATCTGCTGCTTGGTTTGGTCCTGGCCCATCTCTGGTGCAAGGTGCCTCATAAAAATATTCATTCGTTTAGGCCATGCAATTTCAGTGAGGCAGCAAGAAAATAGATCCTTGCCATGAACAGTACAACTCCAAAGAAGATCCCCTGAAGATGATCCCTCTGAGAGGTTTGTGCCAGAAGGCCCACAGGATCCCGCTCTATCAGCTCCGGCTGTGCTGAGATGGAAAGGAAACTGGATCCACCAAAATGAGAAGGCGACACACCAAGACCATTATTACCAAACGGTTTACGGAGAGCTGAAGGGCCAAGCAAATATCCTCCCCATTTAACCGAGCCACGTTTCCCCTTCACCATTAAGCATTTGCAAAATTCTCTCTCAGATTTCCTTTCGAAACACGTCAGAGAAAAATGTTTCCCAAGCAGTGTGATAGCAGTGGTATCCCAGAATATCTAGTCCCTCCACACCCACCGAAAGGAATTCTCAGCACCCCGGTGTCCAACCCGCCCCCCTCCGCTTTCCTCCTACTGCTGGCGCTACAGCAGATGGCCCTGTCACTCTAGACCATGTGTCCCTTCAGGAATTATGTTCTGCCCTCAGCAAACCGTCCCAAGGTCACTACAGCTCCTAGCAATCTACCTTTACACTAAACATTACTCAAGGACTAACTACACGAGTGACATCACAAACTTCTGTAGACTTAAAAGCACTCATCCGCAAAAACATCCGACCAGATCCTCACATGGGCGGCGGTGAACTGTGACACCGTTTCGCGAGCAGCTTATATCCAGACATTCAAACTGCGCCCGTCTTACTGGTGCTCTTAGCTTCAATTCCTATTGCGAGTCCTTATGGAGACTCATATGTGGCCCCAGAAACCCCCACCCCTCATCAACTGATGCTTAGAATAGTTCACAAAGTCTGACATGTTACTGGGCTTGGGTTTCAGCTGCATAGCCTCCTGCAAAACATCAATGGGATCAAAGTTTTGGCGTCTGTGTGGTTGCTTTCTCTCCTTCGATGCCCCTTTTATCTCACAAGGACATAAACAGATAAATGTTAATTAAGTACTTTTTCTTTTTTCAGGAAAAGTTTTCCAGACCTACACAGGCACAATTTGTAAGTGCATCACTGTATCTAAACACAGGATCAATGGTAGCATTGTTAATTCATTAAAGGTTATAAATATCAAAACAACCACTCAAAGCTTGTAGCTACAGCAATATATTTAACATTTCAGATAATGGTTAACTTGAACATGTATGGTGTACATCAAAAAATACAATCTTGAGACAAGAAAATCTGAAAAGTTAAAAAACACCCTTTGTTATCATGTCTGCACACACCAACTTAAAGTGCCCGTACTATGCTTTCATGTTTCCATTAACCTTCAGTCTGACACATTTAGTGCATGTAAACCTACCTTCTGTTCTGTGACTTATCTTATGTAACACATAAGCATAATACCCGCCCGATGGTTAGTTTAATTTAAAAAAGGTGCCTGAATTACATCCACAATCCACCATAATTTCCTGGGAATCACAAAAAACTTTCCTGGTACAATACTACAACAATGGTTATCATAATGCAAGTATCCTCTGCAATACTTCACATCTGTGGAACTGTAGAAAAATAATCCTAGAAAGGCATTAATGTTATGTATTTAAGCACTGTGGTGTCAATAATAATACATGTATTATTCTTATTTTTATTATTACTGGCACATTGTGCTTCAAGCCTTCATTCCAGATTCAGTGGTGATTCAAACAAAATTCAGTCAAAAAACAAGAAACAGATGGACACAAAAATGAAAAGAATTAAGATTTATAATCTTTTTGTAAACCTATAGTTATTAAAATCATTACAGTAAGATTTACATTTTAATGCCAATTCATTATATTTAGCTCCCCGTGAATTTCTTACCTATGATATATACTGTGTTATTAATATTTTGTCCCACCTTGTCATGTTCAAACTAAAACAGCTGTTGTTTTGTTTTGCTTCTTTTTAAAATAGCAAATTCCCAATCAATATTTTCTCTTCACGGCTAAAATCTTGCTAACAGCAACACTGTGTGACGAAATGTGATGACCATTCACATAAGTTGGAGCTATTGTTTAATATTTATATTTACAGATAAAAATAGTCATTCAGAAAAAGTCAGATGCTGCAATATATTTTGAATATAGCTTAAGCTTTCCATAACCATTGTGGGTTATGTACATTAGGCAACTTTGCTTTGCTTTGATCATTCTAACAAACCAATCAGAGCAAAGTGTTTTTCTCCGGAGTGGGCTTTAAACAGGGCAATAGTTATTGGAATGAAAAGGCCGTGTACACACTCAACATTAAAGTATGTAAACTTATTCTAGTAGACTCTGAAAACAAGTATAACATGAGCACTTTAAAAACATCTTATGATATCTGACCTACAATATCATGACACACTTACAATATAGTGACAGATGCCTTGTGTTCATTAATATTTTTACACTGAAGCTGTTCATGCGTGTCAGTAAATGAGGAGTGCACAGAAAACAATAGATTAGTTCATCACTTTTCACAGCATCACCACAAATTAGATTCTCGGCAAAGGAGCCGACAATGAGACACGTTGTAGTACAAGCGACACACCGCTGAACTGTTGTTGTGGGGCCGGTGGTGGAGTCTGAATGGAATAAGTGACACAGCTGAGTAAATACAACTCGTGGACAAATTTCTTCACAGGACGTCTCCATGAGTGAAGTCTTGGTCAGTCAACCAACAGTCTTCCCTGATTCTCTGTGGCTGGTGTGTTGACCACACAGTGTGAACATACCGCGGAGAGGTTAGGCCAAAACAAACTGCCAGTTTGTGAGGAGGATCTTAATACCTCTGATTACGGAGACGACAGACGTCGCCGGGTTAAACTTTAAAGTATTTGCGTCTCCTTTCTTACATTTGTCTCTGAAGACGTAAATACAGCCATTACAACTGGCCACCTTCCACAGTGACGGGACACAGCTCCACACTTCGGGGAAGCGCAGGCGTGTGAAGCTCTCGAGCAGTGGGTTGTAACACACCAATGAGTCTCCTTCTCCTACGATAAAAATCACGTCCATGTGGACTGCTGCGTGCATGCAGCCGGCGAACGGCAGCATGTAAGGTTTGATCTGGCACTTTTGGGAGGAGGTGTCGAAGCACTGAATGAGGCGAGAAGGCTTTGTGAAAAAATCCATGTCGTTCTCCTCCCCTCCCAGCAGGTAGATGGTGCCTCCCAGGTTGACGCCAGCAGCCCCCGACACTGCAGTGTCCAGCTGGTTGGTCTCTGTCCACATGTTGTCCTTCACTGTGTAGTAGATGACGGCATTAGAGAGCGTGTCCTGCAGCGTTTTACCTCCCAGTGAGTAGATGGCATCCTCAGTGGAGACGGACACCATAGTGTGGTGGAGGCGGTCTCTGGGAAGTGGTGCGCAACGCTCCCAGTCCATCGTGTGCATGTTGCACTTCCACATGCGCCGCGGGATAGAACCCCCCACCACATATAGGTCCCCTCCATGTTTGCAGGCTGCGGTGATCTGATGACATAAACTGTTCTGGCCGCTCACACTGATCGCATCATCCTCATCGCAGTGCAGTGACACGGCCAGAGAGTGAGTTCTCGTCTCCTCCTTGCCAATCAGGTAAATATGGACATTCTCACCAATTTCCTGAAGACGAAGAAAAGGAAACATCAGCAATGTAAATGTTTTTTAAAAATATTTTACAGCTCCATATGAGAGAAAATTACCTTAAGATTTTCTTGAAGGATGCAAGAAAACTCCTCTCTCTCAACTTTATTGTGATTTATCCATGACTCGATGGCCACTGTTGGATTCTGAGAACTTGGAACGCCATCTGAACACAAACACAAGGCATGTTTGAAACTAGATCAGAAGATGTGGGTTTTTTTTCCTGTTAAAGGATCATAAAAATGTTTTCTCCGTTAAGATTGTAAAAATTTAAAAAGGCCTTTTTTTGAAGAATATCTAGATTTAGCGTTGTTTTGTTGTTGTTGTTTTCAGATTAGTTCAGGCACAGTGTTCATTATTCACACATCCTACTTTCAGGATTTAAATAAATATTAATGCATCAATTGTTGAACTCAAAGCCAATAATAATACCCTTGTTTAAAATAATAATTAGCAATGCAACATTAAAATCCTAAATGTATTTTAATAAATATGTAAAAACAATTGCTAGTCTGGTGACAGAGAAGCAAAATGTTATACCTTTGATGATATCTAGTAGCAGACAGAGGGGCAGATTTAGAAACTCTTCAGTCTGGTGCAGCTGGGCCAGGTGGATTTTAGCACAGTGCTTCGCTGCAGTATACAGCTCCTGATCACTGTGTCTGTCTGCAAGCCACATCACCTAGATGAAAAAGGAATTACTTGTATTGCAGCACCATTGCCAAGAAGCAAGGACTATGAGAACAGGTGTTACAAAAACAATAATTCACCTGCAAGCAGTTCTTGACCTCCACTGTTCGGGAGAGGAAGCGCGAGCATTCTTCAAACAGAGCAGTCAGCTGGTACATGTCCGCCATCTCATAGGTGTCCTGCAGCTCCTCCACCCTCAGTTTAATGGTACCATGGTAGATGTAGTCAATCAGCAGCTGGAAGACGGTAGCGCTGACATCCTTAAGCTCGATAATGCGGTTGTGCGACTCTTTGAGATTGGAGGTGAACATGGAGCGGAAAAAGCTGCTCTGCGCAGAGAGCACCAGGCGGTGCAGGTGAAACTCTTTGCCGTCAACGGTGATGGTGACATCAGCAAACAAGCCGTCCTCCAGGCAGAGATCCATAATACTCTTCACCACTCGGCTCGAGTGGGAGCGGTCCGTGAACGTGTACCCCAGGAAGTAGTTTTCCTCGCCCACAGATCCCCCAACACTGAGGCCACCCTCCTCACTGGACTCCATCTTTTCTGCTCGCCTGTGAAAAAGTAACAAACACTGATCGACATGTTTATACTCAGATGTCAGTATATTTTCAGCATATCTAGTTAATAATAACATGCCAATTTTCCAATAAAACCTGTCTTCAATGAGATGATATGGTTCAAATTTCAGTGAATGTAACTAACTAGCCTATTCGCATAAGTATATGTGAATAGGCAATGAGTCACTTTTGGAGTATAAACTAAAAACAGATGATAAAGAAAACTCTCGAACTCTTTAAAATTAATGACTATTTGAATTATTATAACAACATAAATGTAAACCATTCTAACACGGTTAAGTATGTAACTCTGAATAGCTGTCCTATACATCCTTAAAACTTAAAACAGAAAGTCTTTCAGAGCGTTTACACATAACCTTGCCATTTATTTTAAGTTGCTGCCACATGCTTTGTAAATTTTATTCGTTGGCCGATTAAGTGTCATTCACAAATGTTTCTAAATTGTCGCCAACATCAGGAATTTAGCGAGTTAATTCACAAATAAACAACTCAGTGAGTGCAGATACCATGCTAGCTGCTCAAAACTCTGTCAAGATGCCATTAAATGTAACGATAAAACCCTGCAGTTACATTATATTTACTACATTAATCGTGTTAGCTGTGCTGCGTTCACGGATAGGATTAGCTAGCATTAGCACTAAAGCAGTTAGCAGACTACAATCCTCTGGAGCACAAATTCCACCGTAAAATTATGCCGACTGTGTTATTACTAGGGCTGTGAATGAGGCAAAAAATAAAAATAAAAACGCAAGGCTTTAAATGTGAGTAACAAACAAATACGGTTACCTTTATCTCCACTACTCTATCATTCAGAAGGAGCTAAACTGTTCACCGGAAGTAAATAAACTTTTTCAGAACGCAAATATGACACATTCACCGGCACCAATGGGTGCTACTGCATCCCTGTGGTTAAGCTGTGTTACTGCGGTTTCTTCAACTTGCAGTCAAGTGTGTGCCACAGCCCCCTGCTGGGCCCTAAGGATACTACACGTGGGGCGCGACAACTCACTTAACATACAAAAAATTAAAACCAAAAAAATACAAAAAAATCATCCTAATTAAATGTTTACGTCAAAACGAATCCCCAAAGCCACATGGTTTACACACCTGTTTATCTATCTAATCTGCCAATCACATACAGCAACTCATGCCATGCACTCTAGCATGTCGACGTACTCTCTCTCTCTCTCGCTCTCTCTCACAGCTATGACACTTAGGATGGTATGTACATCTGTGTGTTGTCTTGGTATGGGTGGCATGCTTCTTGAATAATATTGTGGCGAGCTCAGAAAAGGAGGAGACGGAGGTGTCGTTTGGTCTTGCTTCCGTGAGCTAGCCAGGGAGCACAGCCGTTTATTAACAATTCTAGAAAACTCTGCCGCTAGCTAATGCTCAGCGCAGCCACAGCACAGCGAAAAAACAACAACACAGGGCGCACTCTGACCCCGGAAGGACACACCGTCGCAGCGAGAGGGCGTCACCTGTCACTTTGGCAACATAAACAAAATATAACTGTACAAACAGAACCCCGAACAGCCCTGACCCTCTACAATATTTTCGGAGTTTGCCAGTTTCGTCTTGCCTTTTATGTTCTTCTTCTTCCTCCTTCCATCGCAGCAGATCTGCCTCCATCTCAGCCCATCCCTAGCATCCTGTCACACCAACCATCTGCATGCCCTCACTACATCCATGAATCTTCTCTGTGGTCTTTATCTTTTCCTCCTGCCATATTCAACATCCTTTGTGCAATATATAGACTATCCCTCATCCGCATGCATTCAAACCATCTCAGCCTTGCTAACCACCAGTATTGAAACTCAACTACCTTAACTGCCTTTTCTCTTTGCAGCTTCATTGGAACAGGAGTCTCCCTGTCATTCACATACGTGTATTCTGTGTTGCTTATACTGACAGCAACATTTGATCATGCATAATTTAAAAAAAAAATAGCAAGGGACACGTGTTCCATCGAGCTGCACTTATTAACAAAGAGGGTGAGCTCTGACAACTTGAATGAATGTCATCCATGCAGTGAATTCTTGCATAAAAGATTGTGAATCAGTGCAGGAATTCTGCTTACATGTGCAGAGCTGGCTGACTCACTGACAGGGAGTCCTGGTAGAGATAAGAAGTTTACACAAAAACACTAAAGTTTAGGAAGGAAAAAAATACGGACTCACCATTTTTCTTTCCTTGAATTATTTATGTTGAGAGTTGCCTCACCTTGAATCCACTTTACCTAATTTCATGTATTTATATTTTTTCTTGTTTTACATGAATATACTGTGCATTCACGTGCTTCCTATGTTTGATGTTCATGCTGGAAATCTGCTCAATAAAAGAACAACAGAATTAGTTGCCTCTCTGAGCTCTGCTCGCTGAAAGCTTTCCATCCGTTTCTGTCTGCTCTGCATCACTGCCAACTGGCTTTTGGTCTCTTTTTCCAAGGTGGAAAAATGCACGGTATTCAGTCTAAGCTGCGCCTGCCTGAAGTCACAAAAGAGTACTAGGAAGAGTAGAGGTGAGGAGATGAGGTGAGGAGTGTATTATCTGCCGATAACAATCAGAAGAAGAATGACCGCGAGCTCCCAACTGAAAATCTTCCTCCAGGTCCTTTTGTGGCTTTGCTTTGAGCAGGTGTTGCAGGGTGAGTAACAGAAGGTCCGCTGGCATGGCTGCGAAGAAAAGAGAGAAATTTGAATGTTGTCACTGAATACTGCGTGCAGTTGTGCAGTATGTATCAAAATGGATGAACAGATGTTTATTTGAACCCTGACAGTTTGTCACCACTGACTAATTTGATTACAGTGCAGCTAAACTTCAGTGTTTTCCTGTTTAGATGTGGCTGAAGGCTTAAGTCCAGCTCCTCAGAACACCGACCCACTAGTTTCCAATGCAAACCTGATCTATGAGGTACTTTTCTTTGCTTTACTTAAGGCTACACTTAGGCAAGCTAAATATTACAAATAACTGATGAACATTTGTCCCCCCCCCCTACTCGTGCAGCTTTTGCTGGGTGGGGTGGAGCTCGATCAGGACAACAACATCGTCCTGCTCGATGAGGAGATGGCGTCGATGAGGCAGGGGCGAGCTTTTCTGTCTCTGATCAATGACAATGTTCCCAGAAGTCTGAGCTCCATGGAGCAGATGGCAGATGCACTCGAGGGCCAGAGGAGCAGACCGATGATGGAGCGGCAGTTTGAAAATGTCGTGCTGAGCATGGTGTACACTGCGCATCAGGCTTGGCACGAGAAGAGGAAAGAGAGACAGGAAGCTTGGGGTGAAGTTCTCCTCAAGCTGGCAAACATCACGGTACACGAACTCCGAGGGAATCATCTCTTCAGATATTCTTAAAATAAAGTTGCATGCAATTAACCACTTGCCTTAAATGTTTCTGGATTTTGTATTAATAAGAAATATGTAATCAAAGAATGACTCAGCCATAAATGAAATGAGCATCTTTATTGTCATACAGTAAAAAAACAAAAAAAAACACTGCTTTTGAACACATTTATATATATAAAGACTTTTTAAACATGCAGACAATCTCTGAACGTGGAGACTCAGTAACAATGAATAAACAGCATATGAAACACAGCTTTTTAAGACCTCGGCTGTTTTATAGTTCACTTCTTCCTCATCTGTGTTTGTTTTTGTTTAGTGCGGCCCTTCTTGGTTTTAGTCTCAGTTTCTTCCAGTGAAGCTAGCTTTTTCTTAAGCTTTGCATCCACAGCAGGACCCCTCCGGTTCCCACTGGAGTGTGGCTGACTCCTCCGCTGCCCTCTTAAAACTGAGTTCAATGGTCCTTCCTGCTGAACGTGGTGATCGCCCATCGGTGACTCGTTCTGGTCCCAGACCAGCACAGTTATACCTGGGGAGTGAGCAGGACAGCGCTTTAGTGGGAAGTAAATAAAAACCATGGCTGTTAATAATGTGCAGTACTTGTCCAAGTGCTCACCCATGCCAGATCCAATTGCGTCGCCCATTGGGTTGAATTTGTTGATCTGTAAAAACAGAAGCCGCGATCTTAAAATAATTAAAGTTCTAGTTCTTTATGTTTACAATGAAATGATGCTCACAGATTTGATCCCTGAAGCAGTGGGATCGTACAGCTGACACACGAGCTCTGCTGTGTTGGAGTCAAAGATGTCAATGGTCCTCAGGTCGGCCCCGCAGAAGCGATCGTCGGGGTAACGGCCGGCCACAATTAGATCATACATAGGGTGCCATGTGGCCTACAGCACAATTAAAGCAGAAAAATCTGTTGTCACCAATTATATGAAAATGTTAACATCTCTCCAACAAATTCTTATACCCTATATCGATGGCAAACGGCTGATTTAAATGAACTCTGCCGGTTCTTGCAAGAAGAGTGGTCAAATATCCAGCCAGAATACTAGTGCAGATGTGTGTATACTTTTGACTCTGTGTAAAAATCTATAATAAACTACTTGTGCACGCAATTCTTGTTTGTTAAAGACATTAAAGATGTATGTTGTACAATAATTCCAACGTGCAAAAAGAACAGTTTAAGCCCAAAGACAGGAACCAAACCTTGATGGGTGTGAGGTGCTGAAACTGCCTGTGCGGGTGCTGGATGATGTGCTGAGGCTTTGACCAATCAGAAGATGAGTAGACGCGGATCTCATCGTACTGATCTGTGGTGAGCAGCTTGGAGCAGTCCAAAGGGTTGAAATAGGCTGTGAGGAGATATGAAAATCTTTGTCAAGAGGTTTTGCAGATCTTTTAGGTTTAGAACTTAAAAATCTATCAAAGAAATGAATTAAAGACAATTAGAAAACGTTTTCTTTCTTTTTTAATTTTTTTTGAAGTAGTAAGCATGAGAGGTTTTTCCATGAGGAAGTGTTACCTGAGTTGACGGCTTTCTCGTGAGGCATTTCGTACAAGAAGCTTTTCTTGTCCTTCATGTTCCTCAAGTCCCAGAGCTTTACCGTGTGGTCAACTGAGGCCGTCACCAGCAACCAGTCGCATCGGGAGTTGAACTCTGCATGGGTCACTTTGGCTTTGTGCAATTTGTCACTGAAAATCTGAAACATTAAAACAGAGCAAATCAATTAACATTAAATTGCCACAGAGGAGATTCATGGATGTAACAAAGGAAGACTTGCACAGGAGAATGCAATCGATAGGAGTGATATGGAAGCAGATGATTGGCTTGGGCGACCCCTAAAGGGAAGGGCCGAAAGAAAAAGTGCTCTGTGTTAAATAAGAACTATAACTGATCCTTTAATTTATCAAAACCAGTGAAAGCCCTCATTAAGAAAGAGGCACACACCTTTTGGCCATCCAAACCCAGAAGTAAAAGCTGCCCCGCATTGTCTCCTGTCACGAGCATCTGTCGGCTTACAGACACGTCAACGCAGCAGTACCAAAAACTACGGAAGAAAAGAGCTACATGTAAGAATTTACAAAATAATGTTTTCCACAAATCATAGCTTTAATTGAAAATAGGATGTATTATACTACGTGACACTTCAACAAGAGATAACATTATATATGCACAATGCTCTCCGCTATCTATGTTTTCTCATTTACCTCTACTGATGTCTACCCATGCATATAGTCATGCTTTTTGAAATCTGCCATTTATTTTTTTTGTATTATAGCCCTGACAAATTACATTTCATAAAATAGGAAAAGAAATATGAAACCTTTTTAATGCTATTAAAAAAATGTGGCAGCAGGATTCCTACAGACACAGTAGAGGGAAATGAAAGAACTTTCCCTTTTTCATAATGCCGAGCATCAGTCTTCTTTAGGAGTTTCTCACCAAACATTGTGGTGATCGTGGCCGCAGTCTTGAGTTCTGGACAGAACAGTGGGTGCGCGGCCCTCAAAACTCTGTGCGGTCAGTGTGCCCTCGCCAGAGGCCACATAGACTCTAGAAAGGTCTGTGGGGCAAAACTTCATCCCTCCGATAAAGTCTCCTGCTCCGTTCTACACACACAAATACAAATGTAGGTCTGTCACCAGGCAGCAGTTATGACTACAACTACCACACAAACGTTCACACCAGCACCGGCCTTAAATGATGCTTTTTATTTGTTTTTGTTTTTTAATGTCTCTGTAAAGCACTTTGAATCACCTTGTTGTTGAATTGTGCTACATAAATAAACTTGCCTTGCCTTGATTACAAGTTCCCCTGAGAGATCTCTGAACTCTCTGTAAGAAGACTGATGCTAGACTAACCCCTAACGCTTTTTGATTTTAGTGCACAGAAGAAAAACAAGTGGACACTCCAGTCTTACTTCAGTGTTTCTGTGCTGGCAAACACTGTTAGCGTTGTCCCACTGAAATCCCGAAGTGCTGTCGTACCCCCCATAGATGAGGTGAACAGCTGAGTGGGATTTAAGTGGTTAAACTTCATGTCTGTCACTGAGTCTCCAGCCCCCATCTAACCAGAGAGCCAACAACAGTGTTTCATTAAGTACAGCTACATCGCACCGCTCTGAAATGCACCACAGCCTGAAGATGCATCTGACCTCTGTTAAAATCAGTTTGCTGAATGTCTTTTTGATCAATCGAAAGAACAAATCAAAACCATTAAACAGGAACTAACCCCTTGAATAAAGGTCTTCTTGGCAGGCGCCTCAAAGTCCCACAGATAAATGTCTCCACCCTTGGACCCCACAGCCAGAGTAGTAGGATGTGTCGGATGCCACTCAAGACAGGTGATCCTGCGGTTGAAGGGGCTGCTGCCACCGTGGAAATGATAGGATGACAGAGAGCGAACGAAAGGTTCCTGGAGACACTGGAGAGACAAAAGAGCTAGATTCACACCTGCTATGAATAAATCCAGTAAGAGGAAACGAGAGGTAACAGATGGACTATGATTTATGAACTTGCACATGTCCCTGGATTAGATTTTTTTTTTTTTTTTTAATTACTATTGGAACAGGTGTGAGTATTTTGAGCAGCATTGGGGCCAGCACCACATCAGGCTCTCTTACCTGTCTCATCTGTGAGTGCAAACTCTGGCCCAGAGTGCTCTTGTAGATATAGTGCAGTATGCTCCCGTCCCAACCTCTCTTCTGGACTCCTGCAGACTTGAGAGCAGTCCCTAGAAGACACACGAACCCATTCAAGTGTCACAAAGACAGTGCTGTCACTGGACTGAGGTGTTTTCAGAGCCTCATACCTGATTTTGACGTTTCGCCATTTGTTTTGTCTCGTAGTTTTCTGGAGAGAGTTGGACCGGAGACGCCCTCAGGTGTTTTCTTCACTTTATTCTTTGATCCAGCTGCAGCTGACTTCGTGGGCTTGCTTTTCATTTCTACCTTGTAAACACACAAAGCAACAGTTACTCGTCACAACGCGGACGATTGTGCACTTGTCTGCACTTCTAATGTTCATATTGCTGCTTACCTGTGATGTTTAGTGCTTTAACCCTGCAGTTTAACAGCAAGAACTTCTCTGTTTGCATAACACGACAGTACACGTGACTATGTGCTGAAAAATGTGTGTTTTGTAACTTGTGTCTGTTAAAGCTGGTGAACGGTGGGTGGCACTGTAGAGCCACCATGAAATCTCAGTGTGCACCATGTTTGGAGTTCAAACAACTCAAACTACAAAGTAAGGTAACGGCAACGAAATGCTCACAGAAGATTGCGAAGTAATTCATTGCTCAAATAAATAAAAAATGTCATGTTATGTCAATGTCATGTTAAATTATTAAACTAAATAATTTTCATAAAATATTTAATAATTGTGTAAAACAAAGAAAGGATTTACATTTCGCTGGTGCAGACATCAAGGACTATTTATGAAGATGAAGAATGAAAGCGGCTGAAAGACGTTTGTACATTATATTTTATATTTTTATTGCATTTGCCAACTTTTTATTTATTTATTTATTTATTTGTTTGTTTGTTTTTTGTTTGTTTGGGGGGGGGGGGTTAGGCTCGGAAGTGAAGGCTCGGAGGTGAAGGCGGAAACACGTGTTTGCCGTTGCCAGATCCCATTGGTTGCTTCGGGTCCGTTTTGAAAAAGTCGCTGATTTGAGGCTTTGAGGCGGAGGGAAGATTCAAAACTAGACAAACAGAAACAGTGAAACCAGCACAGGCACCACGCTACGATGACGAGACAACTGTAAGTACAAGTTTATATTATATATGTCGTTGGTAGGCTGTATTGTTTATGCGTTTTACCATGTCACGAAATGGCGAGTTTAAGGAGTTACCAACGGACGTTGACTCTCTGCTTTACCGTTAGCAGGGGGCTAATTAGCCGTCTAACAACAGGCTTTGTTAAGCCATCACATAGTCATTAATGGTTAACGTTTACAGTGTGTTTGAATTGTTAATGACTATGTATTTATTTACTTTTACAGGAAGGGTAAAACCCCCCGCAGGCATCCTCCAAAAAAACCCTCCAGCAACCAAACGGACCCAGTTGGGGTGAGTGTCCCTGAATTCTTAAAGAAGGTCAACTTGGCAGACAGCACAGATGTGAATCTCATACATTCCACTGGGTGGAAGAGAAAACATTCCAGTGAGGGAGTGTTTGAACCTAGAGTGGAGTAATTTACTGACAGAGTGAAAATTCTTCTGGACAATTTCTCTTCAACCTGACTGTGAGCCCACAGTTTCGCTCTGCAGCCATCACTTTTCTTCCTCAAAGGCAGATTTAGACTTTTAGCAGCAGAAAGAAGAAGCTTTTGCAATAAAAGTTTCGATTGCTATCTCTCCTCAGTTTTTTGGGCCAACCAAAATTCCCCCCTTTTTGTTCTTTAACAAAAACCCAACAGTATAAAGACTCTGGCTGTGAATAACGAGACTCCTCAGTTTCTTAATAAAAGTATGTTTAAAAGTTTCACCAAGTGGTAATAAGCTGAAACAAATGGTAGCAAAAATCCTACTGCATCCAAGAATGTCAGTCTGTTTGGTGGTTGGTTTTTTTTTTTTTTTTTTTTTTTAATCGCTCATCAGATATTCTTGGGCAAATTAAATACCTTTGCAGTAGTAACGAGCTCAAAATGTACCGTTAGAGCTTGTTTTAATGTGTGTTGTTTTGTTCTTCAGGTATATTGCCGTGTGCGACCCCTGGGAGCTGAGGATGAGGAATGCTGCATTGAGGTGATCAGCAGTACCACCATCCAGATGCACACCCCGGAGGGCTTCAAAACAAATCGCAATGGAGAATACAAAGAGGTAAGAAATCCGATAAGTTTGGAGTAGTAATTGATTAAAGGTAGTGAGATTATGTGTTTCTGTCATTGTCAGGAAAAGCTGCATAAAGACTGAAAACAACAATAAGTAAATCCAGTCATAAATATTGTTTGCATCGTTGGAAATTTCGTAGCTTACTCCTGTGTCATAAAACTCTACGACTGTTAAAGACAAATTATTCCATTTTTGTTTTTTCCCTCCATCAATAGAGTGCCAGGACTGGGCCTGTTTTGCCCTGATGCCTTTCTTTGTGTAATTTTACATGAGATGTAGTGATGTTGGACAGGTGGGGGCACACTTCCCAGTTTGTTGTGACTTTTGCTATCACCTCTCATAGCTACAAATGCCTTGAAGACCACAATTTATTTATTTATTTTAGTTTTTTGTTCCACACCACTAGGTGTGTCTATATATCTGTTTCCCACTATCATGTGCAGTTACCTGACTGCTTCATACTTTTGCATTCTCACAGGTCTTTCAGGTAACTGCACATGATAGTGGGAAACAGATATATAGACACACCTAGTGGTATGGAACAAAAAGCTAAAAAGAGCTGTGAGAATGCAAAAGTAGGAAGCAATCAGATTGAATATTAAACAGTCTTAACCATGCTAGCTAACTACCCAGATTGACTTATTTACCATCATGTATAAAAATCAATCCCTTCTTATTCAGTACACATCATTTTGCTGCATCTCCATATCCCAAATATAGTCTGTTATAATTTGATGTATCAATATCTGTTAAATTGTACAATGCATTGTTTATGGAGTTACTGAACTTTTGTAGATGTGGGGAACAAGGTGTTCTCAGACCGGATTAGATGACCTCCTTCAAGAGTGGAGATTAGGCATCGAGAAGGAGATATGAATAGAACTACTCATCCTCTGTAATAAATGAGCATAGCTGAAGTGGTTTGTCTAGCCTTGTAGAAGGCTTCATTTCAGGCGTATCCCCAGAAATGCTGAAGAATTTAGAAAGTACAAGAGAAAAAATAACACATGGTTGATTTTGGTCTTCCAGAACAAGCAAAGCATGCATACGTATATTTATTTATTTTATGTATTTATTTTTTGTAATCCCTTTTGGTTCACAGACACAGTACTCTTTCAAAAAAGTCTTTGGAGTTTCAGTATCACAGATGGAGCTCTTTGAGCATGTGGCGAAACCTCTTGTTGATGACCTCATCCGTGGAAAAAATGGTAAAAGCAAAGGCCACATCAGTAATATGCAATGATTATTTTAAAGTACAGTAACATTTTAAATTACAGTGACCTGTTTCCCCTCTTAACAGCTGCATTTTAACCTACTTTAGCCTTGAGTTCATTATTGGCAGCTGATTTCCTCTCTGTTTGTGTCAGGTCTGCTTTTCACGTACGGGGTGACAGGAAGTGGAAAGACTTTCACCATGACAGGCTCCCCAGGCCAGGGTGGACTTCTGCCTCGCTCCCTTGACATGATTTTCAACAGTATAGGTCCTTACCAGGCCAAGAGATATGTACGAAAATGGCACATAAAAATGGTTAATTATGTTTGGCACCAGAATAACTGAGTAATTTGCTTATTTATTAATTTAATTTCCTTTTTTCTCTTTGTTCAGGTATTTAAGACTGATGAGAAAAACAGTATTGAGATTCAGACTGAAGTAGATGCTTTGTTGGAGCGCCAAAGGCAGGACAACAACTTGTCTGTTCCTAAAACACCCTCCACCAGGTAAAGGCCCATTTTACTTTTTTTTTTTTAATTATGGGTGTGAAATGTAAGTTCACATTACTGAGAAAGATGTGGTGGAATCTGCGGTCAGCAATCCAAAAATCTACATCCCATGGTGAGATGTGCCTACTGACTTGGAGCTTTGTTGCTAAAGAAAGACTACAGCAAAATTTTGCAAAACTCCAAATCCCAATATCACATGAAATTATGCATTCAAATTTGACAATAAAGACATGCCGTACAGTCCTGCATTTCAACAGTGTAAAAGTCATGGATGACAAGAATTATCAACACATTTTTGCTCTTACACTTCATTTACTTTGTACAACTAAATAATCTGTCTTTCAAACTGATGTTCTATAGCCTGACACAGATTTAGATTTTATTAGACCCATTTTATCCATCCAGTGGAATGGCAAGAAACGAAACATATGTTGTAAAAATCATCACTGTCTGTGAAGTAGGACTTTGACTTATTCAGGTAACCGGAAGTTACCTGAATAAGTCAGTCCTAGGTTTATTAACTATTCCAGAGTAACTTGTGCTGCTACTGCTGTGGAGAAGATCATGTTCAAAATTAGAATTAAAATCAAATTGTCACCTATTGGCCAATTGATTCAAGAGTCTTTCTTACCCTTTAGGAAGAATCAGCACTGTAAAATTGCTAAGACTTTATTTCTGTGTCACTGTTTCACCTGACTGGTGATGTTAGGATAAGTGAATCTAGTTAACAGAAAGATATTTTGGGTTTGTTAAGCTTGCATTGTTGCCTCAGTTCTGAGTATAGTGGGATGTTGGTTTTAATGTGCAACTTTCTACTTTGATTTTTAGGCTAAAGGCTGATCCTGAAATTGCTGACATGATTAAGCCAGAGGAGACCTCTAAATCAGATGGCGTGGATGACGACAGCAGCTACAGCGTCTTCGTCTCCTACGTAGAAATCTACAACAACTACATCTATGATCTCCTGGAGGAAACTCAGGAAGATGCAATCAAGCCAAAGTGAGTTTAGAAAATATACAACAAAAGGAACACAATTCATGTGTACAGTATGTATGTGGATCATGTTTTATCTCATTAGAGTAATAGAGTAAAATATTAGGTGTAGTTCAGTTTATTTTCTATGGCAGATTAGCCAGGAGACAAAACTGTTGTCTTTTCTTTTTACTAGGTGGAATGGTGGAGGCACACCAGTGCGCCAGAACACCGAGTTGATGTATGTGACCAGTGAATATTTGTAGCAGCCTGATTTTTAGCTGAGCTTCTGCTGTTGCATACAGATGTGCAAAAAAAGTAACCTGTCAGTGTTGGAGACATTTCCTAAGTTTCACAGATGTTTTTGCTGTCATAAAAATGAGTTTTGATGATTTTTTTTTTGTTTTGTTTTTTAAATAATAGTACACTGACTATATTTTTGGGATGATTGGTGTGCAAAATTTGAAGCTTCTCTTGTTTTTTTGAGCTCAAGTTATCAGTTATTTTGTCTGCAAATAATTGAATTGATTATTAAAATAATCAGCTGTAGTCCAAAATTCAGAGTTACGTCATGCAAAAAGTATAAATCTGGGAGCACATTCAGTGGTAAAACATATGTATTTTGGACACATTCATTCTGAACCACGCACAAACCATGTATAACAGAGCTGCTGATGGGAGGTAATGTCTCCAGTGTTGATGAGTGTTACTTTAGCCTTAAATCCTTATATTCTCCCTGCTGCTTTTGGTGTTTGTTCTGGCAACGCTGAATGTTCTTACATCTATTTGTGATGCTTTATGACTGTAACTGGTTACTTTCTGTGGCTGGAAACAACCAGCATTAATGTCTTCGACTCCCTGCCATGCTTGGTATGCAACATCTTGCAGATTGAAGGAAAAGCAGTTCCCTAATATGATTATTTTCTAAATGCAGACCGCCTCAGTCTAAAATCCTCAGAGAGGATCAGAATCACATCATGTATGTGGCCGGTTGTCTGGAGGTTGAAGTCAAATCTGCCGAGGAGGCTTTTCAAGTGTTCTGGAGAGGTGAGTTGTTCTCATATGAATGTAAAGAAAAAATAAAGTACCCTGCAGTGATGATCGTAGATGTGACTGACCTGGAATTGCTGCCCTCTGGGTTCGGCTCTGGCCAGTAAATGACCTCAGTTAATCTTCTCTCTGAGCAGGTTGTTGAGGAATGTGAATGCTCAGTATGAGTTTTGTGTCTGAAATAGTTTGGCTTTTAAATTGTGCATAAAAATGTCTGGAAAGAAATGTGGTTTTAGAAATGGCCTGTACTGTGTTTTTTCCAGGTCAAAAAAAGAGGAAGGTTGCGAACACCCGGCTGAATAGAGAGTCCAGTCGCTCCCACAGTGTGTTCATTATTAAACTGGCTCAGGCGCCTCTTGATGCAGATGGCGACAACGTTCTCCAGGTCAGCTAAAAGTTGAACCAAATTTCCCCACACCAGAGCCCTGTTGGTAACATACTTGGATAAACCATAATTGACAAATATTTTTCTTCTTAATTTGATTGTTAGGATAAGAACCAGATAAGTGTTAGTCAGCTGTGCCTGGTGGACTTGGCAGGAAGCGAGCGAACTGGCAGGACAGGGGCAGAAGGCACTCGTATACGTGAAGCAGGTTTGTTAATATTTAAATCCTTATTTTGGACAAGTTCGGTAAACTTGAAGCAGAATTGCTTGAAGTTTTGAATGCAGTGGTGACCTTTAATTTAGATAATGCTCCAAAATAATGGACATTATAAAAGTGGCTGCTGATTTTTTTATCAGTTACAATTTAGCCAAAAGTGTCCTAAAAACTTATTTTTATTCCAGAAGAATATGCTTAAACTAGTTATACTTTACAAAACAAGATATAGAAAAAAAACACACGTATGTCTGTTAACAGATTACCTGAATAGTAGTAGTTGTCACTTTCTTTTATTCATATATGACTTATTTATGTAGCATACAAGGGCTGTCTCCTGCTGGCCATCTGTTAAGACAAGTCTGTTTATATACAAGCCTATGGACTTTGATTTAGCTGGGGTTCATTTGAGCTTTAACCACTTTTTGCCTTTCAGGTAACATAAATCAGTCTTTGCTGAATCTGAGGACATGCATCGAGATACTTCGAGAAAACCAAATGTGTGGCACAAACAAGGTATGTGTTGCCAAACTGAAGATGGACTTGGATTTCATTTCCTGATAAAATATGTATATAATTGACATTTTTCTCTTCCAGATGGTCCCCTATCGAGACTCCAAAATAACCCACCTGTTTAAAAACTACTTCGATGGAGAGGGAAAAGTTAGAATGGTTGTCTGTGTCAATCCCAAGACTGATGACTATGAGGAAACCCTGGTAACTTGACCCTGCCCTCTTACTTTGTTACTTTTTAATTACCCCCCCCCCCCCCCCCCGGACATATAACATGTGCTCTGTTTGTGCAGCTGGTGATGCGGTTTGCAGAGATGACCCAAGAGGTGGAAGTGGCCAGGCCAGTGGACAGACCAATCTGTGGCTTTACTCCAGGCCGTCGTCATAGAAACCAGGCATTCAAAGATGAGCTGTCTCGCAGATTGGAAGAACGTGGTGGCCCCATAGATCCTGGTATGTGTGTGAAACATCCTGTTAATCAAAAGATTAGCCGAAATGTAAGAACACTCAACCTTTTAACAAGAGCAACACAAAGTGTGTTTTCCACTTCTGCTAATTGTTGTTATATTCACTAATATCATTGGACACATTTTTGTGTGCTTCTAAATTCAGATAAAACCAAGGTTAAGCTGGATGGCATTACCTTGACCTTCAGTAACACTGTGAGGAACCTTGGGAGTAATTTTTGACCAGAATATGTCCTTTATTGCACATATTAAACACATATGTAGGACTGGTTTCTTGCATTTGTGCAATAGCTCTAAAATCAGAAAAAAATAGTTCATGCATTTATGACTATGACTCTTGTAATTCATTATCAACCGGTCCCAAAAGCTCCCTGAAAAGCCTTCAGTTGATCCAGAACTCTGCAGCGAGAGTGTCAACAGCAACTCAGAAGAGGGCATATTTGTTTTTCCGGAACCAGCTCCCAGTTTGAATTTGAAACACCCTCTTTCTGCTTTTAGGATTAGGCTTAAAACTTTCTTATAGTTTGGTATTCATCAGATGACTGTAAACTGTCCATTAATTATGCGGCTTGTTTATGCTGCAATACGTCTTGGCTGCTGTGGGCTTCTTCACTAACCTCTTTTCACTCTCTTCCACAGCACATCTTTTATGCTGTCTTCCTCCCCTCATCCCCTCATTCCTATTCCTATTAAATGGAAGTTTTTCTTCCCACTGTCATCGGTTGCTTGTGAATTGTATATTAAATGGCCAGAAATGTCAGGCTAATGCATCATTTCTCTGAAATTACAACAATGATTTAGATGATACTTCAAAATAACAGCCCAAATAAGATGGCTGCACAGTGGCAGCTTTTACATGGACTTTTCATTTTCATTTTATCATCTCAAGGAGAATTGTAGTTGGAGGTGGCTGTAGCTCAGGAGGAAGAGCAGGCCATCTGCTAATCGCAAAGCTGGTGATTCGAACCCTGGCTGCTTCAGTCTGGATGCCAAATATCCTTGGGGAAGATACTTTGAGCGCTCAGTGTACAAAAGCGCGATATAAGAAACAGTCCATTTACCATAGTTAACTGTAGCAACATTTAAAGTATTATTCAGCCTTGTATTCACAATTTTAGAAAACTCGGGCATCAACTTACTATGTGTAAAGGTTTAATTTGAAAATGAGAGAATGCATTATTTTTCAAGAAGTTCTTTGGAAACACAAAACATGCAAATTACCGGACAAGCCAAACTCTTGCAAACGTAATTTCCATTAAAATTAAACACAATTAATCTGAACTACTATTGTGTAAATGTTTTAACAGTATTGTGTGTGATGATTATTAACAACCACACAATTGCTTTAAGGACTTGTGATTCCTTGTCTTCTGTAGACATGCCTGCTGCTGCTGCAAACACTCTGATCCTCAGTCTCCCATCTCTACCCTCCTGTGAGCTGACTGACCCACATGATGACATCACGCTGCCCAGGCTGATTGAAGCCCTGGAGAACAGGCAGAGGATCAAGCAGATGCTGATGAAGGACTACAGTAAAACAGGTGTCTGTTCTCATTTTAGCTCACCTGATACTTTTTGGCTTTGAAAGATCAGTTTTTGAATAGTTGTCTTTCTCTTGGCTCACATTTCTCTTGATGTTATTTCAGCCAACATGATGAAGCCTGTGCTCAAAGAACTGGATACCAGCCTAATTTCCAAAGACAACTTTATTCAGGAACAAAACGGCAAACTGATAGAGAAAGACAAAATCATCCAAGGCAACAAGGCAGAGATTGAACGTTTAGAGAAGAAAACAAAGATGCAAGAACACAAGGTGGGAGACTAATCCATTCACGCTGCAGATTTAAAGGTTGTCACTTTTTTTTCTTTAATATTAATGTCTCTGTTTCAGATTGACATCCTGCAGAAAACAACTAAAATCTTTGAAGATGACAAGCGCTCGCTGCAGCATGAGCTGGAAACCAGAGAGCAGAGGCTTCAGAGAGAGCTGTCAGAGAAGAGACGCATGGAGCAGCGCATGCATGGCGTGATCTCGGACACCCAGTTCAAGTGGGAGAAAGAATGTGTGAGTTTCAAATATCTTTTTTTTCCTTTTATTCAACAATATATAGATTTCCAATAAAGACCACAAACAAAAAAAGACCTACTTTGAAATGTGTGTAAAATTTAGATCTTACTATCAGTTTTGCAAACAGCCCTTGTTGGTCATTGTTTTAGTCTTTATAGTGGCAGCTAATTTGTCTTATTCAAGCACCTTGGATAATATTGCATTTGAACATTTTGCAATATCCTCACTGTGCAGGAGAGACGTGTTAATGCACTGCAGCTTGAGATGCAAAATAAGCTGTGGGTGAAAGACGAAAAGCTGAAGCAGCTCAAGGCCATCGTGACAGAGAGCAAGACTCCAGGTCGCCCTGAACCTCCACCCCGTCAGACGCAGCCACAGCCTCTACCACAGCATCAGCCCCGTTCTCAGCGACCCTCCAAAGAGGACCGCCTACCGCCAAAGAGATCAGCATCACCCTCACCTGTCCCTGTATGTTGTTTAAAAACCATAATGGTGAATGGTATTCTGCCCATTCAAAGTTAAATTCTACTGCACTCGTCTCTCTTAATCTACTAACATCACTAATCCCAGTGCCACAGCAGCAGGCAGGTTATAATAAACGCCTCATGCATATGATCATGTAGTCCTTCAGCAATTAAGTACCACTGTGAAACTGAGGAAATTACATTCCTGGTGAATGTGTAAGAGTTATTTTGATGCTGTAGATTTCTCAGTAGGTTGTTCTAAATTTATTGGTCTGAATCTATAGTTTTAAAAATCAAAGATACTGAATTTACAACAAATAAGACAAACTGTAAAATGAATTATGTTGCAGATAAATTTGCATCAACTCACAGAACATTTTAGCTCAGCTTAGGTAAATCTACATTTCAGTGTTCATGTTTTTCACCAGGTATGGGGAAAAACATGAACTTTGTACTTTACATAAAGTGGTTGCTGCATTTGATTACATTAGACTGTGAATGTATCCCGTTCCTATAACGTCTAATTTTTGCATGTCTAACTGTGACCATTTAGTCTTTCCATTTCACTCTCCAGTGCCCAGTCGATTCCCCTCATGTCAGTCCAAAGCCAGAGTCACAGTCAGGCAGTGCTGCTAGTGATGAGGAGGATGAGACGAACCCAAGGCCCACCTGCCCCGTCCCCAGCAGAAGTACCTTTTTGTCTGTGGCTAGATCTGCATGTGAGGAGCAGGCAGCTCAGGACAGCATGCAGGGTTACAGTTCCCCTAGTACACCCACAAGACCCCAGGCCTCAACGGGCACTTCAGTCAGCCGGGCCAGGAGGAGAGCTGTGTGCTTGAGCAGAGTGGATGAGAGAGACTGCTTCCCTTCCCCTTCGTTTCATGTAGACCTAATTGAAAGAAGATACAGGGTCAGTGAGTTAGCTAAAGGCAGCAGCATGAGGTTGTAATGTGTCAGGATTTTGGCTCCTACAAGTTTAGGGTGTGGGGTACTCTGCCCCCCAAAATGTATAAGTTTTATGATTTGTTTTGTCAAGCTTTGTAATGCTTTATCAAGTTCTGTGTTTTTGTTCACTTTGGATTTTTTTTTTAAATTTATTTTCTTTCCCCTTTTTAAACCGTTTTCCTGTTGATCTGTTCAGACGACAACACCAGTACGCCCGCGTCACCGTCGTTCCCGCTCTGCTGGTGGGGAGAAGTGGGTGGACCATAAGCCATCGTCAAGCATGGACTTGGGCACAGTTTTGCAGCCGGTCATCCCCAACGCCATCCAGGTGTCTGCACCCAGCGAGAAGGCTCTGTCCAAGTGTGACAGATACGTGCTAACGCACCAAGAAGTTGCCTCCGACGGCGAGATACAGACCAAACTTATAAAGGTCAAGTATGCAGCACAGCATATTACTGATATTTAGAATGATATATTTGGTTACACTTCCTTACTCATGCAGACATTTATATTAGCAAGTTTTCAGCAAACCAGCAGCATATTTGCCAACTTGAGTTTGAGTCAGTGTGGTTTTGTAACTGTTTGTTTTACACTTTGCTCGAATAAGTTTGTCCGTTTTAAGAAGTGAATTTAAATAATTTCTATAAAGTGGTTCTCAATGTTCTGTTGCATGATTGTAGTAGCGTGCATGCTTATCCTTAGAAAGGAAACTCTTGTGATGGTTGAATTACTGATCACAAGAAGGGCTTCGCACTGTATTAAATATTAAATAACAAAGATATCTAATGGTGGTTCTTTTTGGGGGTTTTTTCTTTAGGGCGATGTCATCAAAACGAGAGGAGGGGGGCAAGCTGTCCAGTTCACTGACATTGAGACACTGAAACAGGAGCTCACTACAGTCCCAAGGTAATAATTTATAACCTTAACCAAAAAAATATATATTGAAATGTTTAATACAGGGCTTATACAGGTGCTTGAAATCCTTGAATACACTTGAATTTTAATGTCAAGGGTTGTTGTTTTTTTTGTGGCATATAGGAAATAAGCATCAGTATCTGATGAGACGACTTATTCTTATTTTTTGGGTGTTTGGTGCAGTTTTCTTTTGTTTTGTTGTTTCTCAGCAGGAGATGAATATCTCGAACAAGTTGATTTATTCACATTTGCACATCTTAATTTTTAAGTGAAATGTGCATTTTGAGTTTATACACTTATAAGGCAACCTTTTCCTTTTGCAGTATTTTTGTGTAGTGTTTTTCTATGTTTTAACAAAAGGGGAACAAAGGCATTTAATAACAGGATAACAAAAAAACTGGATTTGCTTTCTGTGCTGGCCTTGTTCTGTCTGGTATCCAGACAGATACCAGACAGGAACCGGTATCCAGTTCCTGTCTGTCTTTGACTGAGATCAACTTGACAGCTCAGTTGAGCAAAGACACATCCCTTATTCTATGACAGCAGGACACAGCATCGGACATTTTGATTAGCTTATTTCACTACTGTTGTCAGTTTGGTATCCAGTTTAAAAAAACAAACAAACATATTAATATTGTTAATAATTGTACATGCATTACCTAACATGCCTCCTGAGTCTTACATTTTTTTAAGTTGTTAAATATGATTCCAAACTGCTGAAGGTGTGCTAATGTTTTTACGTATCAATCTCTGAAGGCGGAAGAGGAAGTCTTCAGAAGGCGTGTCAGCCAGTGGAGATGGAGCTTTGACTGATGTGGAGACGAGGGTAAGCTGATTTAAAAAATTCTCCTCAGATTCGAGGCTGAGCTATTCAGAACACTTGCAAATAGATTTAGGTCCTAATCTTTTCCCTCTTCGCAGTGCTCTGTGGCTGTGGCGATGAGGGCTGGATCAAACTTGGGACCTGGGTTGGAGCATCATGCAGTCACCAAGTAAGCTGTCAACTTTCTGCATTGCCTCTGAGTAAAGTGTAGTTTTCTCTCAGAATACATAACTACAGATTGTGATTCACTCGGTTTTCTGTTACAGGCGCAGAAAACCCTAAATGCTGCTGACAGATCAACAGTAACCACTCCCCTTTATCCTCACCTGACTGTTGTGCAATAGTCTGACCTCTGTTTTTATGTTTAGTTCTAGTGATGATATTTAAATGCTTTCCATGTTTTTATATAAATATGCAGAAGAGTATATACATAGGTCACCAAAGCATTGTTGTGTAAAATAACTATCTATTTACTCAGATATATGCCTCTTTAGTTACTGTGGCTCTACAGCTAAACAAAATTCTGTTTGCACATATTTTACTCTGCTCACGAGTTATTGTAAAACCTCCACAGTAATGATTTTTGTCTCATGTATACAATTTGTCTGATTTTGGTGAATTAAACTGAGCTTCAAGTTTGGAAAAAGTGTTTTTGTTTTCATTTTATAATTTTCTCACTTTTCTTCACTACACTGAAAGAAAATCCAATAGAGTGGTTCCTGAATTTGCATATAAGGATTTTGTGTATCCAGGTTGACTAATTTGAATTTCCCATCTAAACATAATTGAGTCTTTTAATGCTAACATATTCTGTAAGGATGTTCAGTCTATTAGATTAGAGCATATGTTCCGCTGCCCCTCAAGTGCTATAAATGGCAAAGATATGGGCACATCACTACAGTTTGCAAATGGGAAATGGGTAGTGTGTGTGGAGGTGAACACAGATATGAGGAATGTGGGGATAGTGTAGGATAAATGCAGTAACTGTGGGGGGCAGCAAGGGGTAAGTTATGGGGTTGTTAAGTCAGAAAGAAGGCCATGGAGGTCAAACAAGTTAAAGTAGTTCACATCGCAAGTTACACCAAGGCTGTCAAGAGGGAACAGAAGAAACAGGAAAGGCTCAACCGATGTCAACATCAGATTTCGTGCAGACACATGGAACTCATACAGGACTGACAGTGGAGAAGATGATTTTGTTTATTGCCTATGTTATAAATTGCATAGATCAAGTGAAACACAAAACAGAAACTTATAATTGTGAAAGGAGCAGAGAGGTCTTTTGGCATTAAAGATATATCTCGGGAACATATCAATATAAGACTTGGAGGAGAGGGAGATGAGAGGACAGTATGATCACTGTGGAACGCCACAAGTTTGATTGCAAATGGACAAGGGCTCAAAGGATTCATCAAAAAATGCGAAAATAAATAATCTGTATTCAGAAGACCTGGCTTAAACCTACTTTGGATTTTGTTATTAAAGGTTATGATGATGTCTGGAGAGATAGAAATGAGGGTAATGGAAGAGGGTTTGTAAAATTTGTAAAGCAAGGAACCCAATATAGAGTCCTAGCTATAGGAACACAGAATACTTTGTAATGAAAATCTGGTCAAGATATAGTAGCATCAGAGTAGTCAATTTTTTGAATCCGGGTAACACTGTTATCAGTAGAGGAACTTGGCACATATTTAAGTGGGAAAGTAATATGGTGTGGGGACTTTAATGCACACAGCACATTATGGGGTAACTGTAAGGATCAGAATGGAGCAGTGATTGATAGAGATAAAAAAAAATGTGTGTCTGAATGATGGAAGTGGTACAAGAGTGAAAGTTAGAACAGGTGCAGAATCAGCAAGTGACATTACATTAGTGTCACACTCATTGGCAGGTATTTATTCATGGCAGGTAATAAAAAAAGACAACTGTAGGCAGTGACCATTATCCTATAATGACTGAGATAGAGCTGAGTGTAGAGAAACATGACATAGGGGTGTGCAGAAGTGGTGTTTCAGTAATGCATATTGGGATACATTTTGATTAGTTAGTGAAATGCAAAAGATTGATATGAATGTTGGGGTTGATGATTTAAATTATTCTATTTGTAAGGCAGTTTTAGAGGCAGCAAACTGGGCGATAAAGAGGAAAGAAGGGAAAAGAAGATTGTATCTTGTTGGACAAAGGATTGTGATAAAGTGATTAAATAAAGCTTTTAACATATTAAAGAGGAATCGCAGTTTTCAGAATTTCATTGAATATAAAAAATTACAAGCTAAGGTAAGAAGAACAATTAAAAATGCAAAGAGGGACTTCTGGAGGGGTTTTTGTAATCCAGTAGGGAGGGAGACAGAAATACACAATGTTTGGTCAATGATTAGAAGGATGAATGGTATAAAAAGGGAGTATGGATATCCAATCTTGAGAGATGGAAAGGCAACAGCATTAAAAGATGAGGAAAAAGCAAAACCTTTGTTAAAATCCATAGTTCAGGCAATGCTAGTGGAGAAGGACGAAGTGGAAGAGAAATGACAACCATAGAGAATAAGGATTTACTGAAACAAGTAGAAGATACAGATGGTTTATTAAATATTACTTTTACAAAGTCAGAATTGAATCGAGTTCTTCGGAAATCCAAATTATAAGCACCGAAAAAAGATCAGGTTTGCTATATCATGATAAACCATCTTAGTGAGTCAGCTAAAGATCTTTTGTTAGAGTTCTATAACAGAGTTTGGGAGGGTGGAAAACTGCCGCAAAGCCGGAAGGAGGCAGTGGTTGTGCCCATAGGTAAGCCAAGAAACGATGGTAAAAATCCAGGAAATTGCATACCTATAGCTTTAATATTTAATGTCTGTAAAATAAATGTGCAGTTGATAAGACCAAGACAATATTTTTTTCTACAAGGAAAAGAGTTGGTGAGGAAGCCAAGCTAAAGTAATATGGTGAAGAGTTAGAAAGAACAAGTAAATTTAAGTTTCTGGGATTGTGGCTGGATATAACATGGGCTGTACACATTCAGAAAATAGTGGATAAATGCAGAAAGGTATTAAATATAATGAGATGTTTAGTTGGGGTGGACTGGGGAGCGGATTGGAAGTCTTTGAGGGCCATACACACTGGGTTGATTAGATCAGTGTTAGATTATGGATGTGTAGCATATAATTTCGTGGCTGACACAAGTCTTTTAAAGTTAGACTTCAGTCAGTATCAGGCACTAAGACTCTGCACAGGTGCATTTAAAACAACCTCAACAGCAGCTTTACAGGTAGAGATGGGTGAGATGCCACTAGGAATCAGAAGAAAACAGCTAACACTCAATTACTGGGCAAATCTACAGGGACATGGACAGGATCACCCAACACAAGAGGTACTGAAACCTTGCTGGGAGGAAGGGCATTTAGTTTAAACTCACATACAGGTTTACATTGACCAGTATTATAATTATGTACAAATATATACAGATGCATCAAAGAATACAGCCAGTCAAACCAGTGTTGTTCTGGAGTTTAAAGTCAAAATAGGGAAAAGGATCAATGATGGACTGTCGGAGAAGGAGACTGGAGAAATGCTCACAATTCTGTTAGCTGTTCAGTGGATAGAAGACACGAGGCTGTTACAATCAGTCATTTGTTCAGACTCAAGCTCGTCATTGGCCAGTTTACAGTGTAGCCACTCGGAAAGTAGAGCAGATGTTCTAACAGGAATTCAGGAAACACTTTACATAATACAAATGATGGGATTTACAGCTGTCTTTTTATGGATTACGGCTCACTGTGGAGTAAAAGCAAATGAAATGGCAAATAGAGATGCGAAGGAAGCCACAAAACATGGGGTAGTTGACCTGGTTATTAACTTCTGTAAGACAGAGATAAAGAGTATTGTAAGGCAAGAAATGAAGAAAAGGTGGGAAAACAGTGGGAGGGGGAAAGGAGGGGACTCTCCTATAAAATTTAGCGGAGAGTAGGAGAAATGAGAACCACAGGAAGGAGTAGGAGAAAGGAGGTGGTACATATCGTGGTCATATCGAGAATAAGACATACTGGTTTGAACACTACACTGTTCATGATAGGGAAACATAATACAGGGAAATGTGACTACTGTGGAGAAGAGGAAACTAGAGAACATGTTATATTGTCAGAAGTATCAGGTGGAGAAAAGACAACTGACCCGAAACCTCAGAAACATAAAAATGAAGCTAGATCTTATTGATTTACTGCAAATGGTCTCAAGAAGTGAAAGTTATCAGGCCTTAATTCAGTTTTTAAAAGAAAGTAAATTGTTTGGGAGGATTTGAGGGTTTTTTTGGTGGCGGTAATGCATCCTTCAGTTGTTTGCCAACCGCCAATCAAATTTAAAAGAAGAAGAAGAGGCGTCGAGGTGGAGGGACGATTTAAAACAAATAGAAACGGTGAATTCAGCATAGGTACCACGTAACAATGACGAGAGAAGTGTAAGTATAGGTTTATATTATATATGTTGCAGGCAGGCTATATTGTTTGTGTGTATTACCCTGTCACTAAATGGTGAATTTAAGTTTAAGGAGTTAACAACGGACGCTGACGCTCTGCTTTACTGTTAGCAGGGGGCTAATTAGCCATCTAGCAAGTGGCTTTGTTAAGCCATTATAAAGTAATTAATTGTTAACGCTTACGCTTCTGTTTGAATTGTGAATGACTTTGTATTTATTTACTTTTACAGGAAGGTTAAAACCCCCAGCAGGCCTCCTCCAAAAAAACCCTCCAGCAACCAGACGGACCCAGTTGGGGTGAGTGTCCCTGAATTCTTAAAGAAGGTCAACTTGGCAGACAGCACAGATGTGAATCTCATACATTCCACTGGGTGGGAAAAAAATTCCAGTAAGGGAATGTTTAAACCTAGAGTGGAGTAATTTACTGACAGAGTGAAAATTCTTCTGGACAGTTTCTCTTCAACCTGAATGTGAGCCCACAGTTTCATTCTGCAGCCATCAGTTTTCTTCCTCAAAGGCAACAGATTTAGACTTTTTCATCTGGAAGAGTTTTATTGAGAGGAGTGCCACCTGACTGCCATCTAACTGAGGTTTTAAACTTTAAGACAGCAGTGAAACCTGCTATGATGTATGGTTTGGAGACAGTGGCACTGACAAAAAAGATGGGAGGCAGTGCTGGAGGTGGCAGAGTTAAAGATGTTAAGATTTTCATTGAAACTGACCAGAATGGCCAAGAATAGAAATGAGTATCAGACAAACAGCTCGGCTTGAGCTGTTTGGAAGCTCCAAAATAACCCACCGGTTTAAAAACGACTTCGATGGAGAGGGAAAAGTTAGAATGGTTGTCTGTGTCGATCCCAAGACTGATGACTATGAGGAAACCCTGGTAACTTGACCCTGCCCTCTTACTTTGTGTCTTTTTAATTAACCCAAAATTTTATTTATTTATTTATTTTTTCCAGACATAAAGGAAATGCTCTGTTTGTGTAGCTTTTGGTGCAGTTTGCAGAGATGATGCAAGTGGAGGAAGTGGCCAGGCCAGCGGACAGACCAATCTGTAGCGCTACTCCAGGCCGTCATCATAGAAACCAGGCATTCAAAGATGAGCTGTCTCACAGATTGGAAGAACGCAGTGGCCCAATAATTCCTGGTAAAAAAAATTAATACTGTGCTTAAGTTTTTATTTATTTATTTATTTAACACACTGGGGCGACCGTGGTTCAGGGGGTTAGGAAGCATATCTGTAACCGGAAGGTTGCCGGTTCGATTCCCGGCCTCTCTGTTGTGGTCGTTGTGTCCTTGGGCAAGACACTTTACCCTACCGCCTACTGGTGTTGGCCAGAGGGGCCGATGGTGCGATATGGCAGCCTCGCTTCTGTCAGTCTGCCCCAGGGCAGCTGTGGCTACAACTGTAGCTTGCCTCCACCAGTGTGTGAATGCGAGAGTGAATGAATAGTGGCATTGTAAAGCACTTTGGGTGCCTTGAAAAGCGCTATATAAATCCAATCCATTATTATTATTATTAATCAAGTGATTAGCCTAAATTTAGGCGCACTGAAGTTTTACACTCAACCTTTTAAACACCAAGTGTATAATGAGGGTTTTTCCACTTCTGGTAATTGTTGTTATATTTAATAATCCACTGGACACATTTTTGTGTGCTTCCAAATTCAGATTATATAGCACCTTTCAAGACAAAGATCACAAAGTGCTTCACACAGAAATGTAGGACTGCTTTCTTGCGTTTGTGCAGTATCTCTAAAATTAGAAATCTCCTCTGTCAGAGTGATGCTGAAAAGTTACTTCATGCATTTATTACTATGACTCTTGTAATTCATTATCAACTTGTCCCAAAAGCTCCCTGAAAAGCCTTCAGTTGATCCAGAACAGCGAGAGTGCCAACAGCATCTCAGAAGAGGGCATATTTGCTTTTGTGGAACCAGCTCCCAGTTTGAATTTGAAACACCCTCTTTCTGCTTTTAGGATTAGGCTTAAAACTTTCTTATAGTTTGGTATTCATCAGATGACTGTAAACTGTCCATTAATTATGCGGCTTGTTTATGCTGCAATACGTCTTGGCTGCTGTGGGCTTCTTCACTAACCTCTTTTCACTCTCTTCCACAGCACATCTTTTATGCTGTCTTCCTCCCCTCATCCCCTCATTCCTATTCCTATTAAATGGAAGTTTTTCTTCCCACTGTCATCGGTTGCTTGTGAATTGTATATTAAATGGCCAGAAATGTCAGGATAATGCATCATTTCTCTGAAATTACAACAGTGATTTAGATGATACTTCAAAATAACAGCCCAAATAAGATGGCTGCACAGTGGCAGCTTTTACATGGACTTTTCATTTTCATTTTATCATCTCAAGGAGAATTGTAGTTGGAGGTGGCTGTAGCTCAGGAGGAAGAGCAGGCCATCTGCTAATCGCAAAGCTGGTGATTCGAACCCTGGCTGCTTCAGTCTGGATGCCAAATATCCTTGGGGAAGATACTTTGAGCGCTCAGTGTACAAAAGCGCGATATAAGAAACAGTCCATTTACCATAGTTAACTGTAGCAACATTTAAAGTATTATTCAGCCTTGTATTCACAATTTTAGAAAACTCGGGCATCAACTTACTATGTGTAAAGGTTTAATTTGAAAATGAGAGAATGCATTATTTTTCAAGAAGTTCTTTGGAAACACAAAACATGCAAATTACCGGACAAGCCAAACTCTTGCAAACGTAATTTCCATTAAAATTAAACACAATTAATCTGAACTACTATTGTGTAAATGTTTTAACAGTATTGTGTGTGATGATTATTAACAACCACACAATTGCTTTAAGGACTTGTGATTCCTTGTCTTCTGTAGACATGCCTCCTGCTGCAAACACTCTGATCCTCAGTCTCCCATCTCTACCCTCCTGTGAGCTGACTGACCCACATGATGACATCACGCTGCCCAGGCTGATTGAAGCCCTGGAGAACAGGCAGAGGATCAAGCAGATGCTGATTGAGGACTACAGTAAAACAGGTGTCTGTTCTCATTTTAGCTCACCTGATACTTTTTGGCTTTGAAAGATCAGTTTTTGAATAGTTGTCTTTCTCTTGGCTCACATTTCTCTTGATGTTATTTCAGCCAACATGATGAAGCCTGTGCTCCAAGAACTGGATACCAGCCTAATTTCCAAAGACAACTTTATTCAGGAACAAAACGGCAAACTGATAGAGAAAGACAAAATCATCCAAGGCAACAAGGCAGAGATTGAACGTTTAGAGAAGAAAACAAAGATGCAAGAACACAAGGTGGGAGACTAATCCATTCACGCTGCAGATTTAAAGGTTGTCACTTTTTTTTCTTTAATATTAATGTCTCTGTTTCAGATTGACATCCTGCAGAAAACAACTAAAATCTTTGAAGATGACAAGCGCTCGCTGCAGCATGAGCTGGAAACCAGAGAGCAGAGGCTTCAGAGAGAGCTGTCAGAGAAGAGACGCATGGAGCAGCGCATGCATGGCGTGATCTCGGACACCCAGTTCAAGTGGGAGAAAGAATGTGTGAGTTTCAAATATCTTTTTTTCCTTTTATTCAACAATGTATAGATTTCCAATAAAGACCACAAACAAAAAAAGACCTACTTTGAAATGTGTGTAAAATTTAGATCTTACTATCAGTTTTGCAAACAGCCCTTGTTGGTCATTGTTTTAGTCTTTATAGTGGCAGCTAATTTGTCTTATTTAAGCAACTTGGATAATATTGCATTTGAACATTTTGCAATATCCTCACTGTGCAGGAGAGACGTGTTAATGCACTGCAGCTTGAGATGCAAAATAAGCTGTGGGTGAAAGACGAAAAGCTGAAGCAGCTCAAGGCCATCGTGACAGAGAGCAAGACTCCAGGTCGCCCTGAACCTCCACCCCGTCAGACGCAGCCACAGCCTCTACCACAACCACAGCATCAGCCCCGTTCTCAGCGACCCTCCAAAGAGGACCGCCTACCGCCAAAGAGATCAGCATCACCCTCACCTGTCCCTGTATGTTGTGTTTAAAAACCATAATGATGAATGTTTTTAAGGGTGTTGAATGGTATTCTGCCCATTCAAAGTTCAATTCTACTGCACTCGTCTCTCTTAATCTACTAACATCACTAATCCCACTAATCCCAGTGCCACAGCAGCAGGCAGGTTATAATAAACGCCTCATGCATATGATCATGTAGTCCTTCAGCAATTAAGTACCACTGTGAAACTGAGGAAATTACATTCCTGGTGAATGTGTAAGAGTTATTTTGATGCTGTAGATTTCTCAGTAGGTTGTTCTAAATTTATTGGTCTGAATCTATAGTTTTAAAAATCAAAGATACTGAATTTACAACAAATAAGACAAACTGTAAAATGAATTATGTTGCAGATAAATTTGCATCAACTCACAGAACATTTTAGCTCAGCTTAAGTAAATCTACATTTCAGTGTTCATGTTTTTCACCAGGTATGGGGAAAAACATGAACTTTGTACTTTACATAAAGTGGTTGCTGCATTTGATTACATTAGACTGTGAATGTATCCCGTTCCTATAACGTCTAATTTTTGCATGTCTAACTGTGACCATTTAGTCTTTCCATTTCACTCTCCAGTGCCCAGTCGATTCCCCTCATGTCAGTCCAAAGCCAGAGTCACAGTCAGGCAGTGCTGCTAGTGATGAGGAGGATGAGACGAACCCAAGGCCCACCTGCCCCGTCCCCAGCAGAAGTACCTTTTTGTCTGTGGCTAGATCTGCATGTGAGGAGCAGGCAGCTCAGGACAGCATGCAGGGTTACAGTTCCCCTAGTACACCCACAAGAACACCCACAAGACCCCAGGCCTCAACGGGCACTTCAGTCAGCCGGGCCAGGAGGAGAGCTGTGTGCTTGAGCAGAGTGGATGAGAGAGACTGCTTCCCTTCCCCTTCATTTCATGTAGACCTAATTGAAAGAAGATACAGGGTCAGTGAGTTAGCTAAAGGCAGCAGCATGAGGTTGTAATGTGTCAGGATTTTGGCTCCTACAAGTTTAGGGTGTGGGGTACTCTGCCCCCCAAAATGTATAAGTTTTATGATTTCTTTTGTCAAGCTTTGTAATGCTTTGTCAAGTTCTGTGTTTTTGTTCACTCTGTTTGTGGGATTTTTCCCTTTTTAAATCATTTCCCATTGATCTGTTCAGACGACAACACCAGTACGCCTGCTGCACCGTTGTTCCCGCTCTGCTGGTGGGGAGAAGTGGGTGGACCATAAGCCATCGTCTAGCATGGACTTGGGCACAGTTTTGCAGCCGGTCATCCCCAACGCCATCCAGGTGTCTGCACCCAGCGAGAAGGCTCTGTCCAAGTGTGACAGATACGTGCTAACGCACCAAGAAGTTGCCTCCGACGGCGAGATACAGACCAAACTTATAAAGGTCAAGTATGCAGCGCAGCATATTACTGATATTCAGAATGATATATTTGGTTACACTTCCTTACTCATGCAGACATTTATATTAGCAAGTTTCAGTGTTGGGAAGGTTACTTTTAAAATGTATTCCATTACAGAATACAGATTACATGCCCCAAAATGTATTCTGTAACGTATTGTGTTACGTTACTCAATGGCAGTAACGTATTCTGAATACTTTGGATTACTTAATATATTATCATGCTTTTTACAACAACGTGAATGTACTATTGCTGTGTGATTTATTACTGTTACTGAAGGTCCGCGGCTCCGAACTGTAGTAAAGGGACCTCTGACTAATACGGCGGGGTCCCTGTCGGCTCGTAGCCGAAAAATAGCTTTACTTTGTTGTGTGGGTCAACTTTTCTTGCGAGAGACAGAGAGAGGCGTTGAAAGGCTGCTCCAACGGAACTTATTGTTTCGGAGGAAAACACGAACACGGTGTACAGTCGAGTCTTAATAGCTTACTTACAACTGGGCTCGTCAGGCACTCTTCTTGGCTGCAGTGGTTATTATTATATTTACATGCTTCCAGCTCCCGTTTTTCCTCGATGACAACTCGTACCTTTCCACTCGCCTTTTTCTCCCTCCTCGCGCTCACAGACCCATAACGTGTGTGGCAGTCCATTCTCCCTGCAACACGGACTACACTGCCCATGATGCTACATTCTTTAGAGCTATGCTTGTAGCATTCTGCCTGTTAGCTTAGCACAACAACAACAACAACGAAAAGGCCTCTCTCACCCAGGAAACACACAGTCGCAGAGAGAGAGAGAGCATCGCCCTGTAACCATGGCAACCGTAACGCTGCCGCCTGGGACAACAGAACGTAGCTGTCAAACAAAACCCAAACAGTCCTGACCCGCGACAAAATGAAACAGGAAAGTACCGCAGTGTAATCCATTTATTTCAACAAAGTAACTGTATTCTAAATACCACCTTTTTAAACGGTAACTGTAACGGAATACAGTTACTCGTATTTTGTATTTTAAATACGTAACGGCGGTACATGTATTCCGTTACTCCCCAACACTGGCAAGTTTTCAGCAAACCAGCAGCATATTTGCCAACTTGAGTTTGAGTCAGTGTGGTTTTGTAACTGTTTGTTTTACACTTTGCTCGAATAAGTTTGTCAGTTTTAAGAAGTGAATTTAAATAATTTCTATAAAGTGGTTCTCAATGTTCTGTTGCATGATTGTAGTAGCGTGCATGCTTATCCTTAGAAAGGAAACTCTTGTGATGGTTGAATTACTGATCACAAGAAGGGCTTCGCACTGTATTAAATATTAAATAACAAAGATATCTAATGGTGGTTCTTTTTGTTTTTTTTCTTTAGGGCGATGTCATCAAAACGAGAGGAGGGGGGCAAGCTGTCCAGTTCACTGACATTGAGACACTGAAACAGGAGCTCACTACAGTCCCAAGGTAATAATTTATAATTATAAAAATGTCTTGAATTTGCACCCTAAAAAAATGTTTAACATTTTTAGATGTGTTACCTGACCATATAATGTTCCATATGGTGAACTGGATTTCTGGATACTGCCACATTATCAAAAAACAGATAATACTTTTCTTCTTCTTAATAGAAAATAAGACTTAACCACCAAGTTTATTTCCATTCTGGAATGTTATAATCGTTGTGTTGCTGAGGTTTAAATATATTTCACTCTGTAATAACAGGATAACAAAAAAAACTAGGGTTTGCTTTCTGTGCTGGGATTGTTCTAGAGTACGTCTTTGACTGAGATCAACTTGATAGCTCAGTTGAGCAAAAACTCATCTCTTATTCTATTTAATTCATAACAGCAGGACACAGCATCGGACATTTTGATTATCTTATTTCACTACTGCTGTGAATTTTGTAAAAAAAAAAAAAAAAACTAGTATTGTTAATATTGTTATTGTTGCTAATATTGTTAATAATTGTACATGCATTACCTAACGTGCCTCCTGAGTCTTACATTTTCTTAAGTTGTTAAATATGATTCCAAGCTGCTGAAGGTGTGCTAATGTTTTTACGTATCAATCTCTGAAGGCGGAAGAGGAAGTCTTCAGAAGGCGTGTCAGCCAGTGGAGATGGAGCTTTGACTGATGTGGAGACGAGGGTAAGCTGATTTAAAAAATTCTCCTTCTAGTATCAGAATCAGGCTGAGCTATTCAGAACACTTGCAAATAGATTTAGGTCCTAATCTTTTCCCTCTTCGCAGTGCTCTGTGGCTGTGGCGATGAGGGCTGGATCAAACTTGGGACCTGGGTTGGAGCATCATGCAGTCACCAAGTAAGCTGTCAACTTTCTGCATCGCCTCTGAGTAAAGTGTTGTTTTCAGCAGAATACATAACTACAGATTGTGATTCACTCGGTTTTCTGTTACAGGCGCAGAAAACCCTAAAAGCTGCTAACAGATCAACAGTGACCCCTTTATCCTCACCTGGCTGTTGTGCAATAATAAAAATAATATTAATAAAAAAAATGTATTTAAAAGAGCCTTTCAAGACACCCAAGCACACTTAACAATAGAATAAAACACATAAACTGAGGGAGAGAACAAGTGTTTCTTACATCTGGGGCTAGAGAGTTCCACAGCCTGGGTGCAGAGCAACTGAAAGCTCTTTTCCCCATAGTGCTGAGATTGAAAGAAGGCACAGCAAGCTGGATAGAAGAGGTAGTGCTTAACAGGTCAGAAAGGTAAGCTGGTAGGAGGGGGTTCTTGTAATAATCCGGAGTTTTGAACCAGTTGAAGCTTATGGAGGAATTTTTGGGGGAGACCATGCAAGAGAGAATTGCAATAGTCAATGCGGGAAGTAACGAGAATGGGCGTAGACTGGGTGGAAAGAAGGACGTAATCGGTTAATGTGGATGGAAATAGGCAGAACAAGTGAGATTACTGATGTGAGATTTCTAGGATAGTGAACTGTCTAGGATGACACCAATGCTCTTAACCTGAGTTGAAGGGAAAACTGTGGAGTCATCAATAGTGAGTGAGAAATGATTTGGCTTCAAAAGCTTATGTTGGAGCCAAGTCCAGGCCAATATTTTACTCAGTTACATCATGCCATATTTAAGTATTTGTCATGATCTTTAAGTTTTTATTATAATCTTGATCATTTTAGGTTATAATGTAATATGCTGTGCTCCATAAATTAATCCTGCTTTGTTAGTCTGTTGTTGTTGTAAAGTGTTGGTGGATGTCGTAAAGGGGGTGTGTATTTGACCCGCATGCGGAGGGGTGTGGGTAAAAGGTTAGGTAAGCAAGCAGGACGTGGAGCAACAGTTTTCTGACCGTCGCTGTTTTAATGTCATTTTTTGTTGTAACACAAAGGGAATATAAACGGAGCTCCCACCAGAGGCATTTGTTTTGTACCTTTCGATTTGTAAGGAAAATAAATGTTTTGCCCCTTTTTTCCTTCGCCTCGTTTTTTGCTACCGGAAGGCATCCAAGAGACTTAACAAGAGCACGAGTCAGAAACTTTACGTTCTGCAGAAGCGGCAAAGAAGGACCGAAGGTTGCCGCTATAGGTTAGATTTAGTGCCAATAAGGAGGATTTCAGTTTTATCCTCATTGAGTTTAAGAAAATTAGAGCTGAACCAGGATTTTAATTCGGATAGGCATTCTCCAAGGGAAGAAGGTGGGAGGGAGGAGGAATCAGGCCTGCAGGAGAGATAGAACTAGATGTCATTAGCAAAACAGGTAAACTGAAGATCAAATTTGATTCCCTAGAGGGAGGATGTATATTATGAAGAGAAGATGGCCTAGACTGACCTTCAATGCTTAGAGGTCAATGGTAAACCATGGAGCAGAACACGCGAAGGAAACTGGGTTTTTACAGCAACTAGAGAATCAAGGACATTGAGTAAACAATTATTATAATTATGGATGGGAATTTAACGCGTTAATAGCGATCAATTAATTCGAAAAATAACGTGTTAAGAAATTTACGCATTTAATCGTACTTTGCATTCCAAGCAAAGGGGAACTTTTGTCAATGCACGATTTTACAGCTACAAAAATGAAGAATCAGAAGATAGCACGTTACTACGACTGATCGGAGGCAAATGTCATTTAAAAAGACTACCCGACGGAAGCTTTGATAAAAGCGTGGTTTTGTGCAAAATGCAAAAAAGAGTTTGCATACCACCAAAGCACTTCAACTTTACGGTATCATCTAAATGCGTAACATGTTGCAACAAGCACAGAAACTGTGGGAGCTGTTAGCGCTAGCTTTCTGCCTGCTTTCTGCCACCTGCATCACACCATGGACCAGCCTTGAGACCCTGTTGCAGGAACAGTGTGACGATGCCACCACAAAGAGCCGCCTCCTCTCTTCATTGTCTTCAGACTGTGATTCAGATGAGGAAGCCCTGTGTAACAGGGCCCTGAGTTTCTACAGAGCAGAATCATCCATCAGTGAGACAGACTTTCCACGCTGCAGTGGTGTTCCAGTCAAGCAGCAACCCACCCAAAGCTGTATGTCCTGGCCCGGAAGTATTTCATTAGTCCTGCCATTTCTGTCCCACGTGAGAGACTGTTCTCACCTGCAGATCACATAGTAACAAAAATAGAGCTGCCTTGAGCTCTAAAAATGTGAACAGGCTAGTTTGTCTAAGTAACTGGCTGAAAGAGACGGACAGTAAATAAGCATGGAGGTATTGTGAGTCCAATGGGTTTGTTATTTTTTGCAATAAAATGTTTGATGATCACCGTGTTTTAGCCTAATATACAAAATAATGTTGGCTAAGGTTACTCAGAGTTTAAAGGTGAAGCTGGTCAAATAAACTTTTATGTTTCTGCCTTATTTTTTAAGAAGAAAAGCTGCACTTTATGTTGAAATTGTTATTATTATTATTATTATTTTTTAAAGACAATACCATTTTGAAAATGTACTTAAAGTACTTAAAATGGCACTTTGCCCAATTTTGGCCAGGGATATTTTTTTTCTCTGTTTTGCATTGAAATGCAGTTTAAATGCTTTTTTCATGTCCATTTCATCCATTGTATTTACCAACATCAAGAAGTCACAAGCAAAGATAGACCACACCACAGTTTAAATAAGGAAAGTTTATTGATGAAAATTATTTATTAAACAAATAAACATAACAATTTTTTCACACGGTCATAATAGAGGTCATAATGAAGCAGTTCATTTTATTTGGTTGATTCAAGCTGCTCTTCATATTTTTGGCCACCAGATGTCACCAGAGAGGACTGTTGAAAGGCTTCGAGTAATGAAGCGTTTCAATGCTTCAGAAAGCTTCATTTGGCCATCACTACAGTAGCACCAGCGTTCCTGCTTGAGTGAAGTGAAGGCTTCAGGCTAAATGCTTTTCATGTTTTTATATAAATATGCAGAAGCGAATATACCTAAGTCACCAAAGCTTGTTTTGGCATATAACTTTATCTGTTCACTCAGATATATGCATCTTTAGTTACTGTGGCTCTACAGCTAAAAAAAAAAACTGTTTGCACATATGTTAATCTGCACACAAGTTATTGTAAACCTGCCCTGTAGTGATTTTTGTCTCCTGTATACAATTTGTCTGATTTGGTGAAATTAACTGAGCTTCAAGTTTGGAAAAAGTGAGTTTCTGTCTTCATTTTACTCCTTTCTCACTTTTCTTCACTAGATGGCAGCACAGGAACGCAAGACAATTATAAATCCTCAGTCACTGGGTGGATGACTGCAAGCAGGCCTCTAGTACTGCACTATTCTGTAGGCATGAGAACAATACACCACGCAAAGAGGATCATATTTTTTTTTTTATGTAAACAAATTTTAGACCTTGTTTTTGTTTGTTTGTATTAAAGAATCACTGACAGGCAGGTATGTTGAAACAAATGTATATCTCACAATTATAAAATGAGATTTAATGTTAAGCGAGTGCACTGGGTGGCCGGAGTAGTGCAACATTCTATCATACAAATACACTTAGATTTTAGTTTGCTGAGACTGCTTTTCTGTGCTTAATAAGATGCTCATTATATTAAATAGGGCACCGACATCATGTGCTTCCATTGTGGAAAAATTAATTGAGCATCGAAAACAAGCTGATTTTCTGAGAATTATTTCAAGACACACAAAGTGCCTCATGACCTTGAACACTGTTTATCATAAGGTTTATCATCTTCACACTCTTTTCACACAAAGAAATAACTTCTTACAATACGGCCATAGAAGTCAAATTTCCACTTCAACATCTGTACGGTTGTACATTTGGCAGCCTCCTCCCCAAAATCAGTATTCCAGGCAGTGTGATTGCTTTGGAAGCAGACTATTTCCTGCTTTGTGCCACATGCGACTAACAGCAACTGTATCCTATGTGATGCTCCCAAGATTGTCTAAGGTTAATGTGAGAAAACAGCTTGAAGGGAAACAGAAAAATATCTGTCCAGTACAATACACCTGTAAATCTGGTAGAGTAGAACTTTGAGAAACATACCTCAGTACTCAAGTGAAGTACACGTACCTCAAAGCTTTTCTCAATACCACTATTTGAGGACAACATATGATGTAAATTATAAGCAGACAGGAGTTTGAAAATACGAGTAACTGTCTTATGAGCCAAGCACCGCCGGTGTGATGACCAGCTGAAGCTAGTGGTATAGTCATCCAGGCTTTGAGTAGACAGTTGAAATCTCATCTACTACCAGTCTGGCTGAGTTTCAATTGGAAAGCGCTGGAGAGTGACTAACATGGAGCCTCTTGGAGAGGGTCAAGAGCCCAGAGCAACCAGTGGCCATTAAATTCACTCCTATGAGATACTGAGTGCTTTGCTTTTTGACCAGGCTCTGTTTGATGTGCTGTACTGCATTATTATCCCCGGCTCCTCACCGCATGCCCTCCACCACCAAGTGGTGTGAGCATTATAAAGATGTTATTATGAAGCTCCTGTTGAGCCCCTGATCAACATTGCCAGTTTTCAAAGAGACACTTGAGGGAAATAAATGAAACTGCACATAGAGACCTGCCATAAACACAGGCCGACTGTCAAAGACAAAGCTCCTCATCCAGCTGTACTGTGAGACTACATCTTTCTGTATTCCACAGCTTTGAGCTTATGATTATGCATTATGCTGCTTATCAATGTTATTAAACTTGCTGAAGGGAATTCTGGGGTTCTACTTGAATACACAGTCAATTAGACTGTCTCAGATTTTAAAAGAGCAGCCCTAATTGCAGTGTTTTATTGACTCTTTGCTTGAATGACTCTGATAAAGAGGTCTTAAGCTGCCTTTTGGCACAGGGAGGATGAAGTAATTTTCACAGCCATCTAGGATGCTGATGAGGGCCATTCATATTTCAGTTATTCAAAATAGCATCGCCCACTATATTACCTGTCATGCAATAATTTCCTCTCAAGTCCTTTATGATTGAAAGAGCATCACTGAGCCAAAACATTATGACCGATAGCAGAGGAAGAAAATGGTGTTAATTAGGCTCTAACAGCATATGATATTTGTTGGATATTAAGTTCTGGCTTACTGTGACGTTTCCAAAAGGATTTCTTAGAATTGATGCCTCACTGAGCTGTTTTGGTGAGCGACAGCATGTTAGACAGACTGGTCATAATGTTGTGGCTCATCAGTATATAATTTCTGCTTTTATTATATGTTGTTGTACTGACTGATAGATTAGGAGCCTGCCTTTGGTCACCAGCACCTAGAAAACAAGCTGCCAACCCAACAGTGACATAGCTTCAGCTATTACATTTGTATGATGAACTTGTTGGCAAACAGTTGCCTGTTTACACATTCAGCACAATGCTAATGTGTTCACTACACGCGAGCGATCATGTTTGCATCCATCTGGCACATTAGCTCAAAAATCCACTCCTCCTGGTCTGTTTTTGGTCTTGGCTCTTTAGCAGCTAGAACGCCGGACAACATTCACAGGCTCGTAGCTGCGTTGGGTTGGTGTTTGACACAGAACAGGTTGCGTAAAGTAAGGGATGGAAATTGCGAAGCAGTAACAAATTTTTCAATCCAACCAGATTTTCACTGCTTTTCAATACCAGCCTATAATTTTTTGATAGCCAAGCTCTGCAAAACAACATAATACTCATAATACAGTGTACCTGGGTCATGTGAAAGCCTATTCAGAAATAAAACAGCTGTGTTGTTGATGAAAACCTGCACTTAAAAAAATAATCTACCTAAAATGCTGACTTTAACTCATTTGACTATGTCAATTTTCCACATTCATTTTTAAATAAATACAATGGAAAATGTTACATTATGGATACATTAATTAATGGAAATTAAATTCATTTGAATGGTATACATTCAGATTGCACCAGGCAAATTTTGCTTAATGATTCATTTTTTAAATAAATAAACCAAATTTTTTATATTTTAGTTGTGTTTATTAAGTATGTATTGTCTTCCTCTTCTTTTTCATGGAAACCTGATCAGGAATCAGTAAACAACAAAGCGTCTGTTACAGAGCAAAACGACACAACTGCCCTGAAAACCAAAAGAGCTGCACAGCGCTAAGGGGTACCGCAAAATCACGTATTATTATTTGTGGTTCAAAACTATGAGAATGACTTCTCAGGCTGCTATTTTATCCAACTTTTCATATAAAAATATCACTTACAGTGCCTTCAAGTTTATTTTGTGCGATCTGACTCGAGTAGCAGGTACTTTCTATGACCTCTACCTGCTTACGTGGTAAACATGCTGTGCTGAATCAGGCACTGAAAAGTGAGCATGAGTTTAAATAGGTGTGATGAAAGCGTAACCTGCTGTGCGGGGCACCTGAAGTAGGCTGTTTGCATTACCTCCAAAGCTGGATGTGCCAACGGTTACTAATTTCAAGGGCATGTCGGAGCAAGTGACTCAATCAGAGCCACAGCTGTCCTTTAAACCAAAACCCATTACACGGCTTTCTGCTTTCTCTTAGTGGCAAGGATAACAATCCCTGACAATTAAAGTCAATTAGTGGGAAACACACGTAAATACTGCACGAGAGCAGAGTTTGCAAACCAAAGCTCCGAGCGGGGTCTGCACACTACATCTTCATATGTCGAGGCCGTGGCTGTCTGCCAGCTAAATGAGTCGGGCCAGAAAGATACGCGAATGCAGATGAGTGCTGACAGCCGGTCAATTGTCATTCAGCCCATCGCCCCGGCACTCGGGACTCATCTGGCTTTTTTAACGGCGCTCCTCTTCACTGCTTTCTCGCCTCACACTCATCTGCCTTAATGCATACTAACATGCACCGTGGAGGCACGAGGCACCGTGTTCAGTGTTAATAAGAGGCAAAAGCTCCCACGCTCTCTTTTCTGCTGGTGCGGCTGTGACAAACAGATGGGTTTACGAGTCACAAGCTCACAGAGACTCCCGGAGGTAAAGTTTGGTTTTTCAGCTGTTTAGAGGCGCGCCGGCTGAGAATTGCTCTGACCCTTAAGTGCATGTGGTTAGTGGTTCAGAACCCCTCATCCCATCTGCTGCCTCCTCTCCCAGCTCTGCTTTTTAGCCCTTCTAGCTGCTTCATTCAGACTGTGAGCCACCTCCCTGATCCTATTCCTTAGTTTAAGCAGTTGACGAGTTTTCCAAAGATGACTAGAACAGATGCCTGCCACTGCCTATTATATTTCCTCCTGTCCAAGTTATCATTAAGAGCTCAAGTTGTTATGAGGAATCTATTTGTTGCCATGCTTGTTGTTGTGGTTACACATGAGCGCAGCAAGAGCTGACCTCTGACAAACACAATTCAAGACATGACTGAATTCTTACTGAAAATATTGGAAGCTATTGTTGTGTTGGCTCATTGTAGGAAATTGGACTGAATAGAGGCTTTCCCCCCCCCTCTCCTCTCTGTCTTTGTTCTTGGCGGCCGACTAAGTGCTTGCAGCTGTCAGTTGAGTGTACTCTCTTTGCCCAGTATATGTGGCTTGGCTGCACTTTTAGCTGGCTGCGTCCTTACTGTGGTGACAGTACGCCATGACTGATTTCCGTTGACTCACTTTCAACGCGACCACAACGTGTCCTTCACAGAAAAGTCGGGGAGCTTTTTTACAAGTGGTTGATCTCATCTAGTTAACGCCGCGGTGTAACCGGGCTTTGCGTGCAGTTGGCTGATTATTTAAGCAGCGCTCCAAGCAGTTTGCTGATGAAATGAGAGGAGATGCCAGAAATGGTTGTTACTGACAATGGTACAATGCAGGATGATGTATGATGACTAAATGGTATTTGGATGCGCTTGAGACTGATTCAACTAGCTTCTGTGCTGCAAGGACAAAGAATAAATGAGCATTAACCCACTTAACTGATATCTATAGTCCTTGTTCGCTACAGAAAAGAGGAGAACGGCATTTCATACCTTTGTTGTGCTTTCATGCAAATTACTCACACTGGAGCTAGCTTATCTGTGAACAATCATAGGTGGCATTTGGAGGAGGGTGAAATGGCACCACATGATTTTCATATCTGCATAAAGCTCAGTCAGGTCCCTCCACACAAACTCCTACGGGAAAGCAAACACAAAAGCCTCTTTGAACACACACATCAGCTGTTTATCTTAAAATAGTCTGCAGCACTGCTGCTCTTATCCAGTACCTTGCACATTGCACTTTGTAAATGCTAGGCAATTACACATAGACATTAAGGAGCTATTATTTAATTCATTGGATCCGCTAAGTTGCAAAGTTCATTCATTCTAATGGCGCGCCAACTTTTATCACATAAGGACAGGTAGGAGTATAAAGGCTGAGATTACAGCATCCTGGCCCACATATAAGATTAGAGTGTAGGAAGTGATTGCTGTTGACAAGGTGATTGGGAGAGTTGTTGTAAAAGGCAAAAAGCTAACAAACAAAAAAACCATTAGATGACTGGGTTTGCACAAAGCATGATGTTTTCATGGTATGCTTAACCACACGATTAATGGCTGCTCGGCTTTGCATTTGGACCTTACACATCTGCATCAGAATCGCTGGGTGCTAATGAGTCGGTGCACGCCTAATAAAGTGAAGTGAGAATTCAAATGAGGCCCAAACTGCCTGTGAGGCTAGCTTAAGCAAACACCAGGACAGCTGGCAGAGAAATCATTGTGACTAATGGTCTCAGTGTGAGACAGGAGCAGGGCTGTGGGTGGTTGTTTTACCATGCTAAGAAGAACAGACTTTGTTTGTCTTTCTATAGCATACAGCGTGACTGTGTGATTCTGGAAATGTTAGCTTTGTTTGTGTTTGCTCTGCTTTCCTTGCCGCTCTGGTGCAACACCCAAACCTAGCAGAAAAATGTTGTTGTTGTACTTGTTTATCTCCAGACAATAAGGTGACCTCACAATATGGGAACGTGTTCACGCTTTTAGAAGTGCACAGACAAATCCCCAACTGTTTCCACTGTCACCTGGAGGTGAGGCGCTCCTCTCTGTCAAGTGATTGGGTTTTCCCCCCCCCCTGCTTCTGCTGGGCCTCTTCTACTGTGGTAAACATAATACGCCGTGACCTGTCCTCTGGGCAGATGATCTGATTTGCTCTCCCCTTGTTTTTTACCCTTAATCACATCCATCTCAGAGCTCGAAAATGGTTGTGCAGCTGTCATAACTGAAGCACAGCGCGGCGTGATGGGAGTGCATGTTTTTGCTATTATCTATTCAATCTGAGCCAGGACAGAATACTAAACCTGTACTGCATCCCTCTCTTTCTCACAGACCGCTGCATGATCAATACCCGCATCAAAGGCTCTGCGGAGATAGCAGGATTCTTTGAAGCATGTTTGTGGAGCTGGATTTGCTGAGCTAACACGGTCCACACAGAACCCCCCTTGAATAAGCTTGTTTGGCTAGCATCCTCTCTGTTTGGAGAAGAACTGAGTGGATTCTAATGGAGAACAGACAAGGCCTCTCCCTTGTCTTTTTCCCTCCCTTTGAGCAGCTAAATGCATCCGTAGTGCCAGTGCTTTTTGCTCATCTGACATACGCTTCATTGCATGCCAGCTCAAATATTTATCTAATATCAAATTGGCTGTAACATTTTGGAAGCAGTGAAATGCCAGGAAATATTTCTCATCGAGGACACAAAATAACTTGCATCATGTTTTTGCAGTGCCAAGTGCAAATATGTCGGGTAATTATGGCTGATTGAAATGGAGTGCAGACAACAGCAGTGTTGTAATATGCATACCTTGTGTTGCGCCTTGAACCACCAGACAAGAATTTCCAACAGTGATTATTCTGCACTCCGAACATGACCCGTGTCCCCAGGAAGCTATTAACTATTTACAAAGTGCCTCTCTTAAATGGGAAAACAGTGCATTTGGGAGGTTGTGGGTATAAAAGAAGCAAGGGAGTGGGGGAGAGGGGAGGGTGGATGTTCAACCACAATAAACACAAGCACAGAGCTCGTGCCAGCTATTCAGGGAGTCAGCAGCTCTTTAAATGATGGACCAGAGAGTGATGAATCATCTCCCTCTCTCTTCGTTCCACTGCAAGACAAGGATGAGAAGCTCTTTGCTACGAATTGCACAATAAGCCGTTTCCATCTTCCAAATTGTTGCATCTTTTGCTAAGTAATTGTGCTATTTGCTATATGCAGAAGGAAGGTTTGACTCTCCAGTCAGCTGAGGCTCATTTGAAAGTGAAATGTGGGAAAATGCTGACATCTCTTTCTCTTCCTGGCTAACACCAGGGGCACCACTGCATTTACATCCCTGTCTCCCTTTCTCAGTCTGCACTTTCTTTCTCATTTACATTATGGATGGTTCATTTAGCTTACATGACCGAGTGAATACATAACCCAGGGCAATTCAAAATACCATGAGGGCCTGTAGGGATAAAATGAAACCACATAAGCAAAAAAGAAAAAGAAAGAAAAAAAAAACACACTGCCGCACTGCCATCTGCAGCAACTTGCTATTCAGCTCTTCCCCTTTCATGTGGTTGACGAACGCGGCCTGCTCCCTCGCCCAGATGGCTGGGCTAATAATGTGTATCAGTTAAATGCAGCGAGTGATGATTTATAGAACAGTGAATTATTGTTGAATTGACCATTCCCTAAATATCCCCCTGCAGGAACTGCCCAGTTAAAGTTAGTACCTGGCCTTTCATGATTCTTCATATTGACATGGAGTGCCTGTGAATATAGGAGAGACATTGGTATTTAAAGGGTCTGCAGGAGCAAATGCCAAATGTATAAAAGCTGTAGGTGCTTTTCTATCTTTTCGCTGTGTCTGTGTGGAAATTCTCTGGGGGGGGGGGTGTTTCCAAGGAATAAGGGGCAATGCTGAGGACTCTGAACTGCACACACTAAGTAATGTTACATGTGACTTTGGCTAAGTGAAATATTTTCCTTTATGCTTACTTCAACTCTGTATTTTCACTCCTGGATGCTAAAAGAAGCTTAGCATGGCTCACAACCCAAAATAATCCTTCTTTGTCTTAAGATGTTTTGCAGTCACGTGACTGTTAACCAGCTGACATCTGTCTGGACATGTGACCCTTTTGGGTCACGTTAACAAGGCCCCACCTTGAAAAAGTAAAAGCTTTTCGAGGTTTACTACCACTTGGCTAGTAGTTAAATTGTTTACACACAAAATAGTGTCTTTCATGTAAAAATACAGCCTGAGCATCCTTTTAGTGACCAAAGCAATCTTGAGGACTTTTTCCCCCCAGTGTGCAGCATCCTCTTAGCAACAGATTTCACTCATACACTGGATTTCGAAGTCCGGTTTTAAAGCCTCAAAGTAAAAATTTCTGTCATCCTTATCTTCGTCGCAAAGACCCAGGGCACATATGACTGTGATACATACTCAGTGGCATTTGACTAATTGACAAGTCATTAGCCAGTGATGTGCAGTTTTATGCCACATATAATCGTTCATTTCAAAACATAGTATCACCACAAAACTGCCTTCATTTTTAAATTAGTTCAATTTAACCCAAAATGAGTGCTTGAGCCCATAAACCTGCCAGTAAAATGTTTACTGTTTCCCCATAGACTTCCACAGGACTGGAAGTCTTTTTGTAGCCACAGCTATCGGCATCTGGTGGCTCTCGGATAGAATGCAGGTCAATGGCACGTCTGCATCGGCTTAATTTTCTGACGAGGACGCTAAGTCCATGTTTTTTATGATTTCACCCACCTCCAGAAACCACTCCCTAACCATTCTGGGAATACACTTTTCCCCCTCACAACCAGTGGCTATGTCCTGTTCACGTGCAGACTTTTATAGTGGTCCTTGGCACAGCTTCCCAGTTCATCCACTGACTGACCATCCGCAACAGCGCGTGGGCGGGACTGCTCAAAGATGACCAACTTGAGATGACAAGGGCGCCAGACAAATCCAAGCACCGAAAGAATATGACTATCAACCATCATAACAGAATAAATATGGCGGAGCATAAAGGAAATGCATAATGGGACCCTTTTTGTAAAACCAGTCCACATTTAAAAGAAATCATCTGAAAGCCTTTACTACAACAACCATTTGAAAAATATAAAACAATATGTAACATGTAAGATGCTACGCAGGGTTGTCCTAAACTAAAGAGTTATTTCTCATCATACTTAAAACTGTATGACTAACTATTGTAGAAGAGTACTGTTTGTATCTGTTTGTTTGTGCTTACATGGAGATGCTAAATGGAATGGATCTGTTGACTTTCACCTCAGAATTTTAGTACAAAGCCATATATGCAGTCACATAAAGCAGCCTACACCCCCTTTTTACTATTTTTTTAATGGACTACATGTTTTCCTGCATCCGTAAAGCATCATTATGCATTGTGTGCCACGGAGACTGCTGTTTTTGTGGATGCGTAAACATTTCAGGCCACTATAGCGAACAAATGCAAGCAGGGAAAAATGGTACGGTGTAAATACGGTTGGTAAATATGGAGTGATTTCGGACAGAGCCTTAGTCTGTGAAATGTGAGAGACAGAGATAGAGAGCGATAAGGCGAGCGAGTAGGCCTGCATGTGGTGAATAGTCGAGTAGGCTTTCTTATCTGTGTGTTTTGTGTGTGTGTGTATTTTATGGTTGGGTAGAGCTGTTAACATTATGACTGCATTGTGTAACTGAAGATAAGAATTTAATACCTGCATTGAGATTAAAAAACGTGCTTTGGCACATAATACAGGCTTTTATTCCCGCTGCCAACAACTTTGACAGCACTTTGTTTTCATCTCAGAGCTGCACAACAACCCCCCCTCCCCCCCAAACACACACACACACACAATGGCCCCAGTGACGAGCCAGTTTTACAACTTCAAGGACTCAATGAGCTTAATGACAGAAGTGCCACGCACATAAACACGGCTCTACCCACATGGAACAAGAATGCGGCGTGTGATTTCACAGGAAGACATTTCACAAGTGGCTGCTATTGTGCGCTGGCGATAAAAGTCAGAGTGAGAAAACATTTGAGCAGGGAGCAGATTGCGAGCTCCACCTCTGCGCCTTCATCGGCGGTGGCTCTCCTGCTCTGCTTTGCATTAGCGCCGCAGCTCCAGCCTGGACAGGTCCACGGCTGTTATCTCAATGATGTTCTAATTCTAGTCAAACAGTTCTGTGTTTGACTCAATAGAGGCAGTGTTAGTCAGGAGAGTCAATATTAGCAGAGCACACAGAGCAGGCCCGGTGTTAGGAGAGACAGGAGGTGTGTGTGTGTGTGTGTGCGTGCTGGTGGCTGTGTATGTGACAGGATACATGGTTAAGCGCACTCTATCAGTGAACCTTGACCACACGGCGAGGCAATAATAATAAAGGCAATAAGAAAAAGGAAGAAGGCAAACTCCTGCTTACGTTTGCCTCAGCGGCTTCTGCGTTCGCCAAGAGTGACATTTCTTTTATCACCCTTTCGTGGATGTTATTGTTAGACGTCAGAGTTCCTGCGTTCGGCCTTTCTCAGTCCTCGCTCGAGGACACTCTGCAGTCGAGCCTGGACTTGCTGACAGACCTACGCAAAGAGCTCAGCACTTTGGCTCAGCCTTTAAAGAGGTTTTATTAGAGTTTATTTCAGGTCAAACAGCTGCCAATATCAACAGCCTCATTATGATACCGTCAATATCGCATTGCACAACTACCACATTAATTCTTCCACTCAACAAATGTGGTGTGGATGAGTAAACTTTAAGTGTAGTCAGTACTAATGCTCAATTACTGTGATTTCACAACATGAAACAAGTAGTGGCATAAAGCATATCTGTGGCTGAATGAAGTTTTAATTACAGAGGGCAGCTAAATAATGTTTGAGTTTTGCCTCATTTGCAGTTATTGAATAAGAGGAAATTATGAGCCCATCAGCTATCTGCACCTTCTGTTTGTTCGGGATTCATTCAGTAGGAGAATTTGGGGGGGGGGGTAGAAAAACATCAGGCTTCTGCATCTGCCACACACTCTGATTATTGCCTGTTGATTACTCTTTTCTATTACAAATGTAATCATAACATAAATACATTCATTTGCTTAATCAGTGTCTTAGTCTTGTGCTCAATTTGTGAGCCAACAGATCTGCTATCCACATCAGAAAGCTGATATTTCAGTATTTGTAGCTGGAATTGGTAAGCTTGATAGTCATGAATATAGCCATGGTAAAAGTTTCAATTCTATCAGGACATAATAACAGAAATAATTTGGTCTTTAACAGGTTCTAAAACGATTTAAACGCAACCTCAGACGAACAGCAACACACGACACGTTCCGGTGTGTCTTATTTGTTTAACAGAAATGAAGTGAAAGCGCAGAAGCAGCGCTGTGGAAAAAACAAAGTACACCCCACGAACCACCTTTGGAAGCAATAAGCTGAAGTAATGGTTTTCTGCTCAGTGCTTCTTCTTTTTTTAACTTAAGAAAACAAGTGTGGGAAAAAACACAAGCCGCCTGAGAAAGCATCTTCACCAGTTTAACAACACACACTACAGTGATTAAAATCCAGGCTGCTGAGCAAACTGATTTCGAGTATGCAGCTGGAACACCTCAGTGTTGGGTCAGCTTTGACTGAATTCCCCACAACAATAAAGCACTTGATAAAAACCACAGTGATTCATGCCTCTGTGGTCTTCTCCACTTAGCGTAGAGTGTCATGGATAGTAAAGTCCATGATGTCATTACATTATGTTGAAGTAAAGAGCCATGATTTTTAAGTACTTTTGTATTTTGAGCTTAATTAATTTAGCAAAAAAAAAAAGACAATACAGGATAAACAAAGATAGAAATGATCTTGGCTGAACTTTAGCAGTTATGGTTTTCATAACTGCTATGAAAAAACAAACAAACTGTACAAGGACAAACAGATAAGAGAGCAAGCAGGAAGTTAGCTGAAGAGTGGAGCATTTAGCTATCAAAACAGAGCCACAGTCACAATAGGCAAAGTGGTTGGAGACTGCGGCACAACCAAAATCACTGTGACTGTTCACAGTGAACATGTGTCCTCAGTGCTTTGGAGTTGTTTGCTTCTAAGACGGGAAGCAGATCTGTGACCACTCACAGAGACTTTGTTGACAATTACCTGCAATATGTGATAATACGAAGCTTCACTGTGGGCTCACGAGACCAATACCAAGGTCCATAAACTAAAGGTCAGTGGATCGATTTCCTGGCATAGAAAAAAAAGTGCTTGTGTAAATGAGGCTTTTAGTAAAAAGTGCTTTGCGTGCTCAGTTAGAAAAGAAAAACACTATATTGTAAGTACCAAAGCATTTATTAAGTCTGTTCCTGTTAGCATACGCAGAAATTTACACTCAGAGTCCAGCCGGAACCTTACAGAACTAAAATAGAAATAGTGATGTAATTGCTGCAGGATGCCAATTTACCTGCAAAATGACATTAGTTCTTCATTATATATGAATATAACCAGAATACAAGCCCAGATTGCAGATTGTAAGGTCTTTGATTTGATATAAGAGGTGAGTGCTCTTGTGATTTGGTGTTATGTAAATAAAACTGAACTGAAAGACGTGCTGCACTTATGCTCACTGGTGCAGACCGACTCCAACATGATGGAAATTTGTCTCTGTGTATAAACAAGATGGCAATTATTTGCAGACCTTCACCAGTCTGTCTGAGAGTGATTGCACGCAGTCAGAGTTGGACTGCTGTCCTGCCTGTCGACAGACTGCCTCCCACTCGAGGACCTGTGCAATGGAAAGTGGTCACCTGGAGCCACTGGTTTGGTTCCTGCAGCTACTCACATTCGGTCTCCAACAGCAAAAAAAGACCACAGGCCTGATCATTTGACTAAATTGCTCCAGAGTTATTATTTGAATTTGAGACATGAGCAGCATTTTTTTGATGCTCAGAATCAGACTAAATATCCACGTTTTACTGTAACTTGCAAGCAGGCTGTGTCACATTTAGCTAAGCAGCTGTGATTGTAGCAAACTGTCAGTCATGTCTGACAGAATCTGTGGCCTTGTTAGTGGTAATAACTAGTGTAAACAAACAGCAGCAGTGTATTTTAGGGTCATCACAAGCATCAACTGAAACCCTGTACTCAGCACAAAGTGCCAGCTCGGATGTGGCAGAACACTACTTCTATTTAAATCTGCTGACATGAGAAAAAGCAACATTAGCTAATGCACTACTTAAAGACCATAATCGCTCTTTCCCCTACTGTTAATGAATGCTAATTAGAAGTCTGGAGCAGTTTTCTGGCGTGTGCTGGCTGTTCCTCTAATGTGCCGTATTGTTCCTCTCCTCGCTCCAGCTCAGCACTAATGCTGCTGTGCCAGCTATTAAAGTCAGATAAGCTATCCATCTTTAGCATTGCCAGCCAAAAAGCCACTAATAGCTTAGCCACAAAATTGCTAATTTCCATGGTTTTCTTTCCCAGTTTGAGTGTTCGCTCTTGGTGTATAACAGATGCACTGAGGCAGATATTCCTCTCTGGCTCCCTGGTGTCACTCTGTCAGCCTGCTGTGTTGCACACGATCCATTTTTTTTTAAACCACCACAAAACACTCCATCAGGGAAACAGGCCACTATATTTGTGGGTGCCTCTTCACAAAGCCGGCTTCTACACGACACTCCATCATGTATGCTGTCATGAAAGCCTACAAGCAGCGTAAAATTCCCCCTCCATGATAAATGCATCTGTGACTCTTAAAACCAGAGTGCATTTTAGGAACCCTTCTTGTGGAATGTGGGTTGTAATAATGTGATTTAATCCATGAAACAACTTGGCTGTAATGCCGTTAATCACAGCCACACTTTTAACGAGGATTAGGAGACATATTAGCTTCCATATTATCCTCAGTCCAGATTGCTGTTAATTTTATAACAGACTTTAAGATCTGGCAGTTATCCATTAGCCAATTCAGGCTCCATAGGCTGCTAAAGATCTGAGGAGGAAAGTGCGCACAACATTAGTGATATGGCTAGAGTAATGCACTGCTTGCAAAGTGCGCATATTTAATGGTTGTAGATTAGTAATTGAAAATAACTTTAGTGTTTGCTTGGCTGTGGTCCAAAGCCATAGAGTGAACTATCAAAAAAAAAAGGCCTGGCAGGTACTTGGAAACATCTACCCATTATCATGGAGCGCTACTTCAACTAAACGAACACCAGCAGAAAAGTGCAGATAACTGCTCTTCTTTCATACAGAAGCCTGAAATAAGTGATGCTAAAGAGACGTATGATTGAATACAGGACACAGATCGATCTGACCAGGTGGATCATCCGCAAGACTGGCAACATATTTTTATTTGTGATTGCAATCTTGTTAATCACACAAGGGTCAAAACGATGAGCATACTGTAACAGTCACAATGGTGTGTAAGGGTTAGTGATGTCAGAAGTATGCGCCGCTGCCCTCTGTGGAGTATGAGAGCATCGTGCTTGCACGTGAGTGTATGGACAGACATGGACTTTATATGTTTACCTGTCTAACAATTTGCAACGTTATGGGTTGTAGGAACACTGTGCTTCAGTATGATAAACAGCCGTTCAACCGAGCCTTGTAAGGTTGATGATGAGAGTGTGCATTGAAGGACAAGCACTGTGGAATTCCCAGTACAAGTGTGGTCGTGTGTTTTTCTGATTGTCCTGCTAAGTGTTTCTACTGCTCCTCTCAACGACTGAGTACAACCCACGTTACAATACCTCCCACTTCACTCTGGAGAGTGAAGCCAATGGGGAAAGGCTTCAAATCTGGATTCTTCATAAGGGTCAGCAGGGGCTGCAAAAAAAGCGAAACTGTACAGAGCTTTAGAAGAAAACAATTCTGTAACTGATTTGTTCCACATGTAAACATCATCATGATGTGTTTATGAACTCTTAAATACAACAAGATGCACATTTGGTTACTTTTGGAGTCGAAATGGACACTAAATTCTTGTGCGCTTTAGGTAGTGCCTATCTTGTGATTTACACGTTGCCCCCTTTATGTGTCTGAGTCAGCTCGAAGGTGAATGGCAGTCAGTCTGTGGCAGGGATCCAGTTGCTGCTTTGCTGTTATATTGTAGCTGCACTTGTGCATCATTTCAGATTTTTCTTCTCATACAGGAAGTTCAGCGTGAAATGTTTCATGATGTCAGAATACAATGAAAAACTCCAGAAAGAACTAAATGGGACGCGAATAGAATCACCAGCATGACAAACCGAGCCCTATGATGCCAAACTTTCCACATTTGTGTAATGTGTAGCCCGTGAACAATCCAATGTCTGACTGAATAAATCAATAACCTCCACTTTGTGAAAGAGTCTACCCATGCTGCACTCTTTAAAATCATTGTGATGTCGATCCCAGTGTAACACACTGCAGTTTTTTTCCCCTAAGAAATGGTCAAATACATTCACTTAAAGATATAATGACAGTGGAAACGACCTTATGAGCCAAAAGGGTTCATTTCGTGACGTTCCCATCCAGAGTGATCCAGACAAAGAAATTTAAATGCGAGTGCATGGAAGTGTGAAATCCACTCAGGATTGAGTAGCTGTTAGTCAAGCCAGTTTTTTTCTTTTCTTTTTTCTTATTTGAGACTGTACACTTTAACTGCTTCTTTTCCTCCAGAGATCAGAGCTAAAACAACTTCCCAATGTTTAATTCTGACACCCACTGGTACCAACGTCTAGGTCTCACCCTCACAGAGGCATCTTATTTCATGGGTTTGAAACCGGATTCATAAAAATGCACCGAGTGCAGACACTCTGTGAATGTAACGGCTCTTTAGAAACCGTTTTTTGTGTTTCTCTGCCCACTGAGTATTCTGGAATAAGCTGATACATCAGCGAGGGTAAATTTGACAACCTCGGGCTTTGTCATTGCCACACGGATGAAACAGTCTTGCCTGGGAATCAGGAAACCCTGGAAGTGATTAGTTTATAGAGCGTGCAAGAGTTATAGTCTTGCGGTTCTGCAGACGTGCTGTGCTCTGTGGCAATGCATCATGGGAAAAGTGAAGTTTTAATGCTGTGTGGTTTTATGGCTGTTCATCATGCTTTGTGACATGTACAAAAGTGAGGTTTACCATTTCCCCCGACAGTCTGGTGTTACACTAACAGAGGCTGATGGATTTAGCAGAGCCTAGCGTCACTAGTCTGTGAATCTGCTCATATCTCCTTACTTACACATGTGAGATAATTTTCCACAGAACAAATACAGTACAGTTATATTATGAACATATGGCATTTTCTTTACCCAATCTTGGCATAATTTAGAGCCTTGAAAAAATAATTTGATTCATCTTTTTATTAGTTTTCTGTCTTCGGGTTTATAAAAATGTCAACAAAAAATACAGGAAATGTCTGTATTTTCTGAAGCCTATCATAAATGCTTGAAAATACATGTTATCCCAGTGGCAGCTTAGCATCACACAAGAAAACAGCAGCATGGCAGCACAGTAACACATTATAGTGATACTTATGCTTTTTATAGTTTGGATTACAATGTGAAATTCAGCCATTACATTACAGTTACTAGGTCCAGTAAAGATGCATTACTTTTGACAATTTTAGTGGCATTAACCTCTTCAGGGAGAAGAAGTTAATAATGGCGGTACATTTAATGGTCTGAATGTGCCGATGCGAGGCCAGCGGACAGATAGGCCAGTAAATTTTGAGCGAGTAGTCGTTATATGCCTGCGCCTTCTGCAGGCTCTTTCCAAGCAGCACCCCTCATCTAAAACAGAGAATTTCCAGTAGTGTAAATACACAATAAACAAACCATTTTCTGCTGCGAGGAACTGCAACTGTGGACAATTTCCCAGCCTGATCCTTCCAGCACTTGCTTAAGTTTATTTATGAAAGTGTCTTCATTTAAATGCTGGGTCTTTTTAGCTGGCATGCTTACATTACCCACAATCATAAGTTAAGCAGGCCATTAAATTTTCAGCTACCACAATCATGAGATCAAAATTACACCTTGTCCAAGAATCTTTGGCTCATTATTGGACCAACAAGACAGCCTGCCAGCATGCTGAAATAAAGTGAATATATTAGGCTATATTCAGGACTACAGCCTCAAAGAGCCAATGTGGTCATAGTCTGTTTTTTAAATGAATTCAACCACAAATGAGTTAAAATGATATAATATTGTAAGAAAGTTGTCTTTGAGTCTGTTTTGAACATGTGGAACAGAACATTTTAATTCAGAAGGTGCAGGCCAGGAGACAAGCAAAGGAAAAAACACGTGCACCGAGTCCATTCCTGCGTTGTCTGCCTCGGGCTCTTTGACCTTCTGTCGCACGTCTCTCTTTCATCTTTTCATACGTGTCATGGCGTCACAGGTCTGACTGTGATTACAAATAAACAAAAAGGAAGCGTCAAACGTGAAACTTTACATGTAATTGTTTGACGAAGCGGGAATTTGTGATGTTGGAAGGTTCTAGACTTCCTACAGCCTGCAGTCAAAAAATGTTCATCCAATCATTAAAAAAAGTCCTTATATTTAAAATGAAGTCAGTCCAGTTACTTTTCAGACTGGGGCTATGTATAAAAATGGTTGTAATTCCTAAACAGTTAATGTAATACTTTTGTGAAACTAATTGAATTAAAGCTGAAAGGCTGCACTTCAATCACATCTTGGTTGTTTGATTTAAATTCTACTGTGGCGATGCAGAGAGGCAAAAACCCATGGACCTGACTTTGTGCACTAGACAAGCCGATGCTGTATTTGAAACTACATGCAAGCCTTTCCTCTGCTTTGTGGGTGACTATGCCTTCAGGCTGTTTGAACGTTTTGCCTTGTCTTGTACATGGGAGGGTTGCTAAAACCACAAACCAACCACCACAATAGTTTCTATGAGAAATTATTTCACATCTAGATCTGGCAGTTACGCTGCTAGCTGCTTCTTGTCTTTTCGCTTTTCAGCCAAAGGAAGGACAACTCCACGGAGGAGCATCGGCTCAACACAACATGATTATAAACCTGACTCTGACACCACAGAAAACCTTTCGCTCCTCCTGCTAAAGAAACTCTGTCCACAGCAGCCTGTTTTTTCCAGTAGTTATCCTGTGATGTGCCCACAGGGTGGGGTGGTAACAGTGTGTGGATTGACAAATGGCAGAGTGGTTAGCTGCATGTCATACAGCCTCAATCCCAGATCTCGGGAGCGGCTGACTCACAAGCTTCTCCACCCTCCGCTGCACGACACAGCCACTAACAAACAACTTAACACGCTGTGGAATGTGGCTGAACGCTGAAGTGGAGGAAGAACAGGTCTTAATGAACCACAAACAGCCACAAGACTGCAGGGCGCCAGCACCTCGCATAACAGTGACTATTATTCTTATAATCATTCCTCCTTTTGCTCTATCATTTCTCAGATGTCTAGCTGTTGCCAAAACAACAGCTTGTTATCAGAGGACTGATCAGCATGTGCTCACAAAAGGTTTGCCCCGATGAATTCCCATAACAGGTTTCACATTTGGGTGAAGAGCTACAGGTGTGAGCATTCCTGTGCAGGGATGGAAAGATAGCCCTGGGAGTGAGGGTAGGAAACGGGCTCAAGATTTCCGAGATAAGGATTACCTGTGAACCTGTGAAGGTCATGCACACACACACACACACACACACACACACACAAAAAGAAAAAATCCCCAACAATCTCTACTCCATCTTCTTAAACCTCCTGTAGCAACTCACAAATAGCAGGCATGCAGTTCTCTGATATGACCTCTGACAAGGATAATCCAGAACCTTGTTACACCTTTTTAAGACTTAATTGCTGCCTGTCACCGAGCAGGAATCTTCTCTCTTTTTACAAGGCCTTTAATAGCCAAGTGCACCAGTCTTCTTTCTGGTGTAACTTATCAAACTAAATGGGCGGATAAGTAATCAGGCAGATGAAAGATCGGGAAACCGTGTGAGTCAGTAAACCGCATAGCTCATGGTAAAATTCTTTATATTGTTCTGGGCGGTGCTTCACCGCACCGTTTTGCCTTGAGCGAAAAGGAAGCAAGGGTGTAGCAATCTTAAGCAAAGGGAAACTTGTTGAGCGGTGTTTTCTGCTGCGTTCCTTCCTGACTAACTCTGTCTCCTAGACTATGTCTTAACATCTACTGTAATGTTTTTCTTGTTGCTGTTGTGATGAAACCTCGTCGCTGGCCAGATTATGTTGAAAAGCAAAATGATGCAGACACTACAAGCAGATATTTCACTGCAATAGTCGTGGACAATGTTACTGTATTTTTTTTACGTTTTCCATTTGATTTAATTTGTGTGTCAGTGAACTATCAGTGAACTATGTCAGTGACAATTTTGGCAACTTTAAAAGTGGGTTCAATAAAAAAACAATCTTCTAAAACATGTTTACTGTTGCAAATTAGCTGAATATAAACATAATTTCTAGGAGATATGGCTGGCCAGGCAGATTAGAGGCGATGTCACGTCCCGGGTGTCAGTTGCTCCCTGCTGAATAGCTTCTGTGTTCAGCCGTGGAGTGACGGTGAAGGGTGGAAAGCTCACTGCAGCATTTCAAAGGTGAATGATTTATATGGCAGCTGTTCCCCAGCGTGGCGTTCTGAATGCCCGTGCCCCATGTTTAACAGCTGACAAACACATGCCTCTTCTGTCACGCCGCATTTATGGCGTCACACACAATTCTATTAGTGCAACCTCAGCCATACAAGGGTATAAAGAAGCTTTTATGATGCAGTTATCGAAGTCAATCAAAACGGGGTGACTACATGGACAGCGCTGGCCAGACGAGGCAGCCGCCAGCGCGCTGACAGCTAAGCCAATCTCAAGGACAACGCTTTAATTTGCTGTTTTCTCATTGCTCGCATTCAAAAATCACAAACTTGCTTTTCATATGATGCGTGCGGTCCTTAAAATAAAAGGGAAGGCTTGGAAGTAGTTTGTTTGATATTTGAGATCTCTCCATTAACCCACAGCAGCGCACTGGGAGAGTGTAACCTTATTTCACGCTGGCTCTCAAATAGTGCCGAGAATTTGTGAGGCAGTTAGTGGCCGTCATTAATAACAGCCTAGGCTGGTCTGACAGCTGCTGATTGGAATGAAGAGCTGCGCTACGGCAGACAGCTACAAATTTCCCTGACAGCCAGGTCTCCATTACTGGGTGTCAGCTGCCAAAACAGCAGTAATCAGAGAAGGGGAGAGGAGGGAAAAAAGCCACTCTCTCACCACCAACGGCTTCCTTTTCCCCTACTGTTACAAAACACAAACACACAAACACACGTACACATATAACTCACATTTTTCATCTGCTCCTCAAATAGCTGCTGAATTTCTCTATTTATGTCAGACAGGCATCATTTTTATCTACTGCTTTTATTAGAGCTCGTTCCTTACAAGTAAACTTCAGAACAGCGACAACCAAAACATTACAGTAGATGTAAAGATATTTTCCAAGAGACACACTTAGTCTGAAAGGAATGCAGCAGAAGACACCCCTCATCAAGTTTCCCTTTGCTTAATAAATCCGATTCAACAGTTTTTTGTTTTCTGCTAATGTAGAGTCCTACATTAGCAGGAAAAATACATTTTTCAAAAAAACAAAGTCCACCCTTAATACTTCTGTAGGAATTAATAGCAGCCAGATGCTGCTAATCAAATGCACTAGACTCACTGATCAGCAACTGTGAGCGTCTCTATAAAACCAGAATTTTATGGCAGTAGAAATCCCAGCAAATCCAACCTGAGATCAAACTGTGCAATGCTCAGAATAACTGCAAAACCCCCAAGATGTAGATCTCAGAAGCTCAGTTAACGTGTTAAATAATTACGTTTATGGCAGCGCTATATTTTTTTTGTTTTTTTAATGAACAAGTATGACTTGTTAGGAAGGTTTTGGCAAGAGGAAGCCTCTTCTCTGTAAAAAGAACATGACAGCATGGTTTCAGTTTGGAAAGCTGGATCTGAATAAACCACAACACATCAGGAACAATGTCTAAAGCAGAGATATGTAAACATAATACACAGCACCATGTCTGGAGACAACCGAACGGAGCATATCAGCAGAGACACCTCACACCAACTATCATGCACGGTGGTGGAGGAGTGATGATTTGAGCTTGTTTGCAGCCTTGCAGCCACAGAACGTGGTTAGAATAGAATAGCCTTTACTGTCATTGTACAGAGTACAACGAAATTGGAGTGCCACTCCCTTGGTGCAAGATAAATAATAAATATAAATGTAAAATATAAAAAGTACAATAAAATAATCGCAAGTACTCAAACAATAGTAAGTACGATATATACAGGATAGCAGCATTAATATAATGACAGTGACGGTATGGTATAGCTAAGCAGGTTCAATTGTTTTTGTGCTTATTTACTACAGTGATAGCTCTGGGAAAGAAGCTATCCCTGAACCTGTTTGTCCTGGTTTTATGTGACCATGTTAGCTTATGTTAGCTTGCAGTCATTGAGTTGACCATGAGGCCATCCATCTGACAGCTAAAGTTAGGCCCAAATTGGGTCATGCAACAGTGCAATTACACTAAGCACACCAGGAAGTATATAGCATAATGGCTGAAAAAGAAAAGAATCAAGGTGCTGCAATGAGCCAGTCAATTCAATTTCAATTCAATTCAATTTTATTTATACAGCGCTAAATCACAACAAAAGTCGCTTCAAGGCGCTTCATTTATATTTATATTTATATTGTACAGTAGATCACACAATAATAGATACAGAGAAAAACCCAACAATCATATGACCCCCTATGAATAAGCACTTTGGCAACAGTGGGAAGGAAAAACTCCCTTTTAACAGGAAGAAACCTCCGGCAGAACCAGGCTCAGGGAGGGGCGGGGCCATCTGCTGTGATCGGTTGGGGTCAGAGTCCAGACATCTATTCAATTGAAATGATGTTGTTAGACCCTAAAAGATCTGTACATTAATGAATATCCACAAACCTTAATGAACTGAAACACCGCTGTAAAGAAACATTGGCCAAAACTCCTCCACAACAATGTGAGAGACTGATAAACTCATACAGAAAACGATTACTTCAAGATATTGCTACTAAGACCGTGTAAAGTCCTATAAAAACTTTCTTTTTCACATGACTGTACATGTAGCATGAAGCAGCAGCTTTAGCATCTATTTATGATGATGGCTGTATTCATTTAGGAAAGGTGATAAGAAAATGGCAGATAGATTAAAAACTATATCGTTCACATGACTGATGCTAAACTGCTAACCTTCATAGTTTTGTGAAGTTAAGTTTACACGTTTACATAGTCTCATTGTGCTGCAAACGGAGATATTTTAAAAAAAAACTTATTTAACATAAGAAACAAAATAGCTGTTTCAATAGTAACTGTAATGTGACTGAATTAACTTGCAATGTAAATACAGCAGTGTGTTACTTTGGACTGCACTGCATGCTACACTGGCAGAAACAACAAGAATCACAACAGCATGCCAGCGAAAGAAGAGAAGATGAGGACAGCTAATAAGTAAACACGGATGTGACAAAAATGCAGATTTCTTGGCTCGGAAAAGGGAACGCGCTCAGCCTGCTTGCTAGACATTAAGGATACGCTCCATGTTTACTGAATGTAACATCGGTAATAGACATGTCAGCCAAGTCCACCAAAACATTTGCAATTATAGAAGAAATACTGCATATTTTTGGCATTCACAGAACTTGACCCTGGTTTGAGAGGACATACAATCTGTGGTAAACTATATCAAAAAGGCAAGTCTAGAGGGAAGCATCTGATCCATGCTGTATAATTTTGCAGTTTTTAACCAAACCTCAGTTTTCAGTAGCCTAAAATCAGTGACATGCTACGCTTAAAGCAAGAGGTGGAGCCCAGTCTTCAGCGTTCATTGATCTGTAGGTTACAAAAATGTCATGATTCTCCTAGCTTTATATCTCCTTCTAAGTACATCTGGCAAATTTGTAAACATTATAAAAATATGCAAAACTGCAAGACAGGATTGCAAATTGATGTCAGGTCTCCGCTGTCCCCCCTTTTTTATCCAGTGGGAGCTGCCCAGAGAAAGGCAAGAAGAAATATTCGTTTCTTGGAAGCATAAAATGCAAGAGATTTATCATCTATGTGCAAAACCACAGTGGGTTGTTGCAGAGAAAATACAGTAATTTCATCAAAAGTAGGCATCTACATAATTTCACAAGAGCAAAATTGTAGATGTTGGGCACCTTCCAAGCCTCACAGAGTGTTTTCCACATGAATGGCAGCGCATCACATACAATTTGCTACAGACAGGGACTATTTACAATAATGGCAAAAAGCCAAAATTGTACCAATATAGTCCTCAACCCTCCTGATCGTGCAACTGCACTTGTGTAAATGGCGAAGGCGGGCGCAGCATGTTTTCAGCGGGAGGAGTCAAAGTGAAAGTCTGTGGCCTTGAACAGTTTGATCCCTGTAATGACAGAGGGCTTTGGTATGGGTCAACCTGTCAGCGTTATGCTTCTACTGATCACTGCTGCAAACCATGGTCCTCCACACACTGTGACACACTCACACAGCTCTGGGTGTGTCCCGCTGTCCACTTTGCTTCTACTGATGAAGTTTTCTACCAACAGTAATATGTGTAATAGTAAGGTCAGACCCAAACAGACTAAGGTCTGCTCAAATGCTGTTTGATGGATGAGCAATTAGCTGAAGATGGGTTGTGGGAAAGTATTTTTTTGACATTTCATTTTAGCCAAAACTCTGTCAACCCTGCAACAGATGTGGCAGCACATTAAAATGAATCACATCTCAAACTTCCTCCTAATGTTGTTTTACACATAAACTGTTTGCACTCTGCAGTTGGAGTACGGGGCAGATTAGTTATCAGAGCCACATAGATTAAAGTGACACATGAGTAATCACTGATGAGTTATTCATTCTAGAGAGTCGGCCTCTCGTCTTATACCAACTGTGCAAACAAACAAGCTCATTTAAACCCCCTGTACGCACATACTGCACACAGGAACATTCACGCATACAGACTGCAGAGCTTTCACAGGAGGTGGCAGACGACCAAGAATGGGAGGCTTCATTTTATAGCTGCCTCTTCCATGTCAGCTTTACTCCAGCAGCAATAAAACACTCCATAATAAAAGCCACTATCCCAGAGAGGCAGCAGGACTCCAGCGACAGATAATCCGCACAGCTCACACGGCTCGCATAGCGTTTGCATTTCTTGCCCCTGAATTCATTTTGCAGGTTTACTTCAGCATTCTCTGGTTTTAAGTATAATGGAAAGCAGGGAGCTTTGGCTTAGCTGCTGGATCAACATGAAAACACAGCAATAACGTGACCTTAGACACAAGCGGGAGAGCGAGATGGTTAATTACAGCCAATAACATCATCGAAACCTTTGGAGTTAAGATGTAATTAAACTCGATAACCAGATAAAAACTGATAAGGGGAAAAAATGTCAGGTAGTAAATCGATATATTTCTTTTATGTGGACACTAGTTTTTACAGTTGCCATGTAACATAATGAAAATTTGACAAACACTGCCATATAATATACAGTCATGTAGCAAGCGTGGCTCCAAAAAAGAAATATGTCACTCACGGGACATAACTCCAACCACTGACCACGTATTTCACTGAATACTTCAGCCGCCTCTAAATCACTCACTGCAATTTATGTCCGTGCTTGTAAACCCACGGTCAAGGTTACTTGCAAGCGCAGCAGAAATTGGCATGTGCCATTATTGTCAGTGTAATTCACACAATATTTATGACAGAGGATGTCCCATCTGGAGCCTCTTCCTTTCTTCTGATCCCCTGAGAGTGGGGTGCCTGAAGGTAGCGGAGCTTCTCTGTGACATCTGCTCTCCTCCTCTGAGTGTAATGCAACACAGTTGCAAAAACACTGCAGAGTTACAGGGTTCAGTGAAAGCAGTATTACTATTTCATATGCTGATAGTTTAGAAATGCCTATATGGTATTTAGCGCTTCAAATACACATTGTTATCATGTTTTATCATTAAATCATATCCTGAAAAGATTAATCAATTAATCAACTTTTTAAAAAAATGATTAGTTTTTTATTTTGGGCAATCTTCATAATGTAAGTTTCAGACAGCTTCTCTAACATTTGACATTTTTAGGAGTTTATTGGACCATATTCACACACAGATAGCTCTCTTCAAATGTTAACAGCACCTGTAAAGCTTGACAATTCATAAACCTGCTTTCTTTAAACCATAAATACCAAGACTGAAGTCTAAAAGCAGTCCATTTGTTTCCCTTTAACCTCCCTGGAGCAAACACTATAAGTTAGTTGTCCTGTTTGTCATGTGAAAGTGGATAACATGATGCCAAATGACAAACTGCTCGAATGTTACCATTTTAATTTAGAAAGATGTTGAAAAATGACCCATCAGAGCTTAGGATAATGACTCAAAATGCTGTAGTTGAGGCCCAAAATGTATTAATTTTGAAACAGACAGCAGCAATTCAAATTTAGGAAACTGGGACCAGTAAATGAGTGATATGTGCTCGAAACTGCAAAGAATCTGGGTGAAACTGAACTGGATAAATGGAAGTAATGAATGGATGGAATATATTCGGTTTGTACCAAGCATATATTCCTTAATGACTGATTTGCATGGGTTCTCTCTGGGTACTACAGCTTCCCCCCACAGTCCAAAGACATGCAGTTAATGGGGTTAGGATCATTGGTAACTAAATTGCAGGTAGGGCAGGGCAATATGGCGAAAAATATTTATCACGATATATATTTGAAAATTTGCGATAACGATTTAACTAAAGATATAATTGACACGAGACAAAATACAATACAAAATAAACGTCACAACTTTGTTAGTGCAAAAAACCCTCCATCAATGTATTTTCACTTAAACAAGCAGCTGTTTTTTATGTGTATTAAAGCTATATAAAAATGTAACAGTGCAAATACAAATTCATTGCTGACAGTTTAACCAAAAGGCATTTCCAGTGGAAATGGGCCAAGATATCCTCAGCATAACCATGTATAAAATCCACATTATTATAAGGGGCACTGAGGATTTTTCAGAAAATCAAAGGATTGATTTTAATTGTGCCTGATTTTCCAAAAAACACAGTAATAACGACGGCCCACCTGCATGCTCTACCAAAAATTGTGCTTTGTTGTGTATCTGACGGACGAAAGCCAAACCAGTTCCACACCACTGAAGTTGCAGCATTTTTACAAACCAATTCTGGTTCTTCTGTTTCATTTAACAATCCGCTTTCGCCCTTCTCATTTGCCGTCACCGCCATGCTAATTGCATGTGTGAGTGTGAATGGCCGCCTGTCTCTATGTGTTAACCCTGTGACAGACTGACGACCTATCCAGGGTGTACCCTGCCTCTTGCTCAAAGATAGCTGGGATAGGCTCCAGAACAACATCCATAATTATTTGGGTTTACTTCAAGGCACGTGGCACATTTACGAAAGAATCATTAATGCTAAATGAGTGTTGAGCAGCTAAACACTAAACAAGTGTTGGAGTCCTACATCAAGCAAGAATGCAAAAATATCCTGCTTCATTTTGTTTCTGTTCCTAAAACGGTCACATTGTTGTGAAAAAGAGGTGATGCAAAAGTGGGAAACGTGGCCTATACTAACTTTTTTAGAAACACGTTGGGTATATTGTCTTTGCAGTACTTCATCTTAAATCCAACAAATCATTACATTTTCATTTCTTGAAATTTTCACACTGTATCTTAACTTTTAACAGTGTTGTCTTTGTGCTAATGTGTGTGCAAATAACACTGTCAGAAAAAATATCTGGGCGTCACATCCGATCTTTTCATATTGTAGATCACAGGATTTTTAGGTCTCGGTCTGAAATGGTAAAGGTAGGTGTGGCCTGAGGGAGTAGACTCTAACAAGGCAGCAGGCCTGATTTAACACAGCATGAAACTGCTGTTAGTCATAGATCGCCATGACAGCGGCTCTCATTATCACTACCTGGATATGCATGGCACGGTTGTCAGAGCGACGCTGGCACGGGGGACAGCCGCACATGATTGCCACAAATCAGCCGAGTAATGGGTTGTCTGATCACTCTCACCAGATCTGATAGAAGTACAGAAATTCATCTCAGTCAGGAATGGACATGCAGATGCCTTATTAAGGTGCAAATTGAGATGCAGAAATGTTCAAGTGAGTTTATTTTCCTGTTTCTTTGTAACTGTGAGTAAAGGTGGGGTGATGCTAGCATGTCAACATGACAACATGAAAAGCAGGGGGCATTTGATGGACAACGGCGTTCGTTTTGGCACCTTTCAGAGCAACTCACATCAGACCAGCCTCTCATCCTTGTGTCCTTCTGTCAAGTGTTGCTGGGTTGCCAGTTCCCCAACTGCTCTGTTGGCTGAGGGCTCCAGGACTGCAGGTGCACAGCCTGTCTGCCCACTACAGGTGGGCCCGAGAGAGAGAGAGAGCTCACGTCTCACCCTTCTCTGGGCTCATTAAAGTCGTTAGCTGCTCCTCCCACTACTTCTTCCTCTCTCCCCCCTTCAGCTTGGTGCTCACGCCACACCGATCACACCCATCAAGCTTTGATTTACAGTATTTACACCATCCTCCCGTCCCCATTGTGGCTATGGGGAATCTGAGGAATGCCCCTCCCCCTCCCCGCTGCCCACGGTGCATCGAGCATCCTGCTAAATGTGAGCCAATCAGTGGCGGTGGGTGGAGTGCCAAGCCACAGAGCACTTCTTGCCGTTGGCAGCCTTCCCTGCGGTGGCTCTGATCACAGCACAGTGTTAACAACACGTGACCTGGCCCCACAGCCCACAGTAATTGAGGTTACATCCCAGGCAATACCTTGATGAATAATTAAAAGGCCAGAAACAGAACTCAAAGTGACTTAGCCAGCGCCCTGGGGTCTAATAACGTGCTTGGACTGTATTAGGTAATCTATCCACTAGTGCCAGTTAGTGTCGCACACTCACACATAAGTACACAATTGGGCCCAGATAAAGGCAACACAACAGTATCAGTCATTGTCAGGGCAGAGTGCTGGTTAAGGCTCTGCAGGAACAACATGAGGAATTATTTCAGGGTGAGTAGTGGGCACTTATCTTGCCAGCACTGTGAGGCAATACTGACAATGCGGCAAACATGCAGGCATTACATGACACACAAGGATGTAAACAGCTCAATTATGAAATGCTTTTTGACAGACAAATCGAGCTTAAAATACAGGATAATATAACACTCGTACCTGAGCTTTTGCATATGGAAGAGGAACTAGCTTGTGACCTTGACCATGCTGAAACCTGAGCCTAGAAACACTAGACCCATTTATAAGTCGCCATTAACCCTGCAAAGGTGATAAAGATGTACCTCCATACCAGCGTCAGCCGTTAAAGCCCCTAACGTCATTCATAGGATAACAGAGGTCATTTACACTATACTAAAACATGACTTGTTTTATGGTCTGCAACCCTGAGTGTAACATTGGAAAACAGTGGTGCTAACTGAATCGTTTCAGCAGTGACATTTCTAGAGGCTGAGAGGCTGCAATCATGACTTTTTAGTTTTGTATAAATATATAAGAGAGAACATTTATGAATTATGAAACCTATTGAATTTGCAGAGTCAAAGATAACGTAATCAACATCCAGACTCAAGAGTAAGTAAAAATAATTGCAGGCAAAAACGTGTGACGGACTACACCGAGGTCTACTAACTTAACACTTAAATGAAAGTATAGAGAGTACTGTGAATGCACACTGCACCAGGCTGCTGTTTACATATATTGTGTGTGAGTGTAGTATGTTACAGGGGGCAGCGTATAGCCCTTCCCTCTGACAGGTCCCTGGGTGTCACAGCTTCAGCAGTGAGTAGAGGTAAGCTGCCAGTGTGGAATAATTAAGACCTCTGTGGAAGTGACAGGGTCACTAGGAGGTATGCAGCATAGCAAAGCTCCTCTTCTCAGCTGTTTCGTCTATGAGCTGTCACGGCCTCTGCGTATTTATAGCCGCATGGCACTGCACTCCACTCTCCTCTCCCCTCCGCCTCCCAGACAGATGTCACCTTCAAGCCACCATTTCTGGGGCTAAACACAAGCTTTCAGCAACCTAACAAGCCACACACACAGGCAATCAAACAACCGAAGTCTGAGGACAACATCAACGTTGCCTCATTCGCGCTGAATTTACCAGGCTGGCTGGCAGCAGTCCGCCTCTCCCATCGGACCGGGCTTTTCTACATAACAGCGAGTCAATTACTGTTATTCTGGAGCATGAGGACCTGAAGCTGTTGACACAATAACACACTCAGTCAGGAACGAGTCACAAGGTTGGCCACTCCAGAACAATGCTTCCACCCAGCACACAACTCCAGAAATGTGCTCTTAATTATTTTTCAGCCCTGATGATGTCGTCCACAAGTAAGGCACTTTTAATTCAATTTCATCAATACATAGAATTAATCAGTGCTTTCTAATCTTCATAAACTGCAAACGAGGCCCACAATAATAAGAATACAATTAGAGAAAAACAGTAGAATATGGTTTTTGTGTGTCTGTGTGTGTGTAATATAGATGACTGTATGTCTGTGCCTCAGATAAGAGACGACTAGGGGCCTCTGTAATGTAAGCCCGGATGACTGAATGTGTTGACATAGCTTTAATTCAGCTTGATACCAGACACCAGTAGTCTGTCTGAGCCTCTGTGCACAGGGGGTGTTAACCTCTCAGAGATTCTCAAAATACACAAACACCAAGCACGACTGGCCAGGAGGGATTAAAATAACTTTTATGAGTGTCATGCTCATATACCGTCGTTTCCACACTTGCCTTCGGTCAGCAACATAACTTATTCAAACAGAGCAAAGTACCAGTTTAATAAGTAAACAGTTTGGATTAATGATCTATTAGACATGTTTTTTGTAGATATGATTAGAATCACATCCAGTCTGGTGCAGTCATGCTGCTCTGTGTATCATAGAAGCAATAAAATTCAATTACAGCGTACAAACACATAAACATCTTGTAACAGATGCAATTTATGACCGTGGCTATGATTTGATCCTTTAACCTTAAACAGACTGCTAATGTGTCAGATTATCTGTCCAGTAGTGTGTTCTCAAGGCTAGGGTAACACACCCTGAGCCTCTGGATGAAGTGTTGGTTACTCAATATGAGCAGGTCTTGCAGGTCATAAGCCTGTCACTGCCAAAGTGGGTTTCTTTTACTGCCACAGTGGCGATAATCAGCTGATGCTGGCTGTCAGTCGACATGACTACGGGACGGTCAGGGGACCGACTCAGAGGACACCCGATCGTCCTGCTGACAAGTATCTCTAACCCCAGCTGCTCCAATGGCTCCTCTGTCATGTGGGCGGAGCGGAGGAGGGGGACAGGCGGAGAGGAAGGTGGCAACAGGGCCCCGCTGAGAAAGGGACAGGGAGTGGGTCTTATGAGAGCACAAATTTCAGCACCCCTACATTGCTGTGCACTCCACCCCTCTCAGCGGGCACTTCTCTCCTGCCTCTCCCAGCTGAAGTGCCTCGCTGAAGTCCCAGAAGAGCAGGGTACAGGCCGGACGACAGGCCTCAGTCACCACAGGTCCACAATAAGCCAGCAATCAGGTGCTACATTGTTTAGGAGCATTAACTCGGATCAGAGCACTATTGTGAAATGTCACAGCAGCTGTCAATGTATGTGCCTTCTGCTTCGTGCAGATATACAGTATTTACAGAGTAAATATCTATCTATCTATCTATCTATCTATCTATCTATCTATCTATCTATCTATCTATCTATCTATCTATCTATCTATCTATCTATCTATCTATCTATCTATCTATCTATCTATCTATCTATCTATCTATCTATCTATCTATCTATCTATCTATATTTATAACAAAGCACAGCTATTCTTCTACTGCACATGATATAACTGCTTCTTAACCAAGAGGACAGAAAGAAAGAAAGACTGTACCACAGACATAACACAAATATGACCTTAAAACTGATATTAAAAGTAGTAACACAAATATAAACAATCATTCTTTCACATTCTCAATTCTCTCCTTTTCCCTATGAAATTTATTTTACAGCGTCACTTACAAGTTAGTAGTAGAGTCCAACAACCATGTATTTGGATATGAAAACCAGAGTATCTGAATATTTTTAAGCAAATAATTATTAAAATACAACTTTGCAATTTCAGATTTGCTTTTTAAGGACCAGGCCATGTGTAGAAGGAGAAATTTTCCAGTTACAAACCTCGCTTGTGTGCTGGGGACACACAAACACTATGTAATGATAGCTCTGTTTATAAATAAACATATGTTTGCTGGTTTCTTGTTACTTAATGGCTGCCATATGTGCCAATATAAATACTTCTACATATGCTAATATTGTTAGATAATCTGTCTGTCAGATCTGACAGCTACTATTAGTAAGTAAAGATTTACAATCTTTTTTTTTTTTAATTATGTAATAATATAAAAGTCATTCAATAGATTGAGCAGCTTAACATTACGATACAGATGAAATTAAAAGCTGTAACACACATACATTTTATTTAACAGCAACAAAAACTGATCTGTTTTTTGTTATCATCTCTAATTATTATTATTGTAGTTTTTTTAAGCAGCTGACAACACTCCTGCATTTTTACATGACAATCACTTTCGCTAAAGGGAGGAAACAAGCAGCCCTCAAGTCTCCTAATCTGTGCGCTCAGGCAGCAGTTTTCATTTGGATTCAGGAAAATGAGGTGTTGGATAATGTTCCCAGCTCTAAATAACCCTGCTTCATCTAAGCTTTATATATAGAATTGGGTCCTGCTGCCTGGAAAGCTATGCATTGCCTTGAAAAGTTCAGCCCCATTAATTAGTTTAAACTTAACTGCTGCCCCTTATAGACATGATGTACCCGCTGGTCGCTGGCCTACATGCTGACGTGCTCAAATGATCCTACATCAACACACATGTGGCCGGGTTCATCTGGAGACCCACAGCGCATGACAAGCCAAGGATTCGAAAGCATGCTATCCCCGGAGGGGGCATGACCCCCTTGCTTTTGATTGGCAGGTAAATGGCTCAAACTGAATCTTCTTTCCCGAGGAATGTGCTCGTGTCTGTCAGAGCAAAGAGCAGCTGGCAAGAGTACAGACAGAAGATCAAGTCAGCTTTAAGTATTAGAATAAGATCCTCACAGCTCTCCCTGCCATTTAACAGCACACCAGACTGTCTTACTTTAGATACTCATTAGCAGACCAAGGACTTATTATTGCAGTGCAGAGGGAAAAAGTAGACGCTTTATTCAGTGCACTCTAATGCCGCGATTGCACCGATAGACCTGCTGCTTCAAAGGAGCCTCTTATTGACACACAATGAGGCATGAAGCACATTTTCAGAAACACAAGTAATTGCCTGACTTGATTTTTCAACTCTTGCCGTTAACTATCATTTTGCACAGAAAGGGCTGAAATATTATTCTCCTGACTCCTTGTGCAGATTTAATGCCAACGTTCTGCTGAGCTGCAGAAACACACGCACCCTCACACATTCTCCCCCGAGTCCGTGCCAGTGACAAGTGTTGACATGTTGAGTGTTGATGTATGCATATCCTCTCATATGCAGCAGCTTAATAACCCGTGAAGGATCCTGAAGAGCAGTGATCTCCAGTTCTCACTGCACCAATTACACTCACATTACATCTGATTTGAAACAAAATTAAACATTTTTTTTCATATTTACATCTTTGGACATCTGGATTATTCTGATTTTACCTAGAAAGACAGGCTTCTTAAGCGCACTTAGCGATTTATTTATGTGTTTGCCAACAGATAGCATTGGTGTAGCAAAGTAGCTAGAAGCATCACATTACTAATGATGACTGAGAAGAATTTATTTAGGTGACACTCAAGAAAAATAATAGTGAAAAGGTCTCAAAACTCCCACTGCACCTTTTTTGGCTATAGAAACAGACTAACTCCACACTAAATCCTTTTCTTTTCAAATTCCAAAACTTCCCTTTAACCCTAATCTATCACCTCAGTTATCCTGCATGATTAATCGGAGGCCTTAAATAACCACGGCAGGCTTGATTAATCGGAAGGGGTGAGGTGTTGAGATCTGGCCCTACAGTGAATGTGCAGAGCCAGCACACGCCTTGTACTTCTGTGGCCACTGCCATCTGTCTCCCAGTGGGACTTGCTCCTCCACAGCGCCCCTTGTGACTATAGAACTACACTGCTAACACATTTTTGACACATATAACACAGATGTCCTTCTGCTCCTAGAAGTCCTGCATCCCCCAGTCTTAGCAGTGTATTTGTAGGTGTTAGCGGGAAGCTTAAATATCAGTATAAAGCTTGCAAATTATCTATCATAAAATATCTATCATCATCTACCATCTATCCTTTATTACACTGCATAATTTCTTTGCGTACTAACCTCAAATGAAGGTGCACGAAGCGAAACATTCAAATGTTAAATGCGCTGCCCAGTGACAGCTGAGAGGAAAGCAGAGAAGTCTACCATGACTCCTCTTGGCCGGCAGGCCTGGTGGCAGACAGTCAGGTCAGACAGGTGGCACACATTTGGCTGAGGTAAATCTCCGCTCTCCTGGCAAAGAACATGCTTCTCAGCAAGCAACACTAATACGGTGAATGTAAACTAATACTGTACGCCACCCACTATGATAATATTGGGAGAATGAAGTTGGAACGTTGTCTAAAGTCACACTTTCTCACATGCACCACATAACAGGAGTGTCTCTATATCAGAGGAATTCTTACTACTGCTATGTAGTCTGCCTGCTTTAGAATCAAGGGTGTAGGAGGAAGGACACCGACTCCCACGCTGTAACTTCTCTGGATAATTAATTGGATAATTAATTCTCACAGCTGACCATTAAAAGGACTTTTTCTTTGGAGCTGGCAAAGTAAAAGCCATTTAATGTCTGATACAATTGATTTTTCATATCCCCACTAGTGCTACAGTGCATGTGTTTAGATGGCTTTAGAGTTTCTGTCTACATATGCATCTTTATACTGTACAAATGCATGTGCAGCCATAGACTGGACATGCAAATTCAGAATTCAGTGTTTATGCACTGTCGTTTACTAATTCTGTACATATTTAGTTTAGTTGCTCCTGACCTTTTTTGCTTCCAACCAATTTCAGGCAGCCATATCTGCTCACGTTATACCTTCACACAGCTTATATCATAAAACTGGAACATTTCTGGTGGTCTGAAAAACATTTTGAGCAAGAAAAAACATAATCTCTGGAAAATGCACAAGCCTAAACTCAATGTAATCTTTCGTATTATTTACTATTCTCCAAATCAGTACCTTGAGAAAATTATCCTGCAGCTCAAAACTAGCTGGCTAGCAACCTTTATTAGACTAAATGCACCTTTCTTCATTCGTTTCTACACTACATGCACAACTTACCTTTCCACTCTAAGCAACTCTCAGCCACATTTTTTTTAAGGGAAATATCATGATGTAAACTCAAGACGACTTTAAAATGACGGCTGCTAAACACTGAATGGATAAAACCCCCAAAAAGCTAATGCAGTAATGCACTGGTCAATAACTGTGGAAAGGAGGTTAATATACATTTCCCACATCATAGTGTTCAGTTTTCGCACAGCAGCAGTTTCTGATTCCTGCGTGGTCAATAACTCCGAGAGACGGAGGATCAATTTGCCAATAAAAGTTTAGTAAGCCTGTAATTTAGCAGGTAGACACTGAGTTACAACGGCTTCTGTCGCACGGCTGTCAGTTACGCTGCACTCTAAGATGCCAAAATGCGTCTGACAAATTCGAAGCAGATATGCGGGCAACATCATTAACCGTGTACGATGATGTCATCACCGCTGAGCAGTCTGTGATTCTACATCCAGATATGACGGCAACAGTCACTGTAAAATTTATAATCACCATCATAATTTGCTCTTATCAGTTTATAGAACCGTGACCCTCGTTTTTCCAGGTATTTGATTATATTTTTCCACATTTAAAGGTCACATGAGCCATAAAACTGGAGATATGGGTGATATGAACCGCACTCACGTTGTTTGGTTTCTTTATTGTGTACTTATCGTGTATCTTATGATTTCTAACCAGACAACAAAGGATCAAGGCCTGCAGTACTGGTGGTGCTTGCGGCAGCTAGAAATCAAAACATCCCAGTTTAATTAATATGTCAGAAAAAAATAACAACAACAACAACAACAACAAGATGATCAGGTCTAATGAATTTCATGTGATAACCATAGCTTGTCTCGCATCAGACTTAAACCTCTCTGTATCATTTTAGTGCTACATCATCCACCTGTCTCATAGTGACACCACATACTGACCTAATGATATCATTAACACTGCAGTTTAATGTGGCTATTAATACGAGAGGCGCTCGTTCAGCCCGTCTTATTAATTAAACACTGATGAAATCTGACAGAGATGCTCCTGGCCTGGAGAGCATCACATTACCACCACTGCAGACAGGGGAAAAAAAGGAAAAAAAAACTTTTCCCACTCCCTTCAATGCTAAAGTCTAATGAGAATTCTGTGTCTCCTACGATGATTTACTAATGAAAGTTTCCCCTTTAGCTTTTTGTCCCACATCTAATACTTGTTTACTTAATTTTGGTGATTACAGTCCATGTGAAAAAGTAAAAATGGAAAACTTTCCTGAGTAAATCAACGTATTGGATATATAATGTAGTGAGACCTCTTCTCTCTCTTTTTAGCCGTAACTTCAGGCATTTCTTTTTGCCGCCCCTGTCTATGAGGTCAACGTAATTTTCTGTCTAATCTTTAGTAACTCACAATGCTAATTATGAAAGGACTTTTAACAGTGGAATAATAACTTGAGGCTCATACCTCAGAGAACAGCTCAGCTGCTGCAGATATAAACTAATGATTTATGAGAAGTCACACAAAAGTGATGCTATGCCATTTGCACACATATACTGCTTCAGTTAACACAAGATAGGGATGTATTATTTACTGCCTGATCTGCAGTTTTAATTAGGATACAAATATAACAGGAGAGAGCTAATAACATCTTAGCTGAGATCAAAATGCATCGGGGAAACGATTATGGTGTTTTAATCATATGGTCTTCCGTGCATAGATGTAATCATAACTCAATATCCCCACTGCTGTTATGTTATTGATGAGGTCTGCTGGAGTTTAACACAGTTTTACTGGTCAGTGTCTTTTTATCCACGGCAGGGGGGGTAAGGGGGGAGAGGAAAGAAGTGAGAAGAACATTCTGTTAATTGGACATCGAGTGAGGCGAACAATAAGCTATGCATGGTGAGATTTGCTTTGGAGAGCTGGGCTAAGGATTTGGAAGAAGAGGAGTTATAATTGGCCCTAAGATGAGGAGCTCAAGCCAGCTGTACACGTTCAAACTGTGACAGTGGACTATTCTCCTCATCTCCGTGAAAATGAGCTCAAGATTCTGAGCCTCGGGAGACATAATACATGTCACAGCCTACAATAATGGTTAATTTGAAATCATGTAGCACTCCTCTCTCTCGCCGTCTCCCTCGTCTCCCCCTTTCTATTTCACTCCCTCCCCCTCTCTCCCTCTTTCTCGCACGCACTCTCCCCGAAATAACCCATTCATCCTAAAAATGGTTTTCATCGTTTTCTGCCTCCTCCCCAGCCCACCCCCGTACACCATTAGTCCCATCCCTCTATGCTCTAATGACCAAATGCATTTCCTAGATTTTCTCTATAGCAACCCTTATTATCCTGAAGCTAATGTTTTAAATTCAATTGCAACAATCCATATCCAGGCCAATTTGCTGTCTCCTTTTTAAAGCCAGCCCTCCCAACGCAAGCTTTACAGAGCACGTCTGTGGAGCGAAGATAAAAGTGGCTGGCTCAACACAAGCATCCCATGCCTAAACAACGCCACATTTGTTGATAATATATGCACCCAGAATGTCTTGACAATGCACAACCACCTCCTCCACATTTATAAAACACTAAGGCAAATGGGCTCCAAACAGGCGTGCACACCGAGATGCACTGACATTCATAAATGTGCTCACACACCCACGCGTGCATCCATGCTCACATGACCTGCATTGCTCTTTTTCCAGCTGTAGGCAAACTGCAGCAGTGGCTATTAATGTTTCACAACATAGTGTATCTATGTCTCTCTCTCTCTCTCTCTCTCTCAGATTTATTTTTTTCAAGGGCACACCGCCAGAAGGAAAGTGTGGGAGGGGTTTGGTGGATGGTTGGGTGTTCAGACACAGACAATATTTCCCCCATCTCTCGTGCCTCAATGCTTCACTGCTCGCCAGACTCAATCACATGTGCGGTGTGCTTTCATGAATTAATAACGGGCACTTTGGAGGCCTGGCAGGAACATGGTGACCACACGCTGATGGAAGTTTAATGAGCAGCACGGGGACTGCGCTGCCATGGCACCGGGGCGTCTCTTAGTGCACTAGGCCATGTCCCTAGCCCTCCCAACAGAGCCGCAGTGTTTGGGCTCTCATTACCTAGATAAATATATCTGCCCTCTGGATCAGCCCACAGGCCCTGCTTCCTCCTCCTCCACTGCCCCAAGAGATGCTATCACAGCCCTGATTACACTGCCCTGCCCTTGGGACAATAGCTAGGCTGGAATCACAAGAACAGAAACATCAGTCTCAATTCACCCTTCTGCAAAATATTAGGGCCCTTTGCAGCAGCAGCTCTGCCACAGCCAGACGTGGGTTCAGGATTGCCCAGGCTGAAATCACCGAGAGCTGTGGAGTATGGTTCAGTGGTGTCTCCAATAGCCAGTTATCTCAATCGGATTGCATTTGGATTCAGGCAGTCGCACGGGGTAATTACGGAGGTCAGTAGGTAAGAGTACCCCCCTCCTCCTCTTGCCAATGTCTATCTCCCTCTCTCGGCCTTTCTCTCATTCTTCAATGCTATCCAGGCTCTCAGGGGACTGTCCACTGATGAGCCTCTGAGATGCAACACGCTCATTGATTTAAGACCCGCCACAGGCAGTGATTTGAAATGGCTGAGGTACCACCGTTCTAATGACTAGATCAAATGCATCACACCTCCTCAACTGGCCGCGCTAATACTAACTACATTCCAGACTGAACACAATCACACGACCAATTCCGTTTTGGACTCAAAAGAAAGTGATTTGACTGATAATTCACCATGAATGAGAGATAGATAAATTTTGCATTTTTGCAGACTTAGGGCGAGAGGCAGGGTACACCCTGGACAGATCGCCAGTCTGTCCCAGATATATATATATAAATAAATAAATATCTATCTATCTATCTATCTATCTATCTATCTATCTATCTATCTATCTATCTATCTATCTATCTATCTATCTATCTATCTATCTATCTATCTATCTATCTATCTATCTATCTATCTATCTATCTATCTATCTATCTATCTATATATATATATATATATATATATATATATGTTGCTAAGCTAGACTTTATATGCTAAGACATGAATCAATAGTGTAATTAGACAAGCATACTGATATGACTCTCCTGAGATTATTCAAACTCAAACCTGCCCTGCACGTAACTCAACTTGACCACACACTGTTTGGTCACACATTCTGATGTGGTGACCTTCTCTGGCCTGCAGCCAGATAAGAAACGACCTACAGAGTTATGGCAACTTCCTTCCTGCTCCACACTTCCAGATTATGCCCTATCCTACCAACGCTGACCCAAATGACATCACTTGAGGGAATTTACTTACTTAACTCACAAGCCTTGTTGGATTGCTCTCCTTTACAGCGTTTTAAAAAAGAAATAAAAATCAATAATGCATAATAACTTTAACACTGACACGATCCATCCTTTATTACAAATAATTGGAGTAGTTCTAGTTTTACTAATGCAATATTGAAACTTTCATTTTCAACTTGTTGTACTGGGAATATATATATTTATGTAAAGCATCTGCATACATCAAAACAGGACATGCACATTGCACATTAATACAGTATGTCACAATGGCGTGCAATTTGTATTCAAAGAGTAACTGATGGCTTTGGAGGGAAATGTAATATGCACTTGTAATGAAATGGAAGGTCCTCCTTGAATTCCCCGGTGTGGAGGGGTCTCTTCGTTTTCTTGCCTCTTGCACCTCTTGCTCTCATGTTTATATAACAGTATAGTCTCAATCATTCTCTCCAGCTGGTTGAAGGTTACCAGGGGCAAGAGGGGTAACAAATAGGCTCTGCGCACCATCTGAGAGCTAGCAGGCTGAAGGCTGGATAATGGCCTGTCATAATGGACAATATAGGCAGAACCCTCCTGAGACCAGGAAACCAAAGAACAAGTAGGCTGAATTATTCATGGTTACCATGGCGGCTCGCACAGCTGCATTACATTAGGCTCTTCATTAGCCGTGCCGTATTCTACAAAAAGCTTGAAACTAAAATATGACCAATATCTCCCATTGAGAGAAGACATTATCATAAGCTCTCGAGGGGGTTTATTCCTGCTTAAATGTGCCTGAGTGCTGACCTTCCTCACCACAGTAATAATGTGGTGGGGATTAAAATGTGATTCCATCCACGACAAGAGCTTCTCATGCTTATTCTAATGATGGCTGCACTGTGACAGCTTGGGCTCGTCTGACACTGCAGTCATTTCCCACTAATAAGACACTTAACACAGGGCCTCTTGCTCCTCTCCTCTCTCTGAATACTGCAGTGAGGCAGACACAAGTAGCCGAGGGAAAATTGCACTCTGAGTCATATTTGCTTTTCACCCATATGTACAGATCTGCCTGTCATTCAGCTGACATTTAGAAGATAATATGTAGAGTGGTATAACACCTTCTATATCACAAAGGTTGTATGCTTTCTTTGTGCACAAACACAAAGGGAAATTAGGTTTTCAAAAAAAAGGGGGAAAAAAAGCACTGTCCAAATTTGCAAGTGAGATTAGGCAGTGTATTTCAAACCTACGCATGACTTTATGCCAACATTTAATTTATATGTCTCAAGAATGAAAGCGGCTTCTCATCCAAATGCCTAAATTTGGCTTTTTTGTTGCCGTAATGAAATATGAAGACTTATCGCTGCAATAACCTGCATCTGTTCTGCCATTCCTCAAAGCTGAGACAACATATGAATACAATAAAAGAAGCGTCACATTCAAAATTTTAATATTTAGAAATTTCATACAAATATAAAACCTCAAGACCCAAATTTTACGCAAAAGAATATTAGAATCGAGTGATTTACCTTTCAAAACATACTTGGCCTTTTTCATTTTAGTATCACATAATGAAGTTAAAGCTTTCAATAACAGCTAGCAATTATGAAACTGTGGCCATAACATGCAGAAAGCCATGGGCATAAAAATAACCAGCGCTGGTGCTGAATAATTAAACACGCCCAAAGCAATCTTGTGCATCACTTTTCTTGGTATTGCACACAAAATGTAGCCAGCCTCATTGAAAAGCAGGTGAAAACTGAACTGTTATAAATGATAGCAAACTGTTTCTACGTAGACCTCCTCGTGGGATCCCCTTTCTGAGCTGGTGGTTTCTTCCTATTAAAAGGGAGTTTTTCCTTCTCACTGTTACCAAGTGTTTGCTCAAATTGAGGGTTCATCTATTTGTTGGGGTTTTCTATGAGGGAAAATGTTTCTCCAGGATAATCAAGGCCAAGCTCAAAGCTATACACCTACAGAAAGAACGTACATGTCACTCAAGTGGATGTACTTATAGGCAAGGAGACCGCATAGGCTAAATGCTAGCGTTACCATGCTTACACTGCTCACAGTGACGATATTAAGATGCTGATGTTTTGCAGGTTTACCATCTCAGAAGGTGAACTCTTACCATTCACCACCAAACAGAAGTTGGTGGTAAATGAAGCTGATAATTATGTCGAGGCTCTGCAGGTATTTGACTTTAAATACCTCACTATACAGATACATTTGGTCAAATTGAAATGTTGATACCCTGTTGATTAAGAAAAAAAAATAAAGGTATGATCAAGTTTTTTACAATTCATGCAGAGTGATATGAATGACCCAAATTTCATTGCAATCATTTTAACTGTTCCAAAAGAAACATTTTATTCAAAGCCAAAAAATATCAAACTCTGGTGGAACTACTAGAAAAGCGGAGTCCACCAAGATTATTATCTGGGGGTCCTGTGAATGTTAGTACGAAAGTTCAATCCAACTAATTGTTGCTATTTCATTCTAACTGAATGAAAGTCATATGTTAGCATGGCTAAAATGACAAGCAGCTGAATTTCAGCATGAAAAAGTTGCAAAACTTTAGCGTATCCAGTGCATCAGATATTCACAGGGTGCAGTCTGTTAGTACAGGATGGCGCATGGTGGCCACTGCGCCTCCAGACTTGTTAATCAGGACAAGCGAACAGCAGACATTTTTACAGGGTAATATGACCCAACAAGACAAAATGACCTGACAGATTTTCTGTTTTTCAGCTAAAACTGTTTTCAAAGAAATAAACTGCTTTGATTATTTATGAGAAAGACTGTAAAAATTGGTTGTCTTGCTTGATCGTGTTGACTGTTTGTGTTTTAAGTGGAACACAACAACCACACATGCTCCATTTCTCTCTCTCTCTCTCCCTCACACACACACAGTTGGGGATCCATTTTCAAGGTAGGTAAAATGATTAGCGCTGCTGAAACATGAACAGTAATGAAAAAGTCAATATATTGTGATTTTAAGTGAAGATTGTTCCCTCAGTTATTGATCCATTCTCGTCATTGACCCAGCCGGTAATCTGCTGCCAAACAGATCTGAGATATGAGGCTTCTATTCATGTTGGCCTGTATCTCTGTTAAACTCATAGAGCTAAAGCTCAAACAGTCATCTTTTAAAAATAAAATATAGTACTTGCAAAAATGTATTTTGCTAGATACAGGGATTTATTGAGACATATCTACATATTCTACAGTACTGTGCAAAAGTCTTGAGCTGATGTCACCCCCTAATTTCTTTTAATTTTGCTAGGAAAATAGGAAATAGGTGCAGTGATTGGTTGAAACATCTGGATACATACATAGAAATATAGTATATAAGGCAAAAACTGAGTTTGCACAGTTCTAAAAAGTTTGAAAGCCCAAATTTTGAAAAACCACATTTATTCTTCAAAACAGCCTGAACTTTCTTCAACAAGATATCTTGCAATTTCTTTAACTAGTCTTCTTGAAAAGTTCTCCAGGCTTCTTGAAAGGCATTCAAAGTGCTTCTGCAATTCTTCATTAGTCCTTCATTTCTTCAGTTTTCTCAGTCTTTTTGAGGACACCATGGACACCATGCCAAGAAATGTCAGTTCTTCAGTGAAAAGAACCCCAGACTATTTCATGTCTGTCAAACATTTTTTGTTGATTCAGCTAAAGAACTTGGAACAAATTGTGTGTTTTTGTGTGACAAGTGCCTAAAGAAACACTTTAAAATTGGTTCTTTGCTAAGTTGCCTGTTGTATGTAAACACAACACTGGTTTATCCCTTAAGTTAAGTGCCTTTTTTATGCTTGAATGGGTCAGAGGTCAGTGTTAAGTGGCTTATCAAACAAAAACAATCCTCTGAAAATAGGCAGGAAATGGGCGAAAAAGCAGCCATTGTCTAAAGAAAAACTTTAAAATAGCTACAGAAAGTCTGGAAAACTATCGCTTAAAACCACAAAAATTACAAGAAAGTTTGGCTCTTTGGGTTAGCTCAACATCTTTACGGACTACCCTGTTGCTACAACAACAAAATAAGTCGGGGCAGAAAACAGGACAATACCCTTTTTTACACAAACACTTTGCCTTGTGGCTCCGTAGTATAGCGGTTTACACATTTGCCTAACAAGAGAAAGTCCTTAGGTTTGATCCTGCATGAGGAAGGGCATCTGACATAATAATCTGCCAAATCAAACAAGTGGATCTACCCCTTGTGAATAAAAGCAGCCAAGCTCTCTTATTCACAAGCTTTTGTGTGAACACGAGAGTCAGCGTTTTATTATGTTTGACATGACTAAAATGACAGCTCAGCTGAATAGGGTTGAGTTACTAGCCTCTGTGCAAACTAGTAAAATTGGATGTATCATGTTTCTTTGTATGATGTGAGTGCAGGAGCCTTTTTTGTGTTTTGGTTATGCCTATTTTACACTAGATGGACACTTAAAAAGTAGTGAAAAGTATTTGGATGAACGGCTGATGCTCTTTCAAAAAAACAAGGTCATCTTTAAAAACTTTGCAAAATGCTCCTGAGGCATCTGGTCACGTTATTCCTTCCGCAATCTGATGTAAAATGTGAACTTCCACCTCCTGCGCTTTCACTGAGCCTCCGAGGCAGACCTTGTTGTCTTAAAAAACAATGCATTATTTAATTGGATATTATTCAGAGGTAATTCAAATGCAGACCAAATCATAAGAAAGACCTTGAAGTTTTATGTTTGCTTAATCCTTTGAATTTGTGTCTGCTATGTGATTCAGCAACGCACTGGAGCAAAAACCCAATCATTTGAAACCCCCCCCCCCCCAAAACACCCTCTTTAATATTTATAATCCCTTTTGAACTGTAAACTCCATCTGTAGTTTAAAGTGATGACTCATTCAAAGCGTAATCTTAATCCTTTTTTATGCAGCTTAGCTGTGAAACCAAAGGGAACGGTGGGAAATTGAAAGCTGCCATCAGTGCAATAAACCACAATCAAATACAACCAAAAGGGCACAATCTAATTCTCATACAAGGGCACCAATGCTGTTCATCTGTGTCCCTCACTGCAAAGCAGCATACTGTTATACAAGCTGAAAAAAACCCCTCAGTTTTAGAAAACTACATTCTGTTGAATTCTGAATTATGTAAGAATCAAATAAGCCGTATCACAAATGGGAGGTCGCCACAGTTTCATTGAGGTCACCATCCAACGTTGCTTCTTTGTGTAACAAATTGAGAGCACTGTACCAGAAGACATTGTACCATACAATTAGTTTACATGCACTATAATCCAGTTATTATAAGAGTAAAGCAACTGTCATGTCGGCACCACAGGCAGATAACCTTAACTACATTAAGGCCATCGTAGGAGCGTCATTAACTGAATTTGAAGCGGTGGTTGTTATGTAAGAGCTCGTGTCAAAGAGTTGTGATGCAATTTCGAGTCACAAACAATGCACAACAACACTGTTTCTTCATTAGGCCATATATCTATAGAGCTGCGCCCATAGCGAGCAATTGTGAATCTTGAGATTTACGTCTGAGGCTAGAATTTATTAGTGTGAGTCAGACTGTCACCACATAGACTAGAGTTTACATCTTTCATAGCTACTGTAACCACAATCTTTCCCCGACTTTAACTAAGCAGCTATTTTTTCTGTCTAAAAGTAGCCATTGAGGTGAGAATTTTGGCAGCAACTGTGCTCGATTTAAAAAAAATAATCAGTGGACTAATTTAGACATTTGGCTCATTAATTTGTTTGCCACCAAACAGCTTTTCTGAGATTGAGAAGAAGTCTTGTTTCTATAGATCATATAACTTTAATTCTCACTTAATTAGAACATTACTAATCATTTAACTTCTTCCTTCCTTTTGAGAGCCACACATCACTCTCCTGTTAGTGAACCTGTCCACGGTTGTGATTGCTCAAATGCTGCCAACAACAACTCTTTCGTGTGAACAGGCTCGTATCTAGATTAGACAACCCTTGGCTTACTTATCAAGCTGATAAGCACCTTTGTGTGACCATTAACTTGATTGTTGATGTTAAGAGTAAGTGAATGCAGATAAGGAAAATATATCCTTGAGCTTGTGTCATAGGACAGGTCCCAGATAAAACTATGATCATTTAAAAATAAATAATACAAATAAAAAAAATTAACTCTGCCCTTCTATTGACCTATACTGTCAATGTCACAACTGATTTAGACATTCAGACTTCTGCAGTGAATCTCTACAGTGCTTAAAACATTATAACTGGCGGATGCGTTATCAGCTTTCATGCTTTTATGTGGTGTTTTGTGGGAATTACCTTGTGGTCATGTCTCAGTCTTTTAGCCTCAGTGCCAGAACAATAGAAACAAATTAAATCATGGGACATTTTTCCATGCTGGGTCTTTTCATTTTTCAGATGCAAACCCAAGTTTTTCCTCATCTTTTTCTCTCATGACCTTTTTGACAGTTGCTCCAGTTTCCCTCCAGGTATTTGCTGACATCAGTGAGTCCTTATATTGATTATTAATTCCTTACACTTAAGCAATCAATGATGTTATTTTCTTCCTGATAAATTCACAAATCGCAGTCAAAAAGTAGCCTGAAATGCATCAACCATGCTGAACAGGCCGCGTCAACACGGCGTGTAGTTACATTTCCAGGGTGGTGCACGTCAGGTGACGGTGTAGGATTTCAGAAGGGTTTTCGGTTACTGTGTACCTACGGCGTAGCTTTAACCCAGAAGTATAAATCCCCGTAACTGTGACTGAGGCAGAACGTTTAATGCGCCAAATCTGTCCAGTGACACTTTCACTGCTTAACAAATACCTCATTTAAAATACGTGCAAAACCTCTGAGAATGTGAGTGGTGCTAAACATTGTTGTCCTTATCGGTTTCTGTTTTCACTCAGCTTTGTGTGGTGATGAATACAGTTTATGGATGCGTTAATTAGCAGTGAGCGCTCATCTCATTAGACAGTAAATGACATCAGTGCTGAGTCCACAACATGCTGTCAGAGCTCTGATAACACATTCCTCCACAGAGCTGCTTCAGCAGCTCTCTGCGTTTATATGGTCTGTTTATAGACAGTGACACACATTATTACATCCCTCCCGCTTTCACAATAGAGTACTCTAAATCTAAGCTTACAAAATTAATTGAGGTCTCATCTTGAGGTATTTTCTGTGATACTGCGTATCTCCTTGCTCCACTGCTTGCAATTTGGTTTCTAAATGATTTGAACCACATAAGAAAGTACAATGCAGCACATATCCTGCCATAATCCATGCGACTTAGGTTTGAAACATCTGTAACTGTCTTTACTTCTATCCATACTACTCAAATTGTGCAGAAGAATAAAAAAAATCATACTGGTTCATTGAGGGCCACTTTTAAAAGGCTTGTGTCCTTGGTAGTTCACTCTGACTCCTTGATGTGTGATTGTGCTGTTTGATTTACAGCAGGTAAATGCAATTTTTGCAGAAGGCTTCAAAGGGCACCTTTGCCCACGTATTCATTATAAATGTAAAAACATCACACAATGAGGTTCAAATGAATAAGGCAGTCTTTTTATACAGTCGAATATGGAATCATCTACATTCTTTTGCACCTGTAAACAGGCTCTCTGTTAAAAAACAGATTATGACCAGCACGAACATGCACGAATGCTTCGAGCAAAGCAAAAAGGAAGAGGTGCAAAATCTTTATAGGTCATGATTCAGCAGGAAGACATAAAAACATCTGTGACACACTTACAAGGACAAAGCTGCCAACGCTTTGAAAGAAGCTTATTTTTTCTCAGGGGAAGGTATGCATGAGAGCTTCTGTTCACAGTAAAAAAAAAAAACAGAGTGTAAATTCTCTCGTTTTATTTTTTACCGGGCACTGTAAGCTTGCTGGGTTAGATATTTAAAATGTATAAATGATGCTTTTTTTTTCCACTAGGAGGAAACTAGTCTTATGGTCCTTTGAGTGGTGTTACTGACCGCTTTTATACTTTAAACCAAACATTCCCACAGTAGAGTCCTCTCCTTTTGATGTGACTCATTGTTTTCACTCTAATGTGCTTTGCACTCACAGTGACTTATGAAAGAACCTTCTTGCATTTTAACTTTCCATTTCATTCAGCAGAATATCAAATCAAAGTCTAATCTCAGAGGAAACTGACACTCACTTGTAACCAAAAGCAACTTTCAAGGTTGGCAAAAGTCAAACAATCCCGAAAGACTCCTGTGCTACAAAACAAAGGTTTGCTAGAGATGTGAGCATGTTTAAAGTCTGGTGCAAAAACATTTTCTCTTATTAGCTAATTCTGGTGTGTCATTTTGTCTTCTATACTCTTTTCTTTATAATATCAGGTAATCAGCTTTGGGGGTAACTGAATTTTGCTTTACACGTGATGCTATCCAAAATTAGCATCCCATTTAATCTCATGGAAAATTGTAGGAGCACCCTGCTTATCAAGCTAACTAGCCATAGCTAGCATTAACAGGTAACTCTCCAGCTCTACTCTCTCATGCCAATATGGCCGTGTACAAAACCAAAATTCTGAATATGAATGTTCAGGCTGGCAGTACACAAACCTGTTGGTGACATCACATCTTTTATGTACAGATTTTATATACGGTGCAAGCCTTTCTATTTACATCTTGAAGAAAATGCAAGTAATTTGTAATTTGATATTAAAATCAAAAACTTTAGCTTTCTCAATAAGAAAAGCGCACCATGTAATTTGCTATAAACTCTAATTTTTTACGTATTCGGTGATTCGAGCAGTGAACCTATTGACCACACGCAATTTCAGCACGACCGCTTCTCTCACTGATTTGATTTCCACAGACAAATTCCTACATAAATGCTTTAATACCAGAAGTGTCTCCAATTTATAATCTGATTAGGTTGGACTTAACTGAGTCATGGAGCAGGTGTGAATCCCTCTCCTTCTCCTCCTCGTTGACACGGGGGCAATCAAGCGCCAAGCCAGTCACATTTTCATAACACCTTGCTAACCACTTTTACAGGTCTTAAAAATTTAATGATCCTGGCAATTGAACATTATAATTCCTATTTTCTAATCATAAAAACCACAGGAGCTTTCACTACTCCGGTCACATTTGCCACACAGACCATTTGACAAATCCCCCCACCCACCACCCCATCACCTCCCCCGCAGCAGCCTTAATGTCTCTTGCATATTCATTGCTTTTTCAGAATCCCAATCAAAGTAGCTAGCGGGTCTCTGGTGTGAGCTGTGCCTCTCACTCCTCTATGAATCATTCATGCTGTTTAGCTCACAGTTGTTTGGGTGCATCTGGCACGGGGAGGTATGGGGTTGGCCAAATGGAGAGGCCACATGGCAGCTCCAGATGTTTTGCTTTTGTATATGCACAGCTCATCAAAAACAACAAGCAGTGCCACCCTAGAGTCTATGCCATCTGTGGGAGACCAGACAACAGCTTCTTGCACTCCCTGGTGAATTAGTGGAGGACTCTTTTGAAACGATCCGAGTTATTTTCAGGCAACCCCGTACTGCTGCCTTCAGCAACTCTGAAGACTGAAGTCCCTGGTCTACCTTTTGCTAAATTTTGGGCAACGGGCTGCTAATTTGAAGTCAGCTCTTCAGCAGGAAAGCTTAGATTTAGGAGAAAGCAGGCATCTGCACATCTGCACAGCAAAGTGCCCTTGAGCAAGAGCAAATCCCTAACAGCTGCTGACGATGTTTTATAGCTGCTAAGTGTCTGAACTGCCTGTGGAAGAGGATACATGTAATACAAATTTAAAAAGAAAGAATAAAAATGCAGTTTCAACACGAGTTTGTCCTTTCGCTTTTATTGACATGCAACACAACAGAAATCAGTAACCGTAATGAGAAAAAAAAAATATCGAGAACTCGAGTTCACTTTTTTTGCGCAAAGTTTTTGAAAATCTGTCGGGCCCCATTATTCTGAGCGCTGCGTGTACTCTGTAGGCTCTTTGTGTCCAGGCCCTGTGCGCATCACACCCATCCCAAGATCCCTGCCACTCTCAGTAAAATCATTATTTAGTCCTTTTGTAAGCAAGCAGTGTCCCAGATCACAAATTAATCTTTCATATGTTTCCAAGATCTAGCCTTCTGTAATCCCATCTGTATGAGACACAACAAAGCACAGTGAGAGAGCGCCTATGAATTATTCATTCATTTCTCATGAAAGGCTTTCGTTATGTCTGTCATGTTTCACTCTTGCAAGGAAAATCCATTGATCCTTGCCTTTTCTCTGACAACAAGAACAAACAAGCGACATCACATGGCTGTACACTCCAACAAATAGATCTGAGAAAAATGCATTTGCAAAAAGGCTATGTATAATCTGCATATGTGCATAATGTGTACACACATTACCAGTGCTCACTCGCACGTACTGTATGCACACCACATTAAACACATCTCCCTGCTCTTAACTAATAGCTGCAAGTGCAACCTCGGGAAAAATGTTTAAACTGGAACACGGCGAAGCGCAGTGGATAAAGTCACATGTGCCTTGCCAGTAATCATTTATCTCCAGATGTATTATAATCTCATGGGCATGTCTTCATTCTGACAAGTTGCCTTCATAATTCAGCACAACAGAATAGAGAAAACAGCATTGTTAACAAGAAAAGGCTTTAAATCACAAGCACGGAGTACATTTCCTGTGAAATATTAATGTGGAAAGTGTGTTTGTGTACAAGGAACAAAGGGCAGAGTGTTGTACATCAATGGGCTGACAGTGCTGCAGGCTGCACAGACTGGCTCTGCTTACTCCAGCTATGGCACGCTGTGTATGTATAGGGGATTGGTGCATGGGAGGAAAGAGAGAGGATCATTTATAATGTATAGGCCTGCTGGTGTGTGAGGTTAGTCTGCTTAGGTTAGTGCACACAGCTCTATGTGGCTGGTCTTCACCTTGCTCCAAGCACTTGCCTTATTTACTTTAAAGCTTTCCTCTGGAGTCTTGCAAGGAAACTTGGGAGGCTTGATGAACAAGACAGTTCTAGTTCATTTTTACAATCGCCTTACAAAGACGGAAGTGGGCAACGTATGAGTGCATTGTTACCTGCAACGTAATGAGTTTTGGCAGTTGGTTCTTTAGTGAGGCTTTTGGCTTTTAGTTTGGAGGAATCTGACCAGAGCCTGTGAAGAACAGCGGTGCCGTTACTTCTGATCATAACTGAAACTTAAAAGCATCACTGCATGCATTTGAAATCACCGTTTATTGACAGTGCAGTTATCATTATTCCTAACGCACCTGTAGCTTATTCTATTCTTGTCACTCATACTTCTTTCCTAGTACACTGCAGCTCTGATATGACAAGTTGCTTGTGCTGATTGTGTGTACTTGACTATGTAGATTACACAGCAGCTTGCAGGATAAGAGTGCTGTTGTTGGCCCAGGCTGCCTCCTCCCTGCCTGTCAGCTCCAAGCAGAGATGAGCTCGTGGCCCGTTCTGTCTGCTGTTAATCCTGCCTGTTCTGCTTTGTCAAAGCTGCTGTTTGAACAATGGAGCTGTCTTCTTGTCTGCTAATTTAGGAACAAACATTTGCCTGCGTAGCAAACAAGCTCTCCCAGGAAGTGCTATTAATAGGATAATTAAGCAGATGGTAATGAGCAGGATTACTGCTAATTATGACAAGATTTGTTTTGGCATTTGCCTGAAAGGCAGCAGAGTGTTAAAGTCTGCACAGGAGTTCATCACTGCACTGAGAGAGCAGGCACCTGAGTAAACAGAGCGGGACCCACCGGGGGTATGGGTGTGCACGTGCACGTGTGCGCGTGTGTTGGTGGGTAGATAGGTGGTGGGAGGGGGGAGGAAAGCCAGAATAAGCAGAGGGGAGAATAACAATGCCGGAGTGGTGCTGCCAGAGCAGGAATTTCAAACTATAACAATCAAGGTCAGTTCAACCTGGTCCCTGTACAACTGAGAACGTTTACACAGCATCTATTGTGATGCTACTGAGTAACCTCCATTCCACTTTCACGTTCAAGAAAGCAAAGTAATAACATCAAATCGTTTGTCTAGCAGTTCAAATATTCACAAAAATCCCTATATGTGATTTAGATGTTTCTATAATCAATAACATTTATCAGTTATTAAAGTTGTTCATTCATTTTCTGTTGGCCAGTTGTATCCTTTCCAGTCCTCTTATTACTTTGATAACTAACGAATTGTAATTTTTTGATTATAGCAAACTATTTTATTGCGATTGTTCAAATTTTATTCCCACATACTTCAAAGAGTACTGTGTAAAAGTGTCAAGCCACCTTTATATTTTGATTCTAAGCAGCCAGAGTCTCTTACTGTTGTTTTAAAGTGGTCTTGATAATCCTCCAGGGTTCCTGAAGGAAGTTTATCCAAGCAAAATAGGCAGTGGCTCTTTTTTTTAAAAAGCAAGAACTTTTTTAAATGTCTTTCACTGGACGCTGGAAGTTATTTTCTGGTTCACTTTGCAGGTGAGAGGAAAAAAAATATTCAAATGACTCCACTACACGGCATCAATTTTAAAAAGCTTTTTGTTAACTTTTTTCTGCTATCACACACTAAAAGCACTGGCATTTTGTTTGAACTGAAACTTGATTGTATTTCATGTGAATAAATGTGTGATCATTTCTTTGTACTTGTGGTTAAGGTTTTGCTCCTTTGCAGCTAACAAAGAGGCAAAAAAAAAAATTAATTTTCATCTTACACTAGATTAAAAGTTTGATTATTTTTCAGCACGCTGTTGTATTATTAGTTATAAAATCATTGTCATTTTCATCCATGATAAGAGATTAAATGAGACTGTTCCTTGCTAGGAAGTCAGGGGAATTAAACTGCGGGGTGACTTTAACCGAGACGAAACCTTAATTCACAAGATTCAATCAAAAACTGACAACAAGCAAGCCTAGTTGAGGTGAAGGGGAATCTTAATGCGATTGTAGCTAAAGCTCAGACAGTGAGCCGCCTCCATTAAAGCATGCCACACAGCCCAGCAGCTTCAGATAAGACAGCTGAGTCTGGGATTTAAAGCTTTGGCTTATCGTCATCTTCACACCGCTGTCTCACCAAGAGCAGCGAACACGGCACCCAAATCCTCTCTGATGGGGAACCAAGTTTGTCTTTGGGCTGGAAGTGCAGTCCAAGTTGGCCACATTTTTGTTAATGGGTTACAACTCCCAATTAGTACCTCGATCTCTGAGCCTCTTCAGAAACGCACAGCAGCTTTGGCACACTAACAAGACTTCATTTTGTAGCAGTAGCTAGGATAAGATTAGAGAGAGAGAGAGAGCTGTGTAGAGTAGTGTTTCAGAAATAAAATTGCTTTTATTCCACCCAACATGTGTTCAGTGAGATTAAGGCATAATCTTCCAACGTTTAATAAGAACCCGTTTGTGGCCTTCCGGCTGAGGCAAAAAAGTGGAGCATGCTTGCTCTACTTTAAATCCTGTTTATTGAATTACAAAGAACCTTAAAGGATCAGGAAAGCGACTCATACATTTAAATATTTGATGTTATTTTCACATTGAAGCACGCCGTCAAGGAAACGATGCAATGCTTCGAAAACTTTTTGCATCCATTTATTTATTTATGTTGAAATATACATGATCCGTATAACAAAATGGCTATAAACGGTATAGTTCGGGGAACAGAATGCAACTACCTCTGTGTAAATTCATGCCAGCGCTTCAGTATTAATTACCAAAGGGTTTCGGCTTGACTTTCGGTAATGATCCTTTAATTTAAGATTCAACACTAAAGGGGAAAAAAAATGATAAAATGTCACTACATCCTACATCCAAGTCGTGCTCTATGTGCAAACATTAGGCCATGCTGGAAATCCCTAACCTCAATTTATGTAATCCAAAGCCCTCGCATGAACTTCAGTTTGAGCTCTGGCTTTCAAGAGGTATTTGGAAGTTAAAGTCTCAGATCAGATTTGGGCAGATTAGAATTACGACTTCGAAGTCTGGGAGGGGTGGATATGAGGCTTTGCACTGCTCCACGAGACGGCCTTGTCAGTGATAAGTTATACTGAGCCACTGGTAAGAGGATTGCCTAGACTAATCCGAATCAAAAGACATACCATGTGAATTACATCCCGAAACAGGTTCGCTTACAGAGATTAGGAGCCTGCATGTAAATCCTGTCATACTCTACTTGCCGCTGGAAGATGAGCCTGAAAGAACAAATACAAACATGTGCTCTGTATCCCGCTGCAACTGCTGGCACCAGGTCGCTTACCAAAATCATCGGCTTCCTTGATTACAGCTTCCTTTTTTCCCCTCATTCTTCAGAAGATTAAATGGCCATTGATGAGACTATCTAGGCCAGGCACACTAATTATTCACACCACATCTAAGAAAGTGCTTATACGGCGGGTTGAGAATAACCCTCCCCATGTGAACTGACACCAACAGACACCCACATAGCAGCCTGCTCGACCCTCCTTTTCTCTCCCTCGCTATTCCTCACTCCCACCATCACTAAGCTGAGCTCTAGTTCAATGAAGCATTTATTTCTCTTCCTGTTTGACATGGGTGATTCGATCAAGGCATCTGGCAGCAAGTGCTGTAATACAAGGCTTGCTGTTGAGACGTCAAAGAATGTTACTCTCTACTGTTGCGAAAGAAAGAAAAAAATAGCTTGCATTTTTTTCCGCTCTCCTTCTCTCTCTCTAGAAGTACAGAACAAACAAGACTTGTATCCCTGGCCCAGAATGCTTCAAAGAGCACATGTCTGCTGGGACTGGCTATGAAATGTAGAACGGTGTTGGCTGCTTAGGTTTGCATTACAGCCAGAGCACGCTCATAAGAGCACTGCAGAAACTTGGGCAGATCTGTAAATCAGGGAGTGTTAAGCAAAAGCACTCGCCCTGCAACATCCACAGAAGGTGAAAACATGCTACTGCGATATAAAACAACTGCAGTTTCATGAGTTATCCTCTGCCGATACTTCCTGAACCGCACATGCACCGCTGTGGACGATAAGGCACGGCGATGCCAAGACGCTGCGAGTTACACAGGGCTGTGGTGCTACTGATAAAAACTGATGAATATCATTGCTTAAAGGTGGAGTGAATGTGTTGGGCCCCTGTGTGCATATGAGAAATATACTATGGTAATTACCCTAGACATCAAGCCTTGTGAAAAAGCAGCAAAGCAAAGCTATTTTGTTGTAGATTGAGTGGATGTAAATGCTTTAGGGCACGCTGTAAATGGGAAGCACTGAGACGAAAGCAGTAGGAGCAGGCATAAGAAAAACCATCAAGCGGTGGTGCAAAACTCTCTGCAGTGCTATGAAGCATGCCGAATAGAGGTCTCTCACTGCAGTATAACGGCTCATAAAGCCGCAAATGGTATTTCCACTTCATTCAGTCTCAGGGCCAGGTTCCAAGCAGCTCCTCAACGATGGAATTGAACCCATTAGCAATCGATTAAAGAACCAGCAGGCAGTCGCCGCTCTGCCTGTGGGGAGGACAGCGTCTGGCGGGGGTGGGGGCCTGTCAGCCAGCCGAGCCTCCTGGGGATTGAGGTTCAAATCTTTGTTTATGTAGAAACTGTGGCCAGCACTTTAACCCCAGATCCCACTCCTATGGTGTAGATTAGGACAGTTGAACCATGGAGCCCGTGGTGCTCTGGGATGCAGAGCACGAAAGCTTTTGATTGACACATCACATCACTGATGCACAAGGTACAACACCTCCCTGAGATGAGGCAGCACCCACAGGACACCTGCCACTACTAAAGAGATTATGGCTTACCAATTTGATATTCATAAATCTTGTTTAAACAGAACATGAGATATGAATGATGAACAATTTGACCTTTGGAAACAAATTAGAATTCCAATCAAGTGACCAAAAACCAACTCGAAACACTACAATACGAAAGAAATGAAGAATTACGTTGTGTAATTACCCGGCTTAAAGCAACTTTACTTTTTTTTTCTACAAGTCTTTTTGGCGTGTTGTGAGCCTACAAGGAGTCAGATGCATATTTCAACAATTTATAACACAGAACATATTCTTTTGTGATCCTAGTTCTCCCCCAGCCATTCATTTACTATATATTCTCTCCAAATAGCAGCCTGTCAGCTTCTATTCTTGGTGCTGACCTTTGTATGCATGGGCCTCATAACTGACATTTTCAATTACACTGCAAACAACTTATCAATATGCATGGATTTCCCAGCCAATATCAGAGCAAACAGAGTCGTTTGGAGAGCTGTTTCTGTCAGGGGAGAGAAATAGGGCAGACATGTCAAGGTCAGGATTTTGTTAATGAGGGACGGACCGCTGAATAATTGAATGGGCTGAGCAGTATCGACTGTTGAAGCAGAAGCATTTAAAGCGTTGGCGATCGTTAAGGAAAATCCTCCCAGCACTTTATGTTCCATGGCAGTAATTTATGCACGGGCATCCAAGCGGGTGCCCTATGGTTCACAGCACTGAATGCACAAAGCAATGAGTGGATTAGCCAAGCACACTTTAGAAGCAGCAGCCAAGCGTGCAAGTCATTCCTGTGGATGAAGTGATGGCTCTGGCAGCGCAATTATTCAGCTGTGCATTTTAAATACACAGGCAAATGGCATCGAGAGAGGCTCTGAATATCTGCTCGGCGTGGACGGAAAAAACAGCTAAACACGAAACGAATGTCAGGGCTGAAAGTGATCAATCCTCAAATTACGCATCGCACAAACACACGAGGAAATGAAATGCAAAACAGGCGGCAGCAGTAATTGAGGGCGATCGGGCCCACGAGCATGTGACGAAACATGTGATGTAATGTTGTGCGCACTTTGTTAACAGGTTCCTTCCAGGTTTTGGGGAATGATTGAGCTGATAGCCGGATTCCCTGGCTGAAGCAGCTGTGATGTTTGGCCACGGAAAGCAAATTGTGATAATTGTGGGCTCAAAAGCAACAGATGTAAATGCATGTAAACAAGCCAAGTAATACTAGTTTGGCCAAATGCCCCCTTTGTTTTGAACACAGTCTCAGCCATTTTTAATCTGTACAGAGAACTGCTCAAGCTGTTGTTGTTTCAGCACCATACTCGAGCAGTTCTCAGGCCTTTAAGCCTCCACCCCTCTCTCCTCTCTTTAGGTTGGGAGCTCTGAAAAGGGGTGGGGTGGGGTGGCAGGGGCTTCTAATCCCTCTATGTAATTACTGCTCCCTGCAATGGCCAGACCATCTCTGTGTAAATCAGATTAGCTGATCTAAATCGCTCTCGTTTCTCTCTACCCCATCAAACAATTCCTTATCTTCACCCAGAGAGCTAAACAACACCGCTCCTCCAACCTCCACCCCCAACACCCCCCACCCAAAAGGACATGGCCTGTTTATTTGATCAGCACAGGAAAGCAAACAGTTTCTCCATGATACACAAACAGGCAGGGCTGGGCCAGGCCCTACTGGGTGGCCGGGGGAGAGAGGGTCGGGCAGAGATGCGGGCTGGGGCTGAAGACATGCAGATAACCACTTCCATCACGTCTGCAACTTCCACACCGGGCCATTAAAAGAAGAAGGAAGCCAGGCAGACACATAACACGGCCGAGGATGATGCTCAACGCGCAGTAAATAAAGGTCACCGAACATGATAGAGATGTATTACTGCTCTCTGTGCTGCCTCCTCGGCTCCTTCCCATCCAATTTATTCCTCAGGTCATACATTTACAACTTTGAGAGCAGGAGGAGGAGGAGGAGGAGGGGGGCGTAGAGAGGAAATGCTGCTCTTCAGTGGGAATAGAGACAGGCTAAAGTAAAGAGGGGGAACAAATGAGGTCTGTGATCCTGTCTGTCCCCTCCTCTGCCCCCCTTCCTTCCCCCCTGAGCCCCAATCAGGCTGAACCACTGCTCTCAGCGCGACAGCCAGGCCTTTGTTGCTGACTGAATGGAGGTTAAATATCCCTCGAAATCAGAGCTCTTTGGCTTTCTGGACGCATAGTCAGAGACCCGGTGCCTTTCACATGCTAATGCCCATGTTTTTTATTTCCTTTGTAACCATGGTTAGACAGCGGTATCATGCTAAAAGGCGATGAATAAAGCTGGTGAATTTGTTTTTTTCTCAGCTTTTTTTCCTCTCCTCTTTTCTCCCCCCTCCCCCCTTTTTTTTGCCTCGCTCCCTCCTTTATCACCATCTCTTAGAGCCAGCCCACATTCCACCCCCCCCCCCCTCCTGCAGGGGTTTAAAAAAGCACAGATGGTCTCTCCTGACCCGCTATTCATCATTGTGTCAAAAGCTTTGTCAGAATAATGCTCCCCAACAACAAGCTGGAGGATTTTATTTGTTTCAATTGATGAGGCCTGTTAATTTCACAGACGTCTCATTAGGCTTAAACCACCAATTAATTTCTTTTGTTCTCATTAAATGGCTAATTCTAAACATGAACCGCGCTGACAATAAATGCTGCTCAGAGCCAAAGCCAGACAGCGCTGCTCCCGCCACTGAGCTACTGGAGCGTGAAGCAGGCAGGTAGAGAGAGAAAATTGAAGAGCAGGAGGAAGGGCGTGATGGAGGGGAGGGCGCAAGGATGAGGAGAGAAAGTGGCGGCAAGAGCAGGCAAGGGGGGAGCAAGAGAGAGAGAGCAAAGGAGAGCCCTGACAAAAGGGTCTAATTTGTAGACACCCTTAACACTAGGAAAGGATGGCAACTCATTAACTGCTTGCATTTTTTTTTTTTCCCCTGTCTGCGGATCAAGTGGTCCTCAGGAGTAAAGGTTGCAATCATCTGTTGGTGGCTGCAGCCAGCACTCAGCCCTGAATGAAAGCAGAAAATAAAAAAATTAAAAATGATAGAAGAATAAATCAAAATTCAAATGGGAACAAAGGGAAAAAATGAAAAGCACAGACTGGGAACCAAGGTAGTAATTTTTCTATTGGAAGTGTACTCACAAAAGCTATCTTGTGCCTGCACTCCATTATAGCAGTGCAAGCTGTCATTACGGTCAAGGATATATAGAAGCCTCATAATATCCAGAGATTGGTAGTTTGTTAGACAGCACTGTACAATTTGCTGCAGCCTTGAAGGATCCTTGAGTCTCGCTTGACAATTTACCGAGGGAATTGCCGGAGCGTTGCCTTTTGTCTGCTGGAGACACAGGGGCAATTATCCAGCCTCCTGTAATGTTTCCCTGACTTTAATCTCCTGGCTGAGAGCGTAAAGCAGAATGGGTAAGGTTTCAGAGTGCCTCTGGGTTCTATTAACACACAACTGCTGTTTCTGTTCAGGCCAGGCAGCCAAGAGAGGACTGCAATCTGACAGACGGGCCTCCCCTGGGCTTTTAGGGAGAAAACATGATTATGTCATAATATATTTTCAAAAAGAGATCCATTTGAAAGATTGCCCCTCTGTCTTTTCAATCTAACATGGCTCTGTTTTTGTCAGGCACAATGGGAGCACTGGGAATGACAGATGCTTCAATGAACCAAACAGGAATAAAAATAAAGTGTTTTACCAAGAAAGAAAAAAAAAAACTCACCAGAGACCGGAAGCAGGGGCAAGAAAATTCAGTTTCTCTAACAATTTCATCATGTGAATCTCGTCACTCTGGTGTCAAACTTTAGGTCGGTTTGTGTAAAGATGAGATCCTGCAGGAGGCCTGCAAAAAGACAGATGTATGAGTTATGAATAAAACCATGCATGCCTACTTTTTTATTCATAACTTATAAACTGTCACCACCACATCACCATTAATTAGACTGTAGAGTGAATAATAATCTGGAGGTAATTGTTCTGCTAATAAACCAGTCACTATAGTTCTTTTTCAAGTCACAATGAAAAACATTCCCTGTTTTCAGCTTTTTAAATATAAGGATTTTATATTTTGTTTCCTGTCATATGCTTAATTAATCTGAATATTTTTCTCATTTTATAAACTTAATGAGCAATTAGTGAAAACCCAAAAGGACTGAACAATAATTAGATTTTGCATTGTACAGTACTTTAGATTTTGTTGGAAATGCTAATCATTTCTGATGATAATTTGTTGTGTCTAAGCCACTATATAATAGCAAACACATTAAATTCGATTCACAAGTATTTGGATAGGTTTGTGCCCTCCAGCGTAGACCTGCTGTGGCTATTTTCCTCTTTAAATGTGACTTTTAACAAAGCCAAGCAAAAACAGCTATCTCGATTACAGCCAATACCTTTTAGCAGGCCACCTACTGTCTGCATCTTTCCGGTAATGACTATAGTGTAGTGGAGCATTCACCGTATAGAAGCAATAGAGTACAGAGAGGATGGGCACATTGATTAAGTAATAAGACCCCCGTGCCCCCCATATTGCTGTTTAAATTCTTCAGTTCAAATGACACAAAAAGGTTTACCAGTACTGATGTTTGGTGGATATGTAGGTGCATATGGAAACAAACCCAACCATCTCTTTAATGAAAAATACAGGGAGTAGCTTGTCCTAAAGCTTTCTTACCTTAGCCAGTTTACTCAATTTGATTGTTGCCTGGTTACTGTTACATCTCTTGAGTATATCTAGAGCTATAACTGCATCGCCAAATCATCACCTCAGCAGTCACGGTTTTGCCTTCAAAGCGGTGCATCTGGTGTTAGCTTGAAGCCTTGCAGCATTTCGAAGCCTGCATGATACCAGCGGTGACACATCCATGGAAAGGAATCAAAACCGCACCTTACACTTCCTCCTGCTACATGATCTTGCTAGCGGGTATATGTTTCCCCCTAAACACAACCTTGTAAACTAGGGGTGCAACGATATTCATATCGATATTGAACCGTTCGATACAGTGCTTTCGGTACGCATATGTATCGAACAATACAAAATTTGTAATTTATTTTATCAACTTTCCTTCTGACGATGCTGTCTGTGTTGAGCGCTCAGTGAATCTGCGTTCGACTACTCCGCCTAGGTTGCACTGTCGAGCGCAGATCCACTGAGTGCTCAACACAGACAGCATCGTCAGAAGGAAGAGCGCAGGGCAAGCTAGCGAGACAGAAGTTAAGCTCTCCTTGCAACATGGCAAATTGAATCTCCCCCACCCTCATTCAGATCTGGCGTTTGGAATTATTTTGGTTTTCATGTGACGTATGACCCTGAAGGTAAGCGCGTCATAGACTAAAGTAAAACAGTATGTTGGATGTGCCACGCAATGCTCAATTACATAGTGTGTTAGCGCAGTTAGCTCGTTAACGTGTTGGCCATATAGCCCCACGCACGGGGCGATCAGGGGTAGCTCGTTAATGGAGATTTGCCGTGTTGTGGCGTTAATGTCATTTCAACGAGATTAACGCTGACAGCACTAGTGGGAACACAACGAATATGACTGCACATTTACGCCGACATTATCCTAGTGCAAAGACAAGTGGAAGCAGACAAAAACAACAAGCATGCATGCTACAAACTTTACCCGAGTCATTTAGACAGCCGTTAGCACATGATTCTCCTTATGGGGACCTGATATGTTTAATATGCTGCTGAGAATATAGCCCAGAAGAAGCGTATAGTATAGCTTTTATTTTGGAAAGAGCCATTTCTCTGTAATAAACTCTCTTTTCCAAAGATGAGTGATTCCTCAATCAGATACAGGGCTTGCAATATCGCTAGCCCAACGTCCCAGGGCTAGCGATTTTTCCAGTCGGGCTACCAAAATCTATCTCTTCCCTGCCCGTCGGAATATTGTAGGAAGGAAAAATATATGTCAATGCTTTTGCATTCTTTCGGAAATGTAGTTGGGTAATTATGTCATTGGCGTCGGTGAGCCACTGTCAATATGTGACATATTGAAATCGCGTTTGAATTTGCGCATGTTTTTTCTTTCACTTTGCAATTGCGCGAACTGTGTATAGAGAGTGACAGCACTGATTGGTGAGTGACGATAATTTATGTACCAATTCTTCTGACATAGTCTTATCAATCGTTAGCTTACTATGCAAACATGACAAGTGAAATCTCCCGCAGCAAGCTTAAACATATGAGAGGTTGATCGTCAAAAATAGTGAGATATCTTGCAGAGGGATGCAGCAGTCTCAAAATTGCAAAGCTTCTGAAGCGTGATCATCGAACAATCAAGCGTTTCATTCAAAATTGTCAACAGGGTCGCAAGAAGCGTGTGGAAAAACCAAGGCGCCAAATAACTGCCCATGAACTGAGAAAAGTCAAGCGTGCAGCTGCCAAGATGCCACTTGCCACCAGTTTGGCCATATTTCAGAACTGCAACATCACTGGAGTGCCCAAAAGCACAAGGTGTGCAATACTCAGAGACATGGCCAAGGTAAGAAAGGCTGAAAGACGACCACCACTGAACAAGACACACAAGCTGAAACGTCAAGACTGGGCCAAGAAATATCTCAAGACTGGTTTTTCTAAGGTTTTATGGACTGATGAAATGAGAGTGAGTCTTGATGGGCCAGATGGATGGGCCCGTGGCTGGATTGGTAAAGGGCAGAGAGCTCCAGTCCGACTCAGACGCCAGCAAGGTGGAGGTGGAGTACTGGTTTGGGCTGGTATCATCAAAGATGAGCTTGTGGGGCCTTTTCGGGTTGAGGATGGAGTCAAGCTCAACTCCCAGTCCTACTGCCAGTTTCTGGAAGACACCTTCTTCAAGCAGTGGTACAGGAAGAAGTCTGCATCCTTCAAGAAAAACATGATTTTCATGCAGGACAATGCTCCATCACACGCGTCCAAGTACTCCACAGCGTGGCTGGCAAGAAAGGGTATAAAAGAAGAAAAACTAATGACATGGCCACCTTGTTCACCTGATCTGAACCCCATTGAGAACCTGTGGTCCATCATCAAATGTGAGATTTACAAGGAGGGAAAACAGTACACCTCTCTGAACAGTGTCTGGGAGGCTGTGGTTGCTGCTGCACGCAATGTTGATGGTGAACAGATCAAAACACTGACAGAATCCATGGATGGCAGGCTTTTGAGTGTCCTTGCAAAGAAAGGTGGCTATATTGGTCGCTGATTTGTTTTTGTTTTGTTTTTGAATGTCAGAAATGTATATTTGTGAATGTGGAGATGTTATATTGGTTTCACTGGTAAAAAATAAATGATTGAAATGGGTATATATTTGTTTTTTGTTAAGTTGCCTAATAATTATGCACAGTAATAGTCACCTGCACACACAGATATCCCCCTAAAATAGCTAAAACTAAAAACAAACTAAGAACTACTTCCAAAAACATTCAGCTTTGATATTAATGAGTTTTTTGGGTTCATTGAGAACATGGTTGTTGTTCAATAATAAAATTATTCCTCAAAAATACAACTTGCCTAATAATTCTGCACTCCCTGTATAACCAGGGGTGCACATAAGTGGTCCGCACATGCGCATTCGCTGTCAAAATAAAAAATGCGCACTAGGGTTAGGGTTAAATTTAAAAACTGTACTTTTGAGTTAAAATAGATATTTATAATTTTAATAAATGACAAATTAAAAAGGCATGAACATTTTTTTTTTGTATCGAAAAAATATCGAACCGAACCGTGAATTTTGTGTATTGTTGCACCCCTATTATAAACTACTCCAGCTGCTTAGGAGCGAATACAGCTAACATATGGAGAAGAGACAGAGCTACGTGTTGAAAGCTACAAACAAAACCTCAAGCTAGGTATCTGTTCAGAATGACAATGCTTTTTCCTCCACATAATTAATTAATATATTTTTGTTATTCTAAAATATTTCATATCATCCAGTACCTGTGTTTGGGTGATAAACAATCATTGGCCACTTTTTTGGGACAAATGATTAGATATTGCAGTTAATGCAAATATCTGCTATTCATATGGCACAAACTCTGTGCATGTAGACGTGGAGTCATAGTCAAGAGGATCTGCCAAAGTTGAAACTGAGAATATGAACAGGGAAAAGGATTGATTTAAGTGACTTTCATGTGGTTGCTTAAAGTATTTCAGAAACTGCTGATCTGCTGGGATTTTCCCCACATAACCATTGCTAGTGTTTACCGAAAATGGTAAGCAAAAATATCCATTGAGCAGCACTTTTCAGAGGTCAGAAGAGAAAAGCCGATAGAGTGGAAACAGTTACTCAAATATCCATTTGTTAGAACCACAATATGCGGAAGAGCGTCTCTGAAGGCGCAACAAGTCAAACATTTTAGCAGATGAGCTACAGCAGCAGAAGACCACATCTGGTGGCATTCCTGTCAGCTAAAAACAAGAAACTGAGGCTAGTTTGCACAGGCTTCTAAAATAGAAGATTCTAAAACCATTATCTAATCTGATGAATCTATGTTTTTGCTGTCACATTTAGGTGGTATGGTCAGAATTTGGCGTAAACGATATGAAAGCATGCGTTCATGCTAATCTTAATAATGGTGTGGGGGATCTTTTCTCGTGCCCCTTAGTATCATTTTATGATATTTTAAATATCACAGCCTGCCTGAGTATTATTGCTCACCATGTCTATCTATTTATGACCAGAGTGCAGCTGTTTTTCGATGTCTGGATGACACAGCATGTCACAAAGATCACATCAAACTGTTTTCTTGAACATCATGAGTTACTCGAATACTAGAAAGGTGCCCAGTGAATGCTCACCCCTACCTTTTAGCTGATTTGATCAAAGTTATACCACCTAGTTATCTAAAGGAGTTGTATCTCAAATAATCACGTGAAGTGACAATTAAATTCACTTTTAGCTATTTACCTTATACCTATTTACACGTGTGTACATATACATGAAAATTTAATTTTGAGCTTCTGTTCATTTTGAAAACCAATAATAAATATATTCAGATTGGCAGGTGGACCGATATAACACAAAGCTCCCCTTTTTTTAAATTTCTTAGTAATGAATAATGTGAAGTATAGCTTCAGGCCTGTGTAGCAGCATTTACAGTGCATGCAAGATACACCTGCCTTCTAAGGCTTCACTGCAGAATCTGAAGTTGTGAATATCAAGTGGGATATATATTAGGGAAAAGCCACAGGGTGCTGTAAAGTTTAGAGAGAAGACTACTTGTTGCATGTTTTGTACTAAGTAGTCGATAATATTATCCTTATGAATATGCCCTGTATTTTGTGGCTAACTGTCACTGAAAGCAACTATATCTTATCCCACAGAGAACAACAAACAGAAGCTACTATACACAGTTGGCATATAGAGTTGAATCAATATTAACTACTTAGGAAATATAGGCTTACAAACCTTATATTTGTTCACTGTCCCCCTCTATTATTTCAGAGTAAGTGGTCAAAGCTGGTAACTGGCTTTCTCAAAAAAAATGAAGTATGCATTAGAAGTAAACAGTGAGAAGAAGGGGCCAAAGGGAAATCCAGCTTCCACCACTTTAGCTCAGTACCTCCATTTCCTCTGTAATTAGTTATGTTGCTTATACACCTCCAGCTGTGCTTTAATCAAAGAATGTGTGTGGAAAAATAATTAGCATGTTAGCATAATGCACATAATAAAGAAGTACTTGTAGCCGTCTTGATCTCAACATCAAAGACCGTGTTGGTTCTTTCTTGGGGCATTACTATCATACAAATCTAATTACCCCTGGTATTGAATTACCGGATTTTAGTGGATACTTGGGACCAATATAAAGGAATGTCCTCACAGATCTCCAACCTTCTCCATTACAAAAACAGCACACATGGACAAATGTTGAAGCAGAATACTAATAATGTGTGGTGTTTGTCTCTGGGACATGTTAGGAGAAATTTTTCCGCGGTTCTGTAACTGCAGCCACGTAAACCTGCCCAGAGCAGACACTCCTTTGACCTCAGTGTCTAAAATAGCTCCCAGTCCACTACTGTGGCCGTGTCCTCTGACTAAACTCTGGGACGCCACAGGATTAAGTGCGGCATCAAGTTCTCATGTAGAAAGTCCTGTGAACATCAGTAGTCTGAACACACCAGCGACAGCAAAAGCAGCAGCAGCGGCGGCAGCGGTGGCAGCAGCAATCCAGTCTAATCCAAATGAATCCGGGTCTCCCAGGTTTGTTCATCCTGGTTGGAGGGTGATGACTGCTCTGCTCTGCTGGAGTGCTTATCTGCTGTCAGTGGTCGCTGGCTGTACAGGCCTCGTGTTATCAGGGCTCAGCCTGCTCGGGGATTGGAGGGTCTGCGGAAAGTAAACACAGAACCTGTCCTTTGCTTATCTGTCCCAGGAGAGAGTATGTGTGTATGCGCGTGTGATGTATTAGTGTGCGTGTGTGTCTGTGAGAGAGAGAAAGAGAAGCTTGTTTCCATGGCAACCTCCTCCTTTAACCCCCCACACCCCTCCCCTCTAGAGGAGAACCCTGGTGGTCTTTGTGTAATGCGATTCCACTAGAATGCACTGTGGATTAGAGCTGTGCTGCCTTCGGGCCCTAGGCAGGGCAACAGTGAAGACATTATTACCCAGATCAAATGCTGTAATCACTAGGCACTAGGGGCTTTCACGTCCATTGCAGATAAAACCTAGGACTGGCAATACTCAGGTGATTAGGGGATTATTATTCTGCATTTCAGCACGGTGCCAGTCCCTCGCTGTTGAAAAATAAATAAATAAATCCTGATTCTCTGTGTGATGGATGGGGGAGGGTAGAAAACAGAATGCCAGCCAAAAGAACCAGCCAGAAATCTGGTGGACTGTGATCAGTGCCTGAGAGTTAAAGCTAAAAAAACAAAACAAAATACAACCAAAAAAAAAAAGAAGAAAAAAAGACATTCACACAGTGCACACACTGGCATTACAGCCCACCCTTGAATTTCTGTATTGTCTTTGAGTCTTGGCTCTGACAATGCAAAAGAGAAGAAGAGAACTGGACCACGTTCTTATCCACAGAGCTGCTGTAAAACACTTAGGCCACTCTATTTCCTTACACTGCACTGTTGCTGTTCTCTAAATAGAACAGAGCACCATGGGCTTTTGCACGAGAACCTGTTTGAAAGCCTTCCATTCAGAGGTAGATCAGCGGAAGGCGAGACAATGACCCCTTCAATGTCCTGCAATAGGCACTCAGAGGTACAACCTTTCATCTGCAGATATTCCACTGTTTGATTAAGTGAGGAAGAAAACTGTACTTGAGCAAGAAGCTTGAGCTACAAATGCGCACAGGAAGTACACACTTCAGCAATGTGGGAAAAGAAAGACTATAGCCTTTAACAAATGAGCCCGTGAGAGCGGGGCATGGCGGCTGGCTCCATGCTAAAAGCATCCGGCCCCGCTTTTATAATCTAACAACAACATGTTTGAAGAGGCAGCCATATGAAGGGCTCACAGCTTCAAGCACAGAGTCCTAGGAGAGCGTTGCTCTGGAGTGGAGGGATTGGGCCATTCACCCGTCCAGCCCAAAAGTATTCAACTACCAAAAGACCACTCAAGGGAACTCGAGAGCAGTGTTTACGTCATATTTCTGAAGTGGCACTTCATAAACCTCTGCCTTATTGTATCACTCTGTGATGGGCGTGTGATTTCATAGCTGCCACCATGCATAAATCCAAACTCTAAAAAAAGTCACTAGCCGTGACAGTGAACACAGTTGGTACAGCACGACGCGACTTTGAAAGTTGCATCAAGTTCATCCCTCAAATATTAATGCAAGCTCTGTAATCTTCGGAGTTAAAACCAATGGCAAAGGTCCATAGCAACCCTCGCTAACTGCACCCAGAATGTTTTTTCTATCGTGTCTGTGGTTCTCCTGAGACAGTTGTCAGCTCCTATCTGAATGCATTTACAGCAATTTGCTGATGTGCTTCCATTTACTGTCAAGAGCAGCCCGTGAATAAGATTGTATGTAATGTAGATGCAAGCTAGAGCAAGGGAGATCCCTCACTAGCAACACACAGGACAAGGGGGACTTTGAGGTTGCATTTTTAGTTTTTAGAAGAGGAAAAAGCAAGCCCGAGAGACGTTCAGCATGTCGGTGCATTGCCCTCAACAGCAGTAAGTGCTTTAGGTGTTTTACCACACCCACTGTTGGCCGCACTGTAAAAGCAAATATTAATCAGTGACTTTAAGCTTCTTTCCTTAAACAAATGGTTTGGCATCTTTCTTGCCAGGAGTTGTTTGGTAAATTTGAACCGACAGGCAAGGGAGAAACGGGTAGCCTTAGACAGTCTGGCAATAACAAAATCTGTTTATCAGTTCCTCTAAAGCTTACCAATTAACACATTATGCCTTGTTTGTTTAATCCAAAAACCAAAGTGCAAAAACGACACGTGGTTTTATGCCAGGCTGCGTTCTGGAACATTTCTTGGATGGCTTCAGTAACTTTCTGGAGGCTTTTTCTTCTTTTTAAAGTGAGCCTAACCAAACAAATAATAGTAACATTTGGGCACATACACCTGTTGAGATTAAAATTTAAAAAAAAAAGAAAAAAAAAAGGTTTAGATTTGCAGGTAGTTAAGCTATTTCTGCATGTTTGGTCATGACGCTAAGGTGGATTCTGTTGGCAACTTCATCTTCAGTCATACACTCAATTTAATGCTTTACAAAAAAAGAGCTAATAACCATATTACTCCAAAGTCTCCAACTAATCCTTGGAAATCTACCACAGCGAGACCACAGCACTACAGAAATCCAGTCAAGATAAATTTTATATAAAACAGTTTATTGATTTATCAACAACTGTCAGCTGTACAGTCCTTATGGATGATGCCACATGTATGCTACACAGTCTTAACTTGTGTTTATGATGAGACCATTCCCGTCTATGAGAAGATTGTAGTGAATATTATGAAATACTGAAGAAAGCAAAGAATACACCCAAAATGTCGAACGTGGTAATGGCGTTGCCTGCGTCCTTTATGAGTAACCAAGTCTTGCGTATCAGTCACAGGCTCGCAAACACAAGCGGCAATAACGATCTCTAATAGACTGATGGCTAAACTTTGCAGAGTGGAGCAAAGTTTTCATACAGTGGTTGAGTCAACAGAGTGAGCTCAAGTCACAGCTGCTTCTCTCTAAAACCCATCAATCCGACAGTTGATATAAATCCATTTTGATGTTATAGACAGGAGCCAGGGTTCAGTGAAAGGTCTTCATTTCAAAGCTGAAATTCTGCTGATCAGGGTCAAAAGGGTAAACATAACTGGAAACCATGATTTTTTTCCTCCCTACAGAAAAAAAAGCCTTTCCAGAATTCTCGACTGCAAAAATCCATGGGACAAATGTCTGTGATACAGCAAATAGCGAAGAAAAAAAAAGCCTTTGTCAGGGAGAAAAAAAAATACAAATTAGATTTCCGAAAAGGTCATTTTGGACAAGGAACATGAAAAAAAAAAAAAAAAAAAAAGCCGAGGAGGGGGAAAAAACTGAAATAGAATATCCTCTTACAAAGTCCTAATCTAATTTCCATCCCCGGAGGGGACAGAAAATCACGGAGAGAACAAGAAAGAACCATCACAAGCGTAACTGGACACCAAAATATAAATCTATAAAAGGCCTTTTATTACTCCATTATGTACACTTTTCACAGGACCTCCAAGGAGAAGCTCCAGAGCGAAGCGCCGCTTCTACTTGTGTCATGGAACTTTATCTCCACATTAAAAAGGACGAATAAAAAAAGAAATATCCAACAAACAGAAACAGCAAGACATTATTTTCTTCTCGGTGCCTTGGGAAACTGCACTCGCTGTACAAGTGTTAGTTGTATGAGTGAGGAAGGGCAGAGCCGAAGGACACAGCATCCAGTGCCACAATAACACCACCATCCATTTTCGTCTGGCACTGCCAAACTTCCTGCCCATCCACCTTGGAGCTGCAGGCAACATCCATGCTGTCTGTGTGAGGGAAGGAGGATGGAGGAAGTGTCTACTGTTCCTGAGCATGCTCCGATCCAAAGCAGTCTCTTCTAATAGATCACTTCATACACAGTGGCCTTCTTGTCACCAGAGCCTGTCACGATGTACTTGTCGTCTGCAGAAATGTCACAGCTCAGGACAGATGAGGACTCCTTGGACTGTTTAAAGAAAAGCAAACACACACACAAAAAACACTTTAATCTTGGAGGCAGTTAAACTTAAATGTTGCTGAGTAAGTTAAGTGGTGAAAATTAGCTGACTTCATGGCAAGATTAGATTGCACTGACAGCAACTTCTGGCCTGACGGGCCTCAAAAAGGCGTCTTTGTCAGGTCAATAATTCAGGTTCAGTTTTCACTGATAGGATAGTCCTGTCAGACAGCGGTCGTTTTGCCCTTCCTCTTAGAGATCTGTGTGTACGTTTGGCCTGGCTACAGACAGAGTCCATTGATCTGCATACCTGGAATATGCTGGCGCCATAAGGAGTCCTCCAAGCATTCAACAGATTGTCCTTCCCGGTGCTTACGAACCATTTACCTGCAAAAACAACAAAAGTGCCATCAGGACACTTTTCACTAACAAGTAATAGGAAAAGTACCTACAAATGAAGAGTAGCCTTGAGATGACAACAAGCATTTACGCTATTTTAAAAAAGGCACTAATAAGGACAGGCAAAGGGCTCTTCACAGTTAAATACGGTCAGCTTTATCTGATGCTCTTTTTGTGTGTTTGTTCATACCGCAGTAGGCAAACTTGAGGGAAAGGACACAGCTTTCGTGCAGGTGGAGCTGATACTTGTCAGGCTTTGAATGGTGGAGCACTTCCACGTTGCTGCTCTCCATTCCCACAGCAAGCCACTCGCCAGTCGGACAGTAGCCCAAAGAAAAGATCTGGAGATCAAACAGGACAATAATTACAGACAGTTCTTCGGCCGAAAGGAAAACAGACTCCAGGTCTGGCCCCTTGCATTATGCAGCGTTGTACCTGTGAAGTGAAGTCGTGCTGCTGCAGCTGTCGACCCTCTCTCAAATCCCAGGAGCGAACAGTGTTATCGAGACCACCTGTCCACAGCTTAGTGCCATCATGGGATATGTCAATACAGCTAGCACCATCCGTATGACCTTGAAACTGCCTAAAATCAAAATCGGAAGGCATACAGACAGTTATTGACATTATCTTTTAAATTGACTCAAGCCCACATACTGGAAATAAAGTTTTGTTTCCGACCTAACGAGAGTCTGGTTATGCAGGTCCCAAACGGCAATGTTTCCATCACTGCAGCACGAGAAGCAGACTTTGGCATCAGGGCTGATGGCCAAGGCGTAGCACGCCGGGGCTGAGGAGGTGAGCTCAGCTTTGATCCGCGGTGTCTGGGAGGCCAGATCCCAGATGGTCAGTGTGCTGGCCTCGCCTCCAACAATCAATGTGCGACCATCAGGCAGTAGCTTACAGGAGCGGATGTAGTTATCCCTGTTCTGTTGCACCGAGGACAAAGCAAATCAATACATGTTCAAGGCAGTGGAGCTAGGGAGAGCTTTAGAAACAAACAAATCATGGGCGGAGGATAAAAAACGTCCTGTCATAACAAATAAACCAAAGATTGAACCTCAAACCTAATCTGAACTATGTGAATAAGTGTTTGGCTTGTTAATTTTTTTCTAGTGTTGAATGAAATAACATGTGTGTAAACATTAAGAAAAGCTGATGAGGTCCTCACCAAACAGTCCAGCTGGGACACGGGGCTCTTGCTGCCTGGTTGGCTCATGTCCCAGATTTTGACACAGCCTTTGCCACCAGTGTAAACGTGACGTGTGGGGTTGCTAATGGTGACAGCACAGACCACCTCACCATGGCTCAGTGTGTTGATCTGACGGGCGTGGCGTGGAATACCGGGACCAATGAGGGCGTCGGGTGGGAAGGGCACAGGCTGCATTTGACCATCTGCGCTGACATGGAAGGAGTACGCTCTGAAGGAAAAGACACGTGCCTGTCAGTATTTGATATCAGCTGTGTTACAAAAAAATTGATCTGCAACATATCTAGGGAGACACTTACGGTTTTCCGCCAGAAATAGATGTGAGGCTGGCTGGGAGGCCCGGGGCTCTCATGTGGGTGTGAGGATCAAACCCCTAAAAGATGATATGGGAATGTTTGACTAACATACTCAACTGTTATCAGAGTAAAATCCCTCATTGCATCCTGTACATGACTTTTAGATGATCCAAAACTACAGAAAAGGAAAGGGAAAGCCTTTACCATGGGAGTGCGTCCATAGGCTGCTGCTGCTGCAGCGCTCATCTGAGGGGAGATGTGCAGACCAGCATACACCCCAGGGCTAGTCAGGCCTCCGTTCATTTCATGATGGCCCATCATAGCAAAGGGGGTAGGATAGGACCCTGCAATGGATAGAGGTGTGCGCAAAGCTGGGGCTGCTGTAGACAAAGACAGGAGATGGAGATCGGTTTGTGGCCTAACAGTTTTGCAAATAATGGAAAAAAAAGATCTCAGTTTCTGTAAAGTGAAGAGAATGGTACCAACCGAGAGCTTCCATGCCTGGTGGCTTGCCCAGGATGGGTCTGAGCCCAGGAGTCGAGCTCGTGCCAGGGGTGGGGGCATCGTTTCGGGGGGTGGGGGTGTTGGATTTGAGACCAGGCGTGGAGGATTTGTCATTCTGTCAAGGGAACGAGAGAGCAAGCACAATCACAATCCCGGAAACCAGGCACTGTGCACTGACAATTTGAAAGCAAACTGAACTTAATCCAATCTAATTCTGACAACCCTCATAGTCCTGCAGAGCCATAAACTGCTATTTATTCTAAAACCTATTATGGTCACAATGGAGATGGGGACGTTTTTATCCCCTTACTGCTTTGGCTTTAATCTTTTAGTGAGGCAGAGGGAAAAATCCTGGAATAGTTAAATACATTGAGCTATTAACAGAGAAGACCTGACTGATCCTGATGCGGGACAATATTATCCCTGACGTTTAGTCATGCACTTAAAGCACAGACAGCCACTGCTAATCCACTGCAGAAAACGTCCTAGATCTATTTGCACATGTCCCTTTGGTCTCTCGGCAATTGTCATTTAAAACCCTTTCTGTCCCAGTTTGTCCACAACTCTTTTGATGTCTTACATGACTGAGCTCCTTAGCCTTGGAGGAAGGGGTGCTTCCAGATGACGCCACTGATGCGGGGCTGTTGGGTGTGTCTTTCTTTGGGGGGCGGGGCTTGTCAATACCATTTTCAGGTGGTGAGTGGGCTGGGCTTGCCCTTGGAGTGGCAGGATCCTGGAGAAACACACCAGTAATATTTACATAAGAGCAATGTCACATCAATGTGCTACGAACAATTGCTGTGCAGCTCACCTCATTGGACACATCGACCACCAAGTCGTCGCTTTTCTCTCCGTCACTGTCCTGTAACAATAATTAGTAATCGTTTAACTTAACACACACAGATGGGGAAAAATTAAAGCACAGACTCCAGGGATGTTGTTCTCTGGTCTAAACTTCATTAGTTTTTTAAATTAAATTGTGAACCTAAAGCAATTTTTTAAGTCACCATTCATAAGCATATTCATAAGCATAAGCATATTTCCCCGTCATGCTGAACTACTCCTTCAGGGACTTACATATCTACTCATGCTGTCCTTCTCCTCCACTTTGCGTTTCTTAGAATCCAAGCTGTAGTCTGAGGAGCTGCGATGCTTCTCACTGGCTGTGCGTAAGCTTTCTGATGGGGATATTGAGTTATTCTGCAAAAGGGGAAAAACCAAACACGCTTTATTACCATTTTGTCTTCCTTCTGTAAGAGAGCGCAGCAAGTCACTCATCCATTACAAATTCACAGAGAACACACTGTGCCAATCCAAACACTAAAAATGCCTTATTCACACAATGATGGATACGGCGGACTCTTAAAATGCAGCTGTAGGCCAGCTCCAAACAGTACCCTGACACCAGCCAAGCCCAATCTCGCACACAAGCCTGTCCCTGGCCACACAACAGAATGGGCTGTTATCTGAACTGAATGGAGGAGGGCTTGTTTTCCGAGCTGGGCTCCCTCCTCCTCATAACTGGACAACAAACAGCCTCACAGGGACATGAGCAGTGTGTTGTAGCTGAACAGAGGGCCTTTTCAGTCAGGCTGAGCGTGAGAGAGAGAGAGAGATAGAGATGGGAGGAGAGAAAAACGAAAGTAAAGCGAGAGAGAGGGGGGAGAGAACCTATATGTTTTGGGTGCTGGGCATTGATTGCCGTAGTGCGCTTGGGCACCATGTCAGCTGAGGCTTTGAGCTCAGATAAAGAAAGACAATCTATATCCTGCCAGTGGGCACGGCAGCGTGGGACTGACTGGTGCTTCTTCATGGAGCCTGCCCACACAAGCTGGGACAGCTCACTCTAAATGCCAAAAGAATGGGAGGCTTTAGGCAGGTGTCCAGCAGCTTTCACAGGAGTTTGCCACTTGCCTGTAAACTGCCAAGTTCTCCCGATTCTCTCTGTCCCTCATCTGAGGACCAAAGCGAAAACATGGACTAAGTCAGCGGCGACTCAGAGAAGTGAACAATGGCTGATGGACTAGCAGTCTGGGCAAAAAGCCACTGTCTGCATAATGGCTGACCTTTAAAGAGATGCTTAGCGTGACTCATTAGCCAAAGTCACCATTCTACTATCAGATGACCAGGGACGAGAGCACAGAAACAAAACAGGCCCGCTAATCGCCCCAGGACTTCCATTTCTTCAGACATGACTGCACCCATTCAGCTGGCCCGGCCTACAGAAACACAATCTCACAGGCCCATCACAAGCCATCATAGATCGCAGCATTTCAAATATAACGCTTTAGCAGGCCCAGCCAGACGAGGTGGAGAAGAAGAAAAAAAAGAAAAGAAAAACAAAACAACACTCCATTTGTGTTCATAAATATTCATCACATGCCAAGAAGAAGAAAGAGAGAGAGCTGGTAAACAAGGGAGACAGTAGAAGGGATCAAATAAATCCTTTAAGAAGGGGAAGTCCAAGCCCTTCTTTAATTGTGATGAAATTACAAGGCTTCTAATCTATCTCACATGATACCAGTCATTTCCCCTTCTGGATTAAACACACACGATTTATATTCCAGACCTCATTTTCCATTAATCATTTTATTGAACTCAGATTACACCGCATGAAATCAGTATATGCATGCACTGATGGAAGGCTCTACTTGACACTTGCAGCGCAGATGAAAATGTGATGAATTACAAAAAAGCAAAACGAGTGCGGCTCGGGAAACTTACCGTGCTCTCTGTGTCGCAGACATCACGGTGGCGTCCGAGGTAAAGATGAAACCAAGCGGAGCAAAGAGAAAAACAAGTCACTTAGCACATCATAACAGATGCTTCTAGCCGAATGTGTGACAATCAACTGCAGGGCACAAGGCCCCTCTTATCGGCGTGTATTGGAGCTGCTGAATAGCTTATGCAGTCATGGGCTGGGAATGTACCAGCTCATTACCCAGACAGAATGTGAACAGACAGGATGTGCTCCTCACCTAAGGACCCTATGATTGTGAGAGTGAGAAGCACTCAGCACTAAATTGGTTTATGTCAGTTTAACATCTTTTCAGAACTGCTAAAATTAATATGCCTTTTGATTCTCGCAAATAATAACTAGCTAACAAAGCTATGGGGCCGAGCTCTTCTTCTCACCTCGGTGTTCGAGATCATGGTGGTTCTTTTCATCCTTTACTGGGAGGTGGGCTTGGCTCCCTAGAGCTCCTAGCGCCAGCAGCCCTGATCCGGAGCCCGTCACAGGGGGGATGCCAGGGGGCTGCAGGCCCGAGGGGTGAGGCGGCAACTGGACTGGAGGCCCATGGGCAGCATGGGAGAGGTGCTGTGCCTGGAGCTGCTGCTGCTGTAAGGTGACAGGGAGATAGACAGACAGACAACAAATGGGTTGGAGGAAAAGGGCGAGGAGAAACCACCAACTAAGCACGAGGCTAAACCCCAGATGATATTAGCACATTCACACGTCTATTACTGTCAGGAACACACAGCAATCCCCCTCAGTGCTATTTCCATACCAGGCCAGGGTGGCATAAGCCCTAGATCTGTGCTGAGGCGAGTAAAACCTATAACTGCCTGACCACTCTCAGCATGTGTAACACACGAGGCAGAGGTGCTCAAGTTATCGAAATAACCCACTAATCGCAGTGTATTATTGAAAACAACTGAAATATTTTTCATTCTACTTTATCCAAAAGGGAAAAAAGTCTGCTTCAGCCACATCTTAAAAGAGAAAATCATTATGCTTAAAGGTAAACTGGCACATATTCTACTGCAACAACACAACTCCTGTGCCTCTGTGATTTAAGCGATCAGAATACAAAACTCTGTGGAAATCTGTCTGTGGGCTAAACAATACCCGCTTTTCAAACACATCCAGTGTCTGTTTACTGATCTCATAGTCACATTTCTGGATTGACGGAACATGAATCATTTGCGCACCCAAACTTTAAGAGACTGCGGGAACACAGAGTGCTAGAAGCTGGCACGCCTTCCCTCTCACTCTGAGTCTTTGAGTGTGTTTCTGAGTGTGTGTCTGGAAGGCTGCTGCGGGAGCGAGGACCAGGGGTCCCATGCTGGCACTCAGTCAACCCTCCAATACTCAGCATCAATATTTGAAAGGCACAGGGAAATAGATGGGAGTTAAAAGGCACTCAGCATGGAAGTAAGCAGTTTAAAGCAAGGTTAAATAATACTTAGCTGAGACACCAATAAAAACATCAGCAATTTATTACCCGTATACGAGCCAGCTGAATAATTCAGATGCTGTTACAGCACACTCCTCTCTCTTTTTACAAGACGGATTTCAATCAGTGGCCATTTATGGCCATTTCAGGAATATTAGAATCTTTGTAATGACCAGGGAGGTAGTGCGACGCATAGAAGACGGTGGTGGGCAGGCCTAACACATAATTAAAAATACATTAACTCAGCAGGAACTCCTAAATTCTGTAGCAGGAATACAAAATACTTAGTGCTTAAATATGTCCTTAGAAATATAATCCACATTGTTCTTTTGTTTTTCTGTTGTAGAAGTAGAGGACTAGCATGACTAATAGCTAACTTTTTAACTTGCAACCTTGTGCTTTGTTACATGGGGCAGATGTCAATCCAATTACAAAACGTACCCAAGACAGACACAGCTCTCTCTCTCTCTCCGTGTCTGTCTGGGAGCCTAAGAGAGCGAGTGTGTTATAATATTGTGTCCATGAGGGAAATTAAGGAGCCAGTTCATTGGCAGGGGAGAGCCATCCTTGCTCATTGTGTTTAATGAGGCACTGATGGGTAATAAGCATGGCTGATCAGCAACAGCCCTCATTACAGGGGCCATAAATGAAGACAATAATAAATAAATAAAGGAGTCTGGCCTATTTTCTCTAATTTAATATTCTAAGATAAAGACCTACTCTTTGCTCCTTTTTCCTCTAACTGAGTGTAGTTTAAAATGCCTTGTTTATGACGCGGATATTTTGGGTATTTTCTAATCTGCCAGAAAACGCTGCTTGTCAGGTTCATCTCAACACATGCAGCTGCCCCAGTTTCATTCTATTAATGGCCCTCAGCTCCATCAATAAGACATGCAGCTGGCTCCTGGATGCTTCCTGTCTACCTGGCACGCTCTTTCACCTTGCTTTACAAAATACATGAGGATTTTGGCATGCCTACAGAGCTTCTTCTTAATGAATAACTAATGGCAAGGTATTCGTAAAACATACAGTGGTTACATTTCCTCCTCCTCTGACGTGAGCGACCTGAGTGACCCGGGTGGGAGCTTTACTGTTTCATAAAAACTGTCCTGGTTCCCACAAAAGACCACAAACTAAAACTCTGAGCTTGTCAGATAGCTCATAAAATGTTTTCTTAATGCTTTGAAAGCCCAAAAAGGCACAGTCAGATGATGAAAAATACAAATTCAAATGTACAACATCCTAGTACTGTGATGCTCCAAATGTGAAAATCATATAGAACACAAAAAGCCCCACTAGTGAAATCTCCTATTCTTAGGAACTACTGCAGCAGCTGCTCTTCCAAAAACTGTAATAAAGCATCCATTTCAGTCCAACAGAGGAGTAACAAACAGTTTTCCATCACCTCAAGACACCCACTCAGGCAAATTCTAGGGAGCAATTATCCAGGAACAAAAGGTCACCAAGGGGGTTATTAATTGAATTCCAATATGTGCTTCCAGTCATCAAGTGAGCCTTTAGGCTAGTCTTCTGTGTGTGCCGGAGAGTCTACAGTAGTCACAAGATCACAGACAGTTTGAGCTTTCTATCACAGGTGAAACCAATCACTTTCATTATAGCACGCCAGGGTCAGCACAGCTGATCAATGAGGAGCAGATGGCGTTTGGAAGCCACGATGAATGCAGCGGATTACAGCTCGCTGCCGTGGCGTGAAAAGAACTGTGCAGCGGAGCCGTGGTGGCTGACGACTGTCTGTGCTGTCTCAGTTAGCTTGCAGTGCTGGCTGTGTTTAGTTCACCCTCAGCCTTTTAATTCCCACAGCAATCCAGGTCAACTGTGAGAGATGAGGCTCCTCATTAAAACCTTAGCCAATTAAAGCAATACGAGCTGCGAAGGGGGATCTCGAGAGCTCTCAGGCTCGCATTTATCAACACACAACAAGGCATTGAAGATGCCACCGAGGCCAAAGCTAAAGCAATGCATGAGTCTTTTTTTGGTTTGTTTTTGGGGTGTAGTTGCCAATATTAATAGTTTCGTTTGAATTTAATAGTGAAAAATAAGTCATGAAATGAAAAAAAAAATAGTGATGACACATTTGATTTAAAAAGAGGCAAATCTGCACTATAAGTGTAGCAAGTGGTGTATTACAATGTGTTCACTCAACAGTTCAGACTACTCGGTATATGAATTTGATGTGAAGGTTTGCCCCTACCCAAGGTCAAATAAAGGAATAAAAGGGGGTATACACACGGTGAGAGGCAGATTGGGAAGTCCACGTACCCCGATGATGGCATTCAGCTCAGTCATAGTCACCTGCTTAGCCCTCTCTACTGCCTGAGCAACCTGCTGTTGGTGCTGTGGACAGACATTTGCAAAAGATTATTTATCACACATCCACACTTGCTCATCTATGAATTTCACAGTTTTTTTCCAAAGCAACACTAAAATTATAAAGGTGAGATAAAATGCTCTTAACCACAATTATTCCCAAAAGCAAGGAGTATTATCTTAAGGGTACAGGCAACAATAAGTGGCATTGCTTTAGTAGTAAACTGTGACACCGTTTGGAAACCGGGCTCAAAACTCACCTCTTGTGACAGGAAAGGCATAATTTGAGCTAAAATTGCGTTGAGCCGTTTGGCAATCTCCGTCTGGAAAACAAAGAAAGGGGAGCAAAATGAGACGGTAAAGTATGAAAGAGACAGTGACTTCATATAACCCCGCCTTTAATGTTTACACCGATTAAGTCAATTACTGCGGCAATCAGAACTGCTTGACTCAACATCCTCTAAACAGCGTGATATTGACATTTGAAATATTTAAAACATTAGGAGAGCCCAGGGGGATGGAGCACAGCTGTGCTAAGAGTGCACTCCATGCTAAACGGATATGAGCAGGCAGAGTGCTGCTGTGTTGAGAGGATCCTCTCTCACTCTGCCCTTCTTCCCCTCATCTGCGAATGTGCTGTCCTGCAGTTAACCTCAGAGTTAAACCACACAACCACACCCCAGGAAGGAAGGCCTACTAACTACAGCGCATTGTTTACTTACATGTAACAGTGTGGGGAATTTACATTAACAATTAGGACTGCAGAGAATGCAAAGACAAACGGTAATAACATTGTAGGGGAGACACCTTCAATCAATACCATTAAGCAAGCAGCCTGTGTCGTAAGTGGCGTTTGCTAAAGCTACAGCTTTAGCCCAAGCCGTTTCTCACTGCAATCAAGCACCCAGCCCACCAACCTCATAGCCTCCCAACATCCACGACGCCCTGCCTCCATTCTTCTGCTTGTCTACCAACTGCCATGGCAACGGCTGCAGCCCTATCTTGCTGGGATCATTATGCAAATGGCACCTCTGCTTGACCGTAACAGGCTTTAAAATCATATTACGTGCTTGGAGGCAGGTCATTAAATTGAATTTTCAGCCTGTCGATCACATGAACGTACCAAATGAATGGTGGATAAAAAGAGCAGTAGGAGGAGGTGTGCGGGGAAAGATCGGGGGCGGGGGGCTATGCTCCACGCCCCCCACCCCCTCCAGTCTCCTGTAAAAACACTGCACAGCCGGCCTGCTATGCCTCTCTTTCTCCTTCCAGGGAAAGGAGATGAGACTTTCAGGTTCAAGCTCTGCACTGGGAGCAGAAAAATAACAGCGCCAAAGCTACATCATCTTTGGAATTTATGAGCCGCAGTTCAACCCAGGGCCACTGCAGAACACAAACACATCACAGGGATTTTCTCTGATTTTTCATTTGGAGCAGCAGCACACACAATGTACTTTGCAGACCGCTAGCTTATTTATTACACATGGCAGAAATGCCAGGCAGTTTTGGCAGCCAGACATATTACCTCTAAGCAGAGCCAGAGAGATTGGAGAGTAATGTCCAACAGAACGAGACCTGCTGACCCAAGCTGCAACATGGATAGCCACTTAGCCAGTCAAGCCAGCAGGACAACCAACAACAAGCTGAAGATGCAATATCAGATGAAGCCGCGGATCAGATGCAATAATGCCAAACAAATATATGGCAGCATGTGTCACAGGAAGTACAATAGTCCAAAAGATAACAATGACTATAACTTGATTATTGCCCGCAGACAAAAAAAAGAAAAAAAAAAAAAAGAAAGAGACTGAACCGCGGTCCCCTTTGGCACACAATAAATGTGACCTACAGGTAATAAAGATAAATGTTTTACGAGCGCTGGTATTAATGCAACGTAGTAAGTGTTCTAGAAAGAGCTGAAGGAGCCCCACAGAAATGGTCGAAAAGCGACAGGACCCGTATAATCCATGTTTGTTCAGATAAGCCATGTAAATAGCAGTCGGACATTTGACAGGATTTGCAGAAAGGCCTCGAGCGCACGGCCCATTCCTCTGTAGCTTAGTGTCATGGTGACAGCTGGCTGGGAAAGGTCAGGAGGTGGCTGATCCACTCTGCCCTAAACAACTGGCAGTCTCTACACTCTCACAGCACAACATGCAAATACACGGAAAAGGCAACAACTCAACTCGCCACTGCTGTCAAAATAGATACGGTGCAGAGCTGGGAGGATTTCTTTTTTTCCCCCTGCCGGCAGATAAAAATTGGGCTGTTGTCACTTTAAGCAGATGACAGCTTGGCCCTTGAGAGGCTGGCTTTGCACTGCCGCTACACAATTACAGGTACTCGGACCTGTGTAGCACCACTTTAAGAGCACTCTCGGGCTGGCTTGTCAATGGTGTGCAGAGAGGTATTCGCCTGTTGCTATCAGCAATGGGAAAATGGACTCGAGACACTGATGAGTATTAAATGTAGAGCGAAAACAAGTGGTGGCTCTGGTCACATGATCCATCTATAAACAATACTTGACTAGTCCCATTTAGAGGCTCGGCAATTTTGACAGCGTTGCCTCATGTCAGGTTTTCAGAGTAAGAAGAAAAACATCAGAGTTTGTTTAAGCCAAAAAATGATGCTTCCACTAAACCAGTCTTTGATAAAGAAGTGTAGTGAGTCCAGAATTAGTTTCTAATTGGCATTTAAAGTTATTGGTATTGATTTGAAAAATGCTGAAAAGCTGCATAAATGAATACGTGAGTCACTACTGTGATTAGTCTTGTCAGCTGCAGCAGTCGAGCTGTGTTTTTTTTTCCTAAACAAAGCATGACACAATCTAAAAAACAATAAACTTATTCTAACAAAAACAGCATAAGAACATAACCGTTGTTGTTACGCCACATCTTAAAGTACAGTCAAGTAACTTTTCTGCTTATGTAAGTGAAACTGACACCCAACAGTTCACACCCTGAAATTATTACACTGCAGTCCAGTCCCACATGACAGATTGGGGATATGGAAGTACTGATGGCTTGGAGAGCCACAGTTCCTCCAACCACTTTTCACTGCACGCCTCTTTTGTATGAAGACTGCAGACAGCCTGTTGGCTGACCAAGTTTGCTTTGGCGCTCGCCACGGCAGATACTTTGCTACTTAGCAAATGATTCCTGCAGACATGGCTGCGTTACGGCCGTAGGTAACGACCTAATCTGATTGAATCTTAGCACCATACAAGCCCCAAACCCCATGCAGCTCTTGGAAAACAAGCACCATATGAAGATAATTACCAGCTGACATCATGCAGCAGAAATTAGCAGTTTGCATCGACAAACTGACATGGCTGATAGAGAGGGATCAGATAACACCACCAACGTCAGTCTAAGCTTTGCCCGTGTACGCATTCTGAAATGTGAATTATGTCCCTGCACAGTAATGAAAAAGGCACAGTTAGAGGAATGAATTTCCTCACCATGGAATAAATCTCCTGGCAGGAAAATAATATGCCTGTGTGCATCCAATAATCCATCCCAACCCTGCCTGTTAACCGCTCCCCATCTTCTCCTCCTCCCCTGCCTGAGCTGTAAGCTGGGGGAGCTGCATGGACGGGGCCCACACTGTTTGCTCACAAACACGCCGTTCAGCAGGTTAGGGCCCCACTGATGAATTATTCAAGCGCTTCCATCAGCTCTGTTGAGGTTCCTGATAAAAGTCAGGCGCTAAAATGGATCAGTCGATTAACCTGTTTACACAGAGCTGGGCTGTTGCCCCGCCTCCAGCTCTATTCTCCAACTTGTCTCCTGATACCATCCCCCCCACCTCTCTCCTCTGGTTGGCGATAAGTGCCTGACAGAAGCTATCAGAAGGGCCTGAGCCCTGACAGACATGTGGAAGTGTGACACACAGCACAGACACTGATGGATCGACCTAACACGCCAACCCACCGTGTCGCCAACGCTGTCATTATAACCAAGCCAGGCAGTCGCAGGGGGGCGCGGGAACATAGACAATGAAATGTCACTCATTCACACAATCTCTATCACTTCAGTGCGATTTATCTGCGGAGACATACAAGATAGGATCTTCTGATAAAGATAAGACCACAAAGAAGTGACTAAAGGACTTTTGCTCTGCTGGTGTAATTACTTTATCCTGAAAAAAAGAAATACTGACCTATCAGAGGGCCTCTCTTTTTAATCATTAAGTCAAAAGGCTAAGCCTGCCAAAGTCTACCTTTAATCTTATCAGAAAGCTGAGTCAAATCCCGGATGCACAGCATATGCAAATTTCCAATAACGGCTCACAGCACTTGTACAAGCTGTGGCAGAAGTTTGGGGTTGTGTTGTTGTTTGTGTGCAGTGGATCTGCCTGTTTTCAGACCATTACTGATGCTCAGTTCAGCTCACAGCCTGTAAGTGGCTCCGCCTGGATCTGACATCCCCTGACACCGTGGAAAACCAATGAGCTGAAAAATATGAGCAGCACTGTGATACGTACCTGCTTGTGCATCTCAATGTTCAGCCCGTAGGACATCTCGTAATACTGAAATGAAAGCAGGGATTTAATTGTGGTTAGTGACGTCAGCGCAGTTACAAGATCTGATGATATTTATTACGTGTAACAACAGGCGAGTGTTTTTGCGCTCTGCACTCATGAGACTGGCGTAACCTTAATGTAATTATCGCTGCGCTGATTCCATCGCGGTCAGGGTTTGAACACTATAACGCCTATATAAAAAGTGTTTTTACAGGAAAAGGAGATACGTTATAAGATCAGATAACAAAAGGATTTCTTTGAGCAGCTCAGAGTGAATAGCCAATAAATCAATGCTTCGCTGTTTGCAGTGTGGGCGGAAAAGAGAGGGTTAGAGTTATTGATCAGCTTAAGCCCTCAGATCCCTGTGATGTTTGTTTACTTAGAGTAACGCGGTTGCTCAACACATATTTCCAGCCAGGTCAGTCTGTCTGGCTGAAATGTAATCCGCCGAGCCCACAAGTGGCAGCCGGAGCAGAAATGGCTTTCCAGTCAGCGTCTATTTGATGAGGCCAATGCATTATTCAGTCCATTAGCTTCTTCGAAAATTACTCTCAAACAAGAGAGCCATTCTGTCTGAGATCAGAGCCCCACAGCCATGGCGTAACCTGACACCGAGCGCTGGCTGTGGGATACTTCCCAACATGTTTACCTAACCTCCTGCTTGTCAGGCCGACATGCTGTTTTCCTCTGAGCAAAAAAAAAAAAGAAGTTTAATTTAAGGCTGCATGCATTGGTTTAAATAATTCCCGGTGTGTTTACCTGGGATAGCCTTCTTAGTGTGTCATGTCTGAGCTAATTTTTGCGTCAGGGGCACACCTATGTTTTTCTAAAAGGCTACTTTAAAAAAAAAAAAAAAACAAGCTAATGATTAAGGTTTACAAAGAAGCTGAGTATAAAGGAGACTGCAGTGTGCTCCACGTCCTCCATTTTGTTTACTGTGGTGTATTTTCCCACACGCTGCTCTGGGCCTCCGCCCTCAGCTCACACCTAATTTATGGCCATGCATATGTCTGAGCGTGGAGTCTCCTAGGAGAATAATCAGATCAGCACACACAGAGGGCAACACTGCAGCCGACCCTTGGAGATCAGGGGCATGCTATAATGGAGCGGCAGCCCACTGCCGGCCGCCTGTCAGGAAGCGCTCCTCTGTAACAACCTGCTACATCAACCCCCACGGGGGGGCTTTCACAGGCCTGTACCTGCCACTCAGCCCGCCCTAACAACCACATAGGTGATCACAATAGCCCCGTCTCACTCCACCCCAACTAGATCTTCAACAAGCCGTGCAATCTGGAAACCATAATTGCTTTCAATTGTAACACAATCTTACCATGACATAGTGGCGCTGCATCTCTGTCTTCTCATTGGCCAGTTTGTCATACTCCACCTTAAGACTTAAAATAGGAGACCAGGTGTCATTTTCAAGCGTCTGTGGCACTTCAATCACTTAACCACTTAACAGAGATGTGCACAGGATAAAAACGGGGATGCTTTTAAAAAAACAAACATATATGCTCCTACAGAAGTCAACAGTCAAATATTAGCGTTAACCTCAAAATCCAATAGAGTAAATGTTGACACTGCCATTCTTTGAGTATAATCATTACCTGTGATACTGGGCTTGGAGGAATTGAAATTCATCTTTAATCCTGTCACAAGACTCTGCTACGGTGAATTTGAAGCCAGGCTGGCCAGGCTGATGTGGAGCCTGAAAGAGAAAAGAAAAGAAAAGTGGTTGTAAAAAAAAGAAAAAAAAAGAAAAAAAGAGAGAGACAGAGAAAGTTTTATTCTGCATTGTGACCTGCTAAGGAGAGCTGAACAGTTCACACATTTAGACTCAGGCTTTTAGGATAACATCTCCTCTGCGGGAAGACATTACCACAAGGTGGGTCTGATTCACACCTCCAGGGGGTAATAACACATTAGCTTTCACACCAAATATGAAATGTAATTTCAAAAAAGAAATTCAAATCACCACCACCACTACCACCACCTGTCTTCACGTTCAGACACAGTCATATGCAAGTGTCTGGCTGAGTAAATATCTCCAGGCATACAAACAATCTGCATCCATTTAGTACTGACTGCATATTCCGATGAAGCATAAATGCACTGTAATGAAACCCATACAGAAATCTGATGACCTGCATTAAGAGCGGAAAACGCTTTGCAGGGCATGTTTCAGGAGAACGTGGGGGAGGACACGGCACAGGCAGGAACCATACACCAGCACCAGTGTTTTGTAATAAATATGCAATCTTCTCTAAGTATAGGTGAAGCGAGTCTTACCGGATGTCGGCCTTGTGGATACATCTTGAAATGTATCCTTTGTTTATCCCTCCAGTGTACAGGTCCTTTGGCAAAACGGGTGAAATTTGCTCACAGCCACACCAGTCTCAGCAGACAGGGCCGAGGGGAGTGAGGGAGGGGGGAGGCAGGGGATGAGGAGAGGGGGGGGAGGGAGGTCGTGAAAATCCTGTGTTGAGAAATGACGCGGTTTAATCTATAACCGTAAAAATAAAATAGAAAAAAAAAAAAAACACACACACACACATACACTTTACACTGTTTACCAATAAGTAAGTAGTCACCACAGCACACTAGTCCCAGTTACCGCAGCAGTTCGAGCCGAGTCAGGGAAGCAGCACAACAGTCGAGCGCTTCTGTCTTCTTGATGACCTTATTCGGTCAGTGGTCAGACTCGATATCCTAACAAATCTCAACGTGCAGTTTAACATGATGCCAACACGTAGACGAGGTTGGAGAAGCCACTTATCCGCCGTGCAATTTTAATGCTCAGATCCGTTTCGTTCTTTAATAAAAATAATAATAATAAAAGGAAAAAAAAGAACGGAAACTGACTGCTGTTTGTGAAATGACCACCACCGCCCCCTCACCCGGTCCGTAGGACGTCTACAGGCAGGCCATAAGCGACAGCCGCTGGCTTGCACCTACTGTTTGACTCCCGCTCAGAGTCGTGGAAGCGGGGTCGAGCGTACGCCCAAAAATTAGACAAAAAACTAAGAAAGAAATCAACAGCTCTTGTAAATACGTACCCGTGCGTGAGTCCGAAGCGTCCGTCCGACTTCTGCTCCCGAAGAAAATACTGAGCAGGCTATAATTCATGCGTTTAATCCCTCCTAATGTAAGCCTGGTGGACGCAGTTTTCGTCAAGCATCCTCTCTCCCTCGCTCTCTCCAGAACGCACCCAGCCGGGCTGGGAGAAAATTTTTTAGTGCGGTCGGGCTCGATTAAACTATACTTTATTCTTCAACCGCGAACCTCCGAGGAATGTGCGCCTTCTGCGGCTGGTTAATCCCACAAAGAAGAAGAAGAAGAAGAAAAAAATAAATAAATATGCTTCCAAAATCTGTCTTCCGACTCGAAGAGGTTGGAGATTCTTTAAAAACGTAACATGGTACTCTCCACAATCTCGCGTTTCCCCCAGTTGTCCAGCTTACCCCGGTTGCCACACACAGGCAGCAGGGCTGAACTGCCGTGAAAGCGCCTATCTGTCCAATCGCATTACTCGGAAGGAATACGGCCACATCTGCCTATCGGAGAGCGACGGCCCCCACGTGGGGTGCAACGGTACATGACATCATCCCGCGGATCCACAAGGCATCATCCGTCCGTCCCACCGTGTACAACAGCAACAACAGCAGGCATTGATGTGCCGACGATGATATCCAAATTTGACAGAGACAGCACAAATTCCACATCCGCGCTTCATTAGGGTGTTTTCCTTTCCCCCTCACTGTGTGTGCGCGCCTCCGACATAAGATGATGAATTTTTTTTGAGGGGGTAAGACCACCAGCGGGACGGGGGAGGAGGAGGGGTGGGGGTGTACGGTGAATTTTTATCCCCACACTCAGAAAAACGGATGAGGGGAGTGCTTCTTGTAAAACGTGGTTACAAAATACGAAGAAATGCTAACACGAAATATACAAAGTAGCGGGCAAAACCAGAAATATCCGGGTTTAACCCCCCCTCCCTCTCGCCACCACTATCACTACCTCTTCCTACACGCACAGCGTGAAGGGCACAATATAATGACCAATCGATCGACGACACCCACCAAAATTGAAGCCACGGGAGCGTCTCGATATAATTTCTCGTAAGTGTTTCGAGATTCTTGAACAACATACCCGCTCGTCTACCTATCAGCATTTGGATGATAGTTGCTCAGCGGGGGAAGAGGAGATGATTGCCTTTGTGTGATATGAACATCAGCCATGTCTGAGCGCTGCCTCTGCGCCTTGTTTTGAAGGTTCGGCTCTGCCCCCACGTGGGACTCCTCTGCGGCTTTAAGGCCTCTCGTCCAATGGCCGCGCGGCGCACTTACTCGCCGGCTTCCTATTGGCCCGCCGGCGCCAAGCCTGTCATTCACGCGGCAGCGTTGTCAATCAATACCACGCGGGGTCAAGCGCTGACAAATGCCTGTGCTCCTCGGTCCTCTGCCTGTGAATAGAGCCTGGAATGGCTGCTTAATTAGCTTCGAATGGCTTTTCTCTCCAGTTCAAACAATCTGTTACCACCACGTGGTAATGAGAGCCTACATTAAACAAAGGAAGAAAGGAAGCATGCAAACAGTTGTAACATTACAACCTGTAGTTTTCCTTTACATATGGGCCTATGTAACTAGCAGACAAAAGGCTCTTGTTTACCTTTATCACAGAGGCCAATCCACTTGTTCTAACATTAGACATGATATTAAAGTTGTGTTGTATAGATATGTGTTTTGCTTTCACAAGGCAGAAATGTGACACTTGACTGCTTGTGTATATGTAGCTACTAACTATGTGTGTTTCTCGGTTGTGAAACAAAAGAGGCAACACCACATCCATACAGCTGCAAATGAAAATCACATTATCTCTGATCTTTCTAAAGTGCTACATGCATTCAAAGCTGCTAAATTAGCAACAGATGCGTGTGAAATCTTCACACATATTCAAGATGTAATTGTGTATAATAGTGGGGAGTTAAATTATGGTTATAACAAGTCTGGTAAAGCCTTGCAGTAAGTGACTTAAATACAACCAGCCATGCTTCACTTTGGGGAAAGCTGAGGTCATTATGTCACCTTAAGGTCTGAGATTGCCCAGCAGTCGTCTTACTTGTCATTCTTGTCAGCCTCCTTGAGGATGTGGGATAACTGTGTTATTTCCAAAAGTATGGGGGCAGTCTGTGAGAAACTCAAGCACTCACAAGAGCTGGCGGGCTAATCTCACCCAGGCACCCCCTCATGCTTTTCAATAGAGAGTGCTTGGATTAAAGGCAACAAAAGGCTGGGCCCAAACCCCAGGGAGAACGGTGGTGGTGGTGGGGGCTCTCCACCCACCGAGACCCCCACACTGTTTATTTACATGGAAACCCCAGCCTCGGTGAAACTCCCACCCTGAGGCATTACACACGGGCCTATTTGCAGAGGTGGCTCTAATTCTTGACAGAGCGGGGATTGTCCTCACTCCAGCCACTTTGAACTTACTAGCGACTCACTTTCCGCATAGCTCAGATACAGCCAGTGAGCAAATATTTTGCTTCTTCCACAGAACAATTTCCTTGGGGTCATATTGTTCAAAGGTAGCTATGCCTGTCACACTCTGCTTGGATTTTTGTGTGGAAAATAAGGTTGAGCACAGAGGTTGAAATCACGCCTTTTGCAGCCAGAGAACGAGGCAAAGATCGACATTACAGTGGAACTATTTATCATAAACCTATATTGGATGTATTTGTAGATTACACAGTCTTGGCTCATTAATGTGACTTGCAGTTAATAAGCGACTTGGCCATTTTTCTCTCTTGTGGAAGCTTGCTTTCCTGTTCACGGAGCAGAAAATGAGGGCCCTGATACTGCAAATGCTGGGTGTTTGTTGCAGTGGCTTACACTTCAGGGAACTGGCATGTTGTTTGTATGGAGACACGCAGACGTACATACCGCACGTTCACAAACAAACACACGCACGCGCTATGTATCGCAACCACGTCATTCACAGGCAGGAGGCAGAAATTCAGAAAAACACGCACACACGCATTCCATGCAACAAAGAGCCTACAGTGTGTGGTGGAGAGATGAATTGCCTGCACTGTATTATCAGGATGACTCATCAGACAGTAATCAATGAAAACAGGATGAAAGTCTTATCAAAGGAGAAAAATGCAGACATGAAATGTGTCTCAAAACAAAAAGAGGCTTTTGGCAGGAATCCGGTGCTGTACATAGCCCTCGGCTCGGGAGGGGTGGGACATAACCAAGCAATACTCCGAAATTAATATTCCCTGCAATCATCAACTCTCAATGATAAGCACACAAAGCAACAACAATGCACACACAACCAGCAGTTTAAAAAGTCAGCTCTCTGAGCAAATGCATTAAACTGTGGACCCACTTGTAGTTTGAAACATCTGTGGACTGAACACATTTTTCTTTAAGAACATACTTTCATTTCTATTGGGTTTTCAAATCTGGATACAAATGAAGTAAGTTTTTCAGTGATGGGGGAAATGTAAACCTGTCTCCTAGCCTTTCTTTTATTCTGCAAAGATAGGTCAATATAACAAATCCCCTTATAGCATCAAGGCCGTTGCTCTTTTCCAGGAGGATCAGCTTCACACTAATTTCCTGTTAGAGCAGACAACTGAAAAGAAATTGCCAAACATATTTTACCGTTGGAGTTTTTTCCCCCCTCCTTAACACGACTTAATAAAAATCTCTTTAAAATTCACACGTTATTAACACACTAAAATTAGACAGTGTAGAGCAAACGATTATCATTATTAAACGATATGTATGCAGCTCATCCGCCAAGGTTATTACGTGATAACAGGATCCTTCAATTTTAGAGCGACTTCTTTCACATTCACTTTGTGCAAGTAAAACCTTTTTGTTTCTAGACAACACCTTAATGTTTTAAACTGCTAACATCATGCATATTAAATATAGTCCAAAAATAAGTACGTGAAACCAAACCACAGCAATGTGTTTTCATTTGGCTTTGTCAGACTGTCAGAAAAGTAGTTGAGGGAATTGATGGGACATTGTTCACACCCAGAGAGCCACAGTGCACTTAAAAAACAGCCTGAGGGTAACAATAAATCTGTCTTCACAATTTATTGATGTTTGTTAATCTATTCATCTCAGTTGCAACCATGACTCACTTGTTTTCAATTAAAGTTGTGTCATATGTTGTGAGGACACTGATTATTCACTGGGTGCGCTTGGGACCTGAGCTAACGCAGAGGAAAGCTTCAGAAGTCCGTGCTCCGTGTTCCAAATGCTTCAGTGTTGAACCTGTGCTCATGGTTGAAAGCTCCATCCTCTTGCAGCCTCATGTATGCCCTGCTGTTGTTTTCTGATTGCTATGTCCACAACATAGTGCGGAGCTGGAGGACTGCCAGCTATATTCTTACCCACTTAAATACAGCAGCCTATTCTCAGAGAGGTGATGTTTGCAAACAGTAGCCTTTCTAAACTTTTTTTTTCCACTCCCACTCTTGACTCAGTATAATCAAGAATCAGAATGACTGAAGCGAGTGCTTGTTCAACAGAGCCTCAGCCCGGGACATTTTTAGCTGCATCACTTCTATTTTCATAACCAACTGCACATTACAGCTAGTTGCAGGCAGCCAGTCTACATATTGAATTATTCCCAGCTGACAGTCTGCTTCTGTGTGTGCACTACGATCCAGACGTAAATACTTGGCAAAGTCAACATTAAACTGATCAGAGGATCAAGCTGTACCAGTTGATTGAGAGGACCTTGAGCTGTACAACAAAGATTTTGTTACTCTAATCCAGTTTTCTAAATTGTTAATAAGATTAATTTTTTTGGTGGGGGGCTAAATTCAGTTATGGGTCATGATTACATTCACATGGCATGGGAATGACTTCACATGACTGTCTTGAAAAAAAATTGTTGTCAAGGTAACAGGCCATGCAAGAGGTGTCTGAACATTACATCCACTTATATAAAATGGTGATGTATGAAGGGCAACACCTCAGCAGTGAGAGATGTGATGAAGCACAGCTGAATTTATCACCAAGGGTAATGAATAGTAAGCAGACCACTTTAACTAGCTCCATAATGACAATGTGAGCTGTGTAGTATCTCAGAAATCTTCTTATGAGACCGCAAGCTTCTGTCATAATATACTGCATTTCACCACTTCTGCCTCACTGAGGAGCTTTTCATATTCTCTGGCACACAGTATTATAGCTCTACTCCTCCATGCCAAATTGACTCCACAAGTGCTCCTATACCTGCTGACTGACACATGCTCACTGAAAATGATTCCTTCACCAGGGGCCAGCATTGCTGCTTGCTCTGGAGGGGCGCTTGATTCCATTATTAAGTTGAAAAAGGGAGACAGAGTGGAAGGATAGGGAGAGAGAGAGAAAGAAAAAAAATCCCAGCTCAACTGGGTCTAGAAGAATAATAGAGAGCTGAGGAAGTTATCAGGATAGAGGAGAGTAAGGCTGCTGTCTGACAGCAGATCAGAGCGCTCCTCCAGCTGGAACCCCTGCTCACGAGTCCAGCAGAGCAGCTCCCAGCAGTCGACCGGCATGATGAGCTATGCTGTGCGGGACAGGTCAGAACAGTAGCACCTATCCAGCCTATATCACAGTCAGTGGTGGCAAAAAAAGAAAGAAAAAATGTAGGTTAAAGAAAAAAAAATCACTAAGGCCTTTGCACTTTATTTCAGAGTTCCTATCCTCCTGCTTTCTAATATTCATATCTTTACAGGCCTCATATCACTGCATAGTTTATAACAAGAAACACTAAATGCTATTGGCTCCTAAAACAAACCTGCCGGGTGCTGGTTAGCACTGTCACCTCACAACAAGAAGGTTCTAGGGTCAGACGTCCTGGACAGTTGGAGCTTTTCTTTTTGTTTTTGTTACATACTTACCCAAGTTAAGGTTCAGATTACAATATGACATTGTTAGTCTGTAACACCAATAAAGCTTCATGCCAGTTTTTCCAATCAGACTGGTGACTGGTGAGATTTTCTGAAATAAACCTGGTTTATTTGACACAGTGTATCTTTTCTCTAGGTGTAGCACATTTCCTAATTCCTTCAGCCACCTGTCAGAAGTTGGAGGTAACTCAGACTTATAGAATTGCAGAATTTGTCATGCTAATACTGTTGATAAGAAAATGGCCTGAGCCTCTTAATGATGCATCGCACTGCTTGAATCTTTCTTTCTGTGTGAAGTTTGCATGTTCTCCCTGTGCCTTCATCACTGCGCTTGCTTCCTGTGAAACTCCAAATATGTGCCTGTTATTTAATTGGGAATTGGACCTGAGAGCAGATGGCTGTCTGTTTCTCTGTGTCGCCCCTGTGATGGACTGACAAACCTTTCCAGGGATAACCCCTGCTCTTTCCCAATGTCAGCTGGTATAGGCTCCGACCCCCCAGTTAAGAAAAGGTATGTGTGGTTTCCAGAACACTGCTGTCAGCCTATTTATTTCCAACTTGTCCCCTAAACAAGGACAAAAAAGGGTTAAAGAATTATGGAGACAGAAGCCCTGAGAGAGAAAGCGAGACCAAATCAACAAATTAATGCCTGTCCTATGAGAGGCTAAGCCTCTTATTTTTATTTCAAATGAGGATAGAAATTGACTTCCTTATTAAATCTAATTATTAGCCAGTGCCCTCCAAAAGTCTTCTGAAATCGCCTGAAGCAGGCAGGCTATTAGCATAAACACCACCACTGGCAAGCTTAAAACAAATGGTATATTTAGTCAGTGTTAATGGGATTAAAGTGTGCTGGATTCAGGAGCAGTTCTGCTAACAGTGAGCATCACATCTTCATTATGGATGCCCTGACTTCTCCGTTCCCGCTCTTTGTTTGCGTTTCATTTCTCGCTGCTGTCTCTGCTCCTCTCAGTTATTCAACAGATTGTATTCAATCTTGATCCAAAAAAATCCCAGACAATCATAAATAATAAAGGATTACACCAATCTAAAAAAGCTGGTGGCTCGCCAGCGGCTATGCGCACACAGAGAAATAATTGTTGGCCATCTGTGCACCAGATTGGTAAGAGAAAGGGTAAACAAAGAGCACAGTGTACCTGCTAAAGCTTTCTCCTCTTTTCTCTCGCTCCCTTTAGCCAGAGAACATGAAAGGCTTTGATGACGCTCACCCCTGCAGAATCCACTGGCTCACTCCAAGAGATTTTTTGATTAGGGAGGTTTCAGTACCACAGACTGACAAGCCATGCCTGTCAGGAATCTAACAAGGCTTGAGGTTATCTCTCTATCAGCAGCCAAACAGTGCTGAAATGCAGCTCAGAGTCAGTCAAACAGAGTAAAGATGGAGGATAATTGACCAGGCAAATGATCACATTTACATGTCATACAAAAGCTCTCCAGAAAAGAGAGTGAAGTCATGAAAGCTTACCCTCTGCAGTCTCATAAATCACTCCTCTGTGGGCTGAGATTGGATTTACTGGCACAGTGTTACATCTACACTGCCAGAACCACTGTAAGGACTGCATAAACCTTCACAGAGCATTGCAGGTCTTTATTTTAGAAAATTGATCTCGGGTCAATCGATGCATTTTGATGCAAGCGGCAGAGCAATATGCATTAGATTTATGGGTCAGGGAATAAATCAATACGAGACAGATTCCACACTGGTTCCAGCGTCTGTTTAAAACCATGTCTGACTCCAATTAACAGTGTCGTGATTAAGACTCATTTGATATTAATCTTCAAATTTACTGTTTGGATAAAAACTGCCAAATTCAATTTTGCACATGAAACACATGTCACATCACAGCTGTCTCTAGCTTTTAGTAGGAAGCTAATAACAAAAGCCTGGGTTTGGCTCATTTTTGGCTTCAGTCTCTGCAGGGAGAGAAAAATGACCTTACGGCTTCCCATCCATCCCAACTGGAGGACCCTCATTATACTGCGAGATTTATGTATGTATATGCAGAGAGAGATAGATCCAGATGAATAGTGTGAGATTCTGGAGCAGGGAGGAGACAAAAAGATCGAGCGCAGTCATAATGAGCTGTGTTTATGTGCAGTGTTGCTTGGCCTGCTGACAACGGATAATGAAGTTACTGTTAGTGGGGGGATCTGCTGGCACTAATTAAACTTGCTGTCATTAGCAGTGTTGGAAAAAGGAGGTGTTGCAACAGAAATAGGAGGAGCAAACACAAGCATATGCATCACAGCAGCAGTAGCATGCACACAAACATATATACATATATGACAGGGTGGATTTGATAGTATTGTGTCCCGGCAGGAGTGAACTCCACTCCTGACTTTGTATTTAAGTTTTATTTGAGGAATTAAATCCTCTTTAACTCAAACTCAACTGGGGCTTTTTTCTTTAGAAGAAATTTGTCTGCTCCTGTGGGAAAAGGTCGTGATGTTAGGATGGGAGGTATAGGATTTAAACATAATTTCCAGTAGTCTCTAAAGTGTCTGAAGAAATGAATTCACTGCTGTTTATAATCAACTGCAGATGCAGGAAATACTTTACACCTAAGAGAACCTTGCAGTGTGGACAGGCTAGCGCAGAAGCCACAACTCTGACATCTGGAAATGTTGCAGTCACCACTGAGCTGTTAGAAAGTGGGAGAGAAGCTCGATTGACTGTCGCAGAGTCGAAGTAGAGCTCAGTGTGTGCCATCTTAACCACAGCTCCATCGTAGCCTGTAATCCAGCTCACCACCAAAGCCACCGCTGTTGGCTGCTTGTGCAGACCAAGCTCCACTGTTTGTTTATGCAGCACGTAGACCCGGCCATTAAAAGTGGGAAGCCTGTCAAAAATAAAAAGAGACTTTTCATGTTTGAGGGCTGCAATTGTGGCTCTTGTGTGATGTTTTTTCTCCACACTGACCTACTGCTTTGAGGTCGGGAAGCCGCTTAACCCTGGCCTCTGGAGCCAGCCGATTGGCTGGGCCAAACACGGTATTTTGAATGTGGTAGTGTAGTGTGTGTGCGCCTCCGGCAGAGATACTATGGTTGCGTGCAGTGGCTATGGCTTTGTAACCGAGACAGCCTACACATCATTATAATGGCTCCTTAGGCAAAGAGGCTAAAGATTCTTCAGAAATGTGCACATTATGTTTCCCCCATTGTGTCCTACTTACCTGCCCTCGTGCTCCCCAAACCTCCATAATAAAAGGCAAGCTAAGTAAAGGCTATGACTCAAATAAAGGTATAGTGACATTCCTCTACCAAAACACTTATATAGGCTTAAGTACCTCTATACAAAAGCTGCTTACAAATGATACAAGCTGTTTAAGACAGCTATTCCCAGCTTGCAGCAATTCAAATAATAAAGCAGCGCCGGGAGAATGTGGAAATTTGCTATGTAGTTAACTTGCGACAGCCACCAATTAGGTTTATGATCCGGGCGCCTTTGGGCCACTGTCGCCAGGCCTCAGTCTCCCTCTGATGTCATTACACAAATCTGCTGCAGTCTGACAGAGCAACAGGGCTGTAGGACACAGGGGGAGAAGGAGAAGGAAAGTTGGCTCGGCTCCTCTCCTCTGATAGCAGCAGATAAGTCGGCCTTGGGGCCTCTTATCTCATCTGTGCATCCTGTGCAAATGTAAGTTTTAGTCTGGCAGATTACATCAGCAGAGCCTGCTGGGGACAGAGGCCAGCCGCCAGGGGACCACGATGACTCCCCTCATGCGACAAATGCATCCCCTCCACCCTTCATGGACTAACAAAGTAAGACCAGGGTGTACTGTGGGAGATGACTCCTCTCAGCCAGTTAAAGCAAGTCCCTAGAGGAACCAGAATTAAAACTGTCAACTTCTATTTAGTGCAGAAGTTCACCCTGTAGCATTTGTTTTCACTGTCAGCTGCACACTGTGTGCTGTGATAATGATATTAGTGGACAGCATACCTCACTTTTCATAAACGTCTGTATTACAGCTGTGTGGAGGTGTGTGTCCTGACGGAGGAAGAACACACCGCTGACGTGGGACGGGCTGCTGCGGTCCAGAGACCACAAAGGTGCCATGTGACTGTGAGGGGTTCATTTTAGGATACATAAACACACCCTCCCTGTTTGTCTAAAAGCCTCTCTATTCGTATACTGTATGTACAGCAAATTCCAGTCAGCCAGCCAGACAGGCCGCATCTGGGGACGACCAATGGAAGGGCAACCCCCCTCACCACCCCCCATCCTTCTTTTCTCTCTGCTCCCTGCGACTGTCATCCCACCCAGAGAGGGGAAGTGGTGAGGTTGCAGCGGTTGGCCAGATGGGGCCAGCTGTGTGACCACAGACCTCTGAGGGAGAGATGGAGGGAGGGACCCACAGACCTTATTACAGACCCAGCTCCACACTGGGCCTCACAAACAACTACTTCACAGCCAGTGGCAGCCACCAAGTAGCAGAAACAGCACTGCAGGATTTGTACTAAGGCAGCATAAGAATTAGTGTTACTTTCAATTACAAACAAGAATAACTAGTAGCTAATGTTTCAGCGTGTACTGCACTGCAAGTGCAGTTTAGAAAGTAAACTTTAACTTTGCTGGTTCGCATGTAAAACAAACAGAACAAGTAACTGGAATGACAAACTTACTGCAGTCATATAGATGCTGAATAACCCTGGCAGTTTTGGGTGGACTGTGTTGTACCACAGTCTGCTGCCAACTCATATCAGCTGAAAGCGACTGTTGCTGGAATGCATCGTCAGCCAGATCACAGGACAAAAAGTCTCAGAATGATGAAGTCACTGCTTTGCAATGGTCCCCAGGGCAGTGATTTGTGAGCTAATCTGGGTCTGTCTCCCCAGATTCCAGGTCTTTCTCTCCCTGGGGAGAAACTAATGGGACAGTGGGATGGAGCCACCATGCAGCAGAAGTCTTTTCAGCTCACAGCACTGACATCCATCTCTATCATCACAAAAGAAATAGAAAAATGCTGATTTCATATTGCAGCACGGCCAGCTGTACACATGTAAATGCATGTGTAGCGAGGGCCTTGTTTTTGAGCCCCACAAACACAGCGAATCAAGCCCACTTCCCACACGCAGACAAACACACACACACATACACTTTCGCAGAAGCGAATGCAGAATAAATTAAGTACTGCATATATAACCTTGGCTATTTGCAATTTGTCATGCAGCCCAAGAAAGATAATTGAGGCAACCTCCCAGTATGCAAATAGAATGATAATCAGCCTCACTATAGCAAACACATGGACAGAGAAAAAGAAAAAAAGCAGCTACATTGTTAGCAATTTCTAATAGAGGACACCTATTGACCCATTTTCTCTCAGAAAGCAATTTGTCCCTCCAAAATAAAACTAATAGGTGGCAAGATGAATGGATTAGAGTGGGCTAGACTGGGTGCACTGTGCCACGAGGCACTAAATCACCAGATTATTAGTTTTATGAGCCAAGCCCATGAGAGAATGATTGCTAATGTTCCCAGAGTAACCAAGGGAAATAAAGGTAATGGAGCAATTTATAAATTCTGATTGGTATACATAGAAAACTTCCAGCCCATCTCCTCTGTTATTTCACTGCCCTCAATAAAATACGCCCCAAGCCACACAAACACAACGGCCAGCTATCAGAATCAATACAATCACAGAACCACGAGTGCTTCTTCTGCTCCTTTGTTATTTTTAGCGCAATGCAATCTGACTTGCTGTTATAAATCAAAATAATGTGGGGAAAGGGCAGGAAAAAACCAAACAATCGCCAACATCAACTTCCATTTCTTAACTTCATTTAGCCCATCTGGGAGGCACACGGATGATGATTCACCAACAGCAAACTCTGCATAGGTGAGCGTTATTGATGACGAAGATGCGCTCTGTCTAAAAATCATGCATCACAATATGTCTACAGAGCTTCTCAAGATTGTTGCACCCCAACACACACACACACACACACACACACACACACACACACACACACACACACACACACACACACACACACACACACACACACACACACACAAAGCCAGTCAGACAGACAGACATGCAGAGGAAAGGCAAGCCGCTGAGGCAGACAGGTGTTCTGTTTAATCCACCCAGCTCAGATGAATAGCCACCCTTCACTCATCCTGTTTTTGTAACCACAGAAATTTCCATCATACAAACCCAAATCCCTAATTTCCACCTCTTCACAGCTCTCTGATGTTTAAATTGTATGTTGCACCGAGTCCAAATGTAGTCTGAAATGTTCTGCAGATGTAGGCCCCTCTCATGTGGTTCATGAAAGCAGAGATTTATCTGGTTAGAGAGGGCTCGTTGCTTTTGCGGCCACAGCCCGCCTGCCTCATATTGAAGTCGAGGTGGGTGGCCTCAGCGTCTTCCCGTGTCCATTTCTCAGGAGCACAAACAGCACGTATCCTGTGACGTCCTGCTCATATTGTTTTGTTTTAAACAAACCGCCTAATTATAATTTCATTAAAGTCAAGCAAGCTGTGCTCTGTGTAAGCTAGACGTGTGCAGCTCCCGCAGCTTCTAACGTAATTTGAGCCACTGCGGTACTGAAATTCACACCGAAGTCAAGGTGAGAGGAGGCAAAGCAGTTTAGAAAACAATATGGCAAGATAGGAGCTGGGTTATAGCGACGTGTCACCTATCGGCTCTGAGCAGCTCGTCTGTCGGAGCATCTGTGATAGATTTGTTCTGCAGCCTCACGGAGCTGATGTCTTACCATATGCAGACACAGCATACTGTCTCTCTCACAGACACAGAGTACTTGACCTTTCAACAGCAGTGCTGACAGCTCACAAACTCCTTTTGTAAGTGCAAATCTACTCATATACTTTCCACCCACTTCTTGTTTTTTTTTTTTTTTTTAATGGTGAAACTGCATTGCTCACTTGTGCTTTCACTTCCTTGTCTCACAGGTATGAAGTAACACTGTGAACTGTGACAGCACTACATGCTGAGACTTGTCAAGTAAAGTAAGTGTTGCTTTTGTGTATTTGATAGTCATTGCTAAGTGGGTGATTCAGCAGGCACAATTCACCGCTGTCCTCTAGCACTGTGTGAATTTTTCAAATGCAGACTCCCACATATGCACACTTTGTAATTCCATACTCCCGGGGGTTGAGACTGCCGGCTCATCTTCACTTCACATTTCCTGTTGTGAAATAACACGCAGGAAAAACAGGCCTCAACAAACCATGAGAGCTGAAACTATGTGGGATGACGGTTTTTCAGCTTCTTCTTCCTATGATGATGATTGTTATTTCATTTTAGTATTTTATTCTGATTTTGGCGTGTCGCTTAAATTGAAGCCGCTTCGCTGCTAACCTAAAATGTCAATTCAATTCCACACATCGCTTTCAAGAACCACTGACAGCGGGATGCAAGCTCAGACACAGAAATTGATTTTCCAGTGGATTGATTCCAGCCTGGATCTTGTGCGGATCTTCAGAGAAAGAAGCTGTAATGACACATTCTGTGATCCCACAGTTTCTATACGATGTGGTTAGGTTTTATCCAAATGCGACAAGGCCTGTAATAAATCTTGTCTTACTTCCATCAGATTGCCAGCAGCTGGGAGCTGTCAAGGGAAGCCACCCCAAGCAAAATGTTATTCCAGCTTGTTAGTGTTTGAAGTCACAGCAAGCTGGGCTGCAGAAGCTGCTGCCTGTGGTTTATGGCTTGTGGGGTTGCTCAAGATATGGAGTCTCACTTTCCAAGTCAGGATGTCTCACCGCCATTGAAGCCACAACTGTAGCTGTGCGATAACACAGGCACGTTGAGAAGAAAGGACTTCAGAGCAGATATGTGGTCTTGCCTCAGTGAGTGACAACACAGTATGTGTGCATGTGTGTGCAAGTGTGTGCGTATGTGCGCGCGGGTCTCACTTCTTGTTGTTTTTCCACATCCACCCACTGATGCAGCACAGCAACTACTTGCCCAAACACTATTACTTCCTCTTCTTTCTGCTTTCATTTAGTTACTTTTATCCAAAACAGGTGGATTTTTTTTCATGACACTTGTAAGGGATTTATGGCTCTTTTCATTGTGACAATAGAAGCATTAGACAAGCCAGAAAAAATAGTTTGTATAAAAACTGACGACAGTTGAGCAAATATGTGGAGTAAAAGTGCAATATTTAGAATGTCAAAGCTGCACAAAATAAATATCAGTAATTTACAGCAACTGTAAACCTACGGAGACTCATTCATTTTCACAGGTGCAGAAATTACCATCTAGCATTGCCAACACAGCAATGCTATCGACATAATGTCAATGACAATGTTGTCATCAGTGCTTCTACATGTCACACACATGTCAGTTATAATTAGGGCTCCAGGCCTTTCCTCTTGTCTATAAAATATCAGAAAATTGTATTAAAAAATATCCGTTACAGTTTCACAGAACCCAGACAGCACCTTCAACTTTTGTTTTCTCGTTTTAGTCAGCAGTACAATAAGCAAAATTTTCATTTTGCAATCATTAAAGACTATGAAAAGTGGCAAAACCTGCCACTTTTGGTGGATGAATGGCATTTTTGCCTAAAACAAATGTACTAAAATCATAAAACACTTCAACTGAATGCTTCAGCTTATCAGTACAGGTGTAGTTCTAATACCTGACAGTAACTGTTACCTGTGTGCACTCCCTTATTAGGATGAACTCTCCAAAGAAAAGAGGAGTATAGTTGGAACAAAGTACTCTGTGTGAGAATGGCAGGGGAGAATGTGAAAATGTCTCCTATGTACTGCCATGAATAAACCATTAGAGCTTCACTGAAGGACACGTAGATACTAATTGGATATGCTTGGTTGATTCTATTACACTGTGAAGATAAGGTTAGGCGGAAAGGTCAAGAGGCCAATGTGATGCTCCGTCTGATTCGGTGATAGTTTGCTCCATTCACCATCCCAAACCTACCCTGTGCATATGTGATCATGGGACCTGGTACGCGCACACACACACACACACACACACACACACACACACACACGACCTGAGGGTCAGCTGTCATGGCTGCTGCTCCAGCTTGTCCCTCAGGGAGAGCAGGTAGACAGGCTATTGATCAGCCAGAGTATTATCAGAGCTGAAGCTGTTTATCACGCTGTCTGCTCTCAGCAGGCAGGCTCCGTCTCTAATGGCCCCTGGTAGGGTGCTCCCCGGCACCTGTCCTTGTCACCCCCACACCCTGAGCATCATTGATCCCGTTGTCACCCGTCCTTGTCCCACTGCGGCCCCATTTTCTGTGGGAGAGTGGCTCCTCCTGTACCATCATCTCTGCAATGTTTTTCATTGGTGTTGTCCTGCTGATTACTTGGTACTTTGTCACAGTGCAAGGTGGAAACAATGATGAGCATATTATCACGCTCCGACCTATCACATTATTCATCCTCTGGGAAGAGGCATAAACAAGAGAGAGTCATTATTTTCCTCTTTAGGAATGTCTTTCCTCTTTTGTTCTTAGTAGCTAAAGGGCTAATCCAGGGAGAGTTTGGGAGAAATTACTGACCCTAATGACATCATTGTGACATAATAAGAGTTATTTTCACATACTAATGAGGCCTCTAAATTAAACAGCAGTAGCACACACATAATTATTGGAGTCATATATGCATCCATTGGCATGTGAGTGAAAAAGTGACTGAACTTCTTGCTTTATTTATAACCTCGGTAAACACTTTCCTGGTGATTTTATGGCTTTGGTGGTTACTTTAAAGTCTTATTTAAAACAACATGATGTTCACATTATAATGGCGTAAAACAGACAATAAAGTAGGGTTTGCTTTGAGACCCAGGAATACCTACAGGATGAGTCTACATTATCCTTAATTTCTGCTCATGATGCCAAAATGCCAAACTTTAAAAGGAGAACCCACAAACTAATAGGTGCTCTCAGGTGGCTGCGTCTTTCTTATATTTACAGTCAGTCAGGTATAATTTACCCATTCCCATGTGGACTACTTTGAACCTATAGCAATGTCATCAGATTTACTCTTTTGCTCCCAATGTTGATAACTGAAAAAGCAAATGTGTCATTTTGGGTCAGAGAACTGACGCTGCTGATTTTCTTGGGAGAACAGTTTAAAGACATTACCCAGCTGTTTTAATTGCTGTATGGGATTATAAATGTGTAAATTTACCCAGTGTTTGTTTTCAGTAAGCTTGTAAGCTGCTTTTAACACTTGCCTTGATAGCTTTTAGCCACATATTGTCCTTGTTTGCAGACAAAGCTAGAGTTTATTTTCCATTAACTATGGGCTACCTTGAAGCCCTGTATGTACTCACTTGATGGGATAAACCAGTCACACACTATTCGGCAGTGGTCAATATCAGCTCTGTGTACAACAAAGCTGTTACACTGGCCTATTAAAAAGGAGGCAGTAAATGCCAGGCACCAGAAGCTGAGGCCATAAACAAGCCAGTGGACAGTGGTTTTTCAGAGGTCACGCAGAGTGCTCAGTCGTCTGTGGCGGCTGGCCGGGGGAAACAAAGTGATGAGGATTTAATGATATCCAGCTTTGTGGCTATTGATAGCAGAGTCAATGGGCTGCACTGTGGGTGTCTCTCTGATACACAGCAGATTAGCAGCTCTGTGCCAGATGAAAACATCAGAGATCAATAGGACACAGGGGAGAATCAATAATCGTCCCGCTGCTCTGTGGCTTTCATTTGGTGGATTGCTCTGGTCCTTTATGGCTCACCGTGCTGTCAGCGTGCCATTAACTGCATTCATAAAACATGCATCACAGATCAGTCACGGGCATCATATGTTAATGTCAGCTGCTAATGAATATGAATGCTCTGCTCATAAGCCAAGTCTTTCTCTCATTACATTGCTTTACACCTCGCTGAGCCGGGGGAGCTTGCCTTGGATGAAATGTAAATCACTGCTTTATTGGGGGGAAATGCATGACTATCATACTAAATGCCATCCAGGTGAGAACCAAATATACTCCTCTTGCAGTAGATCAAATTCTCAGTGAAGGCAATAGTCTTGTAAAAGTGCGAGAAATGAGTGCTCTAATTACAGCATCATCACAGACTCTAGGACAAGGAAATAACAGAGAACATTCAGTCATGTCCTTAAAACTATAATCAGCATTACCTGGCTTGTCGCGCTTCATTATAGTCCAGAGATCTTAGATTAATTAGCATTATTGTGCACAGTGAGTGAGAGAATTGGACAGTAATTACATTAACCTTCTGGATCACACCTTGTCTTTTTACAAGACGTGGCTGAGCAATAAAAGATTGCTGCTGCATAGATGATTACTCTTATCCTTGACAGTGTCTGCCTTCCAAATTGATCCAATTAGCCATTCAGGGCTAATTTAATTACTTAGGGCTGCTATAGCCTCTCTATGTTTCTGTCCTTGCCACCAGGATAATCATAACTCTGAGCTCTGGAACAGATTATCTTTAGCACATGCATGAAGAAAGCAAATTTAATCTGATATGGGAAAACATGAATTAGCCGTCCCTCTTAAAGCAGCTGAATGCAAGCAAAAATACCTCTCTGTCCTGGTTTCCCGGGTATTAATGTGCTCTATAGTGAGGTTTTTCTTCAGTGCAGACTGAACCGAGCAGGAGAAGATAGCGAGTCTTTGTCACAGTTATCAGTCTCAGAAGTCTCTCGCTTCCCCAGAATATCAAATATGTGAAAAAAAGTATGTTTCATTTTATACACTAATGAAGGTGAGAGCCGGTTCATATCAAAGAGCATATCCATATGATTAGTATGCATGGGGCAGGCTCATAGTTGATATTAGGTGAAACCGTCTTCATGCACACAGAGTAATCTCATCTGCTTCACTTTGAGCACAGCGGCGGGACGTCGGGCACGTACCAATCTTCTCTGCTCCAGGGACAATACGAGTTTGAGAAATGAGAGGTGGAAGCCACAGCGTTGCCAGCTACATCCATAATTGGCAAAGTGAACAAAATGAGAATGAACTCTGGGCTTGGTTTAACTTCGTTGTAATTAAGATGAAATTCACCAGTCATTTAAACTCACAAATGGACGTTTGACAGAAGGCCAAGAGCCTATTGAAATACTATTGGCGTGCAGTTTCGAAATTCATCTGTCTTTGCAGAATGGAACAGGGGCTATTCAAGTTTCTTTAATCAGCATTCAGGATTGAGATTCCAGTAGAAGTCTGAGTCAAGGTCAAATGGGACTATCAGAGAAAGCAGACAACATGTACAATGTAATTAGATGCATATTAAGCTGGAGTGTGCGCGATAGAAGCGTGTCTTTTCGCTTTATGGATGAAAGAGAAACTCATTTGCACAATATATCTTCTGCCATATGAAAACTAGCATGTTAACAAAAAAGAAAAAAATGCCACAGAGATCCACAGGAAACAAATCTGTTGAACCATACATCGGGAAAACGTGTCTCAGTTTGTATTTCTGTTGTATCTGCTCATCTCTCTGTGGATTTGATTCATGAGCATGACATATTAGATTCAGTCCAAGTTTGGGAGCTAATGAGTTGAAGCAGATCCAGAGACTCGGTGTTCACAACAGCCAGTGGGAGCCACATTAAAGACAGCCTGTTCACAGCTTTGCTCCTACTACACGGGCATTCTTCTGGGCTTGCGTGTGAATCTCACTCAGTCATGAACAGAACGTATAAACACAGCTTTAATCAGGGAGTTGTTTGGGGAGAGTTCTTTGAATCTGTATTTATAACACCAGATCAATGAGGACCCCTGCTTTGAGTCATGTCAGTTGATAAAAAGGAGGATTTACATCAAATATTCATATCCAGTTTCCCTAGAGGATTTAACACCACAGCCAACCACTGACTTTTATCCTATAGGGAGCAAACAGAACACAACCACAAAACTGCATTCTCTGTGAAGCTGCTCCAGATTGGGGCCTTGTGTAAGGACGGCTACAAACTGCAGTGATTATCAACAAAGAGCTGCTTTATGTTTTGAGAAGTAGAAAAAAAAGGGCTCTCTTTCTGTCCTCCTACCCAACCAGTAGCATTTTAAACACGGTGACACTGCAATAATGAGGCAAACTCGCCTTTCTCGTCAGATGGATTTTGTCATTGTTTCATGAAATTAAGAGTTACTTAAGAGTGGACATAGTCTTTTAAGAGCAACAGCACCATAAACATCAAATGATCACTATATTACTAACGATGATAAAGTTTCAGGAATTTGAATGTTTGATGTTACCAAACATCATGTGTTTTTAGTGAATTTGCTTTTTTTTACTCAATGTAGTTGTCATATTCAATAATTTATTCATTATTTATTTCTGATTTATCCACCTAATGAAGGCCTACATTCCCCAAATACATACATTTAGATCCTTTAAAGACCCCACTGGATGCTAACAAATCAGAGCCCCGGTGTTTCGTGGCCATTTAAAACAAAGCAGAACCAACACAAGCATACCCGTGCAAGCCATTTTAATCTTTTAAAATGTTTGATGGTATTTGCTTGAAAGTGAAAGCAACAAGTACATAATTATCTGTCTAATTAAGCTGCCAAAACACAAGCACAGTGCTGGAGCACCTCTGAAACAGTGAGTGCACCATTCATTAGCATGTGCTATAAGCTTATTAATCATCTAACAGCCAATTAGCACACTGTTACCATTTGCAGTGGGTGTGTAAATAAATTCCTGGGTTAATTTCTTCCTCTGATAATAAAGGGAACATTATGAAAATTAGCTCTGTGACTATGTAAATGATCTATGTCGTTAATTGCATAGCAGCGATAGATGTTTGCCATGAACCAGGCTGGTGATGCAACAAATATTTCCCGGGCTGTTAGAGAAATTAAACGGGTAGCTGCTGATTCCCTGGAGGAATCCACAAGCTACAATAATGACATTTACCCAGCCCTCTGGCACACTGATAATGACAATGTCGCTGCTTGGCAGCAGGCCAGTGGGAGGTGAGGGCGATGGCGTGGGGCTGGCAATCATCTCCGAGAAAGACAGACACACAAATATGTGCACACACACACACTCACACACTGGCCACACTGCCAGAAAAACAGTGGGCTTTAAAGACTAAATCAGCTCTTGTATCACCCACTGGTAATTAATAATAATTGCTTTCTAATAAGGGCCATGCCATTAGCAAATTACCTCTCTACTGAAATGCAACCACAGTAGAACATGCTGTTATTGGAAATGGAATCTAATGGGATTCACTTGACCAAAATAAAGATGTGTGCACGCGCACACACACATACACACCCAAGTGCACACACACACGCACACTAAATTCATTGAAAACAAACGATGACCACTCACAGCTAATGGAATTAGATGCATAATGCATTACGACTGTCAAAATAATGTCATCACTTCCAGAGACATCAGACTGATGCTGAATCGCTGTGCAGCTCTGACAGCAGAACTGAGGGGGGATTTCACTGCTGACGTTTCCCTGACAAGTGAGAGATGTTTGGATGTTAGACAAACAAAGAGCAAGGTGGGCTCGGTTTCCCTTTGCTTGATCTCCACCAGCACACCACCTACCCCACCCCATGTTCTGGCTCTGTGATAAATGCTTCAAGCTGGTCTTAACCATGCGTGTGACAGAAGAGGAAATGGAGGCCAGTGCAGACAGACAGGATGAATGGAGCGTTTACTTCGGGTGGCTTCCATAAAACAACCTTCCATGCAATACTACCCCTGTGTTGCTGACAATGTCTGGATACTGGCTGTGCAGCTCAGGCGCTTTGGCAAATACACCCAGCATGGCCGACCGGATGAAGTTAGGCTTCACTAATGCCAAGAAGAAGAAAAAAAAGATTGAGGGTATGGATTGATCTGCCCCTTAGACAAGTTCTAAACTTTTCTTTTTGTGTACGGTCATGTTATTATCATGTGCTTTCATCAAAACAAGAGAGCGGCCTGTGTCGTTAAGCGAGTGTATGTAACTGTTTGGACCACAGCGATTTTGTCACACTGTTCGAATGTTCCGAATTAGTGTCCAACTATCAGCTGCTTAGCCCTGAATTCTCACAGTCAGCCTCCCCCCCCTGCCCCTTCTGCTATCCAATCAGTTAACACACACGTAATACCAGGCCTATTAGAGTCAGCCAAAACTTTCTCAGCCCTGTCATCTGCTGTTGGAACAATTGCTTAATATAACACCAGACTCGATGGAGCACTTACCAGGATCCAATCTTCTGAATCAATAACAACAGGCAGGCTATATTGTTTCAAACAAGGAAACCGTGGGGGATGAGAGGGAGAGAGAGGGAAAGAGATGGGAGGTGGGTCAATACAAGTGCTTGGGTTTAAGAGATGCTGGCTCAGCCGTAAACACACGCACACACCCACACCCACACCCACACACACACACACACACACATTCTGCTCTAAAGTACCACTATTCTCTGACATGGATATGAGTACCACTTCCTGGGCAGAGGGGAGGGCATGGGGTCTGGGTGTTGTTGAGGTCTGAGAAAGGACGTGGCCTCTCACCAGGCCTCTCCACGACTATGAGAAAAGCCGTGAGGTTTAACCTCTGATCAGTAACACAAGAGCTAAAGGGCAGCAGCTTGAAGGGAGACACTGTGTGACTGTCTACAGCCTTTGTCAGCAGCACTGTGGGACACCGTCAAGGAGTGGCAGCAGCGGTGGCATTTAGGGTCAGGAAAGATTTCATTTTCTTGATGATAATTCTTCAGGAGCTGTCCATCAAAGTTGATGAAAATTTAAATTGTGCTGTGAGCAGATGATGAGAAAGGCATTTGCCATCCACATAACATAAATGTCACAGTCTCGCTAGCATAACAATGACAGGGCAAAGCCACCCAGCCGAGCTAATGGAGAGCATTTTTCTAGTAAGTGAAGCTGTTGCCTCCCTAGGGCCTGTCAATGTCAGAGCTGCATGGATCGCATCATTTCCTGTGCCAGCAGGGTGAGCTGGCTGGAGACACCACAAGGTATCGATCTGTCTGTAATCACACAAGCAGTTTTGGCTTCAGAAAAACTTCATCCTGAAGTGCTTAGCTTTAAGAAGAGGATCCAATTTCTTTCCACAGTGCAAGACAGGGCTGAAGGAAGGAAGGTGGGAGGGAGGGAGAGAGATACGGTGTCAATGATCTTTATTCGAGGCCTGACACAGAAGAGCAGACAGATATCGACATGATGCCGTCTGTCATCAGCAGTGGAGGCCTAAATCTGCCCCTGTATGATCCAGTGGAAACACTTGCATGAAAGCGCAGCAGCAGTGCTGAATGTTTTAGCCCACAATCGAATAACCAAGCCTTACAGTTAGGAATGGGAATCAAGAACCGGCTCTTGTAGAAAACTGGTTCCCAGCAGTCATTTTTTCTTGGAATTGTTAGTCTGCCTGCTTATCGATTGTGCTTATCAGTTCTTGCACTTGCAATTGGCTGATTTCAGTTTGCATGTCAGAGGAGGAAAATAACAATGTAGTCTAGAGCATGAATGTGGACTTTTTTTATTGCACAAAAGCACGAGATAAATGGTAAAGTGAAAAACTGCATCCAGGACAGAAACAACCCCATTAGGCTGCTATGTTTGATCCACAACATGCAATTAATTTGCACAAATCTCTCTTTATTTCTCTTTATTTCTGCTTAGTAATGGTAGTGACTCTCAAAATGGAGCCAATGACAACCCAATGACAATTCATAAGAGAATTAATCAATTCTGATCAATTCCCATCCGTACTTGCAGCACAGTAGCTGATGTCAAAAACAAAACTGAGAAATGGGAAGCCACAATTCTGCAATACTGAGCCTAGAGAGCGCTTTCTATTCATACTTATGCATTTCTTTAAAAAAAACAAATAAATCAAGTATCTGAATGACTTTGACAAATCGAAAGTTTATATGAAATATTTAAAAAGCAAGGTGTTTTTTTATGGAAGGAACTGGAACTGTCTATTTTGGGATCAGAAGAGGTGGTCTTAACTAACAGTGAATGGGTGAGTGATCACACCTGCATCTTTGAATGAAGTCAGCGAAGCTCGATGAACAGAAAAAGGATCGAACGAGAGGCTGAGGAAACAGGTGAAGAGGAGGTGTGAACCACAGCATCTTCCTAGAAGAAGTGCTCATTTCTGCCTCTCGTCTCACTTCTCTTTGATGCCTTTACATGGAAGTCAGACTCCAATCTGACTTCAAGTCAGTGTGTGAAAACTGATTTGTTTAGCCTTACTTTGCTTTTACGCTCCTGCCTATAAATAAAGATATACGAGAGGAAATCTGCTCATAAATACTCTAAAACGGATTTTTAAGTGTGAATTGAAAACAAACCAAATAATATCATTACACCTCACTCATTCAAGTCAGGGAACAAAGAAAAACAAAGCTTTAAAATGCATAAAGGAATCTTTAAAAGACAAACCTGACTAGATATTAGCTCACATGTGCAGCGGACCAGCCGCCTGCTGACAGACAGACAGACAGGCAGGCGGCTGTCTGCTCCTCTATGGCTGCTATCAAAAAGCACACCATGACTTCTTCCAGCTTACAGCATGCTACCTGCATACGTCCCCACAGTTGCCATGGTAATAGAGAGTGGCGTAAGTAGTGCTGGGCCAACCACAGACATCAGAGCAGCTGTTAAGCAGAAACATCAGACGACTGCTGGCGGAGGTGATTTATTAAGCCCATGTTCAAAGTCCATCTGAACCATAACAAGCCTATAAGCATGCAACAGATCGAATACATTAAACTGGTTGAGAAAACCCTCTCGCTCTTCATTAGAGTGTTCATATTACATTCCACCATGCAGGGAAGCGCGAATGAAAGGACAAACAATATAGTGAATAAAAGAAAGTGGGGTGTGCTCACAATCAAGCCCACATCTTTTTTTTCATTCTTTTTTTTTTTTGGAGCGTATCATATTTATGCACAGAGTGAGCTATAATTTGCTCATAAATAATTGACTTCTCCTGTGTTAAGATCTCAGGAGACCCTTTCTGTTTATTCACTGCATGGCCTTTGCAGCATGCATAGCATATTAGCCTTTCAGAAATGTCTTGTCAGGTCTGCCACTGGGCTGCGCATAGACACTCCTTTCCAGAACACCTTTCCCTGAATAATAACCTTCAACTAACCTTTAAAACACGGTGAATAATTTCAATTCTATTTTCATATCAATGGCTGAGTCAAGCCAGGCAATTATCTTTTATCCATATACTTTGCTGTCAGTGGAGAGAATAATAAAGTTTTCCCTTGTGAGGAGCTGGAGAATGAAGAGAGAGAGGGAGCCAAAAAGGCAGAGCAAGATGCTGGAGATGCTATCTAAAGACATTAATGTTGCAATGAATTATTCAGTAATGACTACAAGATCTGTCATAAAAAAAGGCTCTGCTAACATCTGCACTGTGTTCTGAGGGGGCTGAGCAGAGCAGGGGCACTGACGCCAGAATGCCTCTGAAGATAAACATGACAAATTGGCAGATCATCTGTTCAATTAGGATTGCGGAGCAGGTGCGTCGGTGAGGTGTCTCTGCCACGGGATGACACAGTTACCAAGCCAAATCAGAGGCATGATGGGAAATACCTTGTTTGTGTGACAGTGATTTAGAGCAAAGCACCAGAAGGATACCCCATTAAAAAAAAAAAAATTGGATATTCCCCTTGGTACTCATTAAAATTCGACTGCAGACGGCACCCTGCCCCTCTCCCCCTCTGTTTCATCACTTCATCCTTCTGCTTTTGGCTCCTCAGCTGCCTTGACTGGACCTTCCAAGATCATTTCTTATTAATCCATAAAACATACTGCACTGGTGATTGGATTGAAGAGAGCAGTGGAGCAGCAAAACTTGAGATATGGAAAAATATCACACATTTTGGCGAGCAAGCAGGCGGGGAGGCAGGCAGGTTGGGGTTGGGGCGGGGGCGAGAGGAGAATAAGTGGTGAACAGGGAATGGGCTGCATGTGTGAGAGATGATGCTGGGGGTGTGGGTGGGTGGAGATTGGGGGGTGGGGGGCATCATTGAGGCAAAGGAGGGAGGGGAGGTATAGAGAGAAGCGGGGAGATGGGAAGAGGGGGGAGTCGGGGTGCAAGCAAGAAACATGTTTTGAAATATTAATCTGTGGTTTTGGCCGTGGGCTGGTGCACAGAGATGAAAAAATGCAGGGGAACCTTTGAAGCGAGGGAATGTTCCCTGAATTTGTGAAGCAGGCAGTGCACAGACGGCCATGTTGGTGGAGAACAACTGGGGCAGGTGCAATGTTTCTGAGAGCCCTCATCTCCACTCTATCCTATACGGCTTATTGGTGCAGTGTGTGTTTAGAGTGCTCCCTTTTCTCGGCTCTGACACAAATGAGATGAGTGTGGTACAGTCTCTTAATCCCCAGTGCCTTGTAAAGCCTTTGAAAGGAATACTTACTGCGGCATAAACTATCGTTCACCGTCTTCAAGCAAGCACAGGCCCCGCGCTCCTAGGGAAAAGACATCTTCCTACACACACTGGCTCTAGCATCATCAAACTTAAGTGAAGAGGTAAAGTGCATAACAGGATATCACAGGATCTTACTGAACCCTAATGACCTGCTGAAATCCTGCTGAGGAACTAATAGATTCAGCACTCTGTTGTGACTGCCCTGTGTGCCTGTTATAACCACGGCCCACTTACTCACAGCCCTGTGTAGCTGAGCGGCTAGCCGCATCACCTCTCAGTGGTATCACACATTCCCAGTCTCAACACAGGACCAAACATGTGCCACAAACCACAACGCACTCGCACACACACAAAAGCAGAATGAAGATGTCTGCAAAAAAAAAATGGCAAAAAGTGAAGGCTCATTAAACACGAAAGAAAAAAATATCTCATTTAGGTGGATAACTTAATATGCAGTCCTCGAATTTACCACAGCAAACACATCCACTATGAAGACAATACATTAAAACACTTTGAAAAATCACATTGGGAAAAGTCATCATCATTAAAGCGTACTCAGGCTAAGTATCTTAGATGAATTATGCTCCCTGCATCAAAAGACAGCAGGAATAACATTGAGAGTGTGTCCTTTTTGTTTCTGTTCTCTGCCAGCACCCTGCTGGGAAACTTGAAATTACCCTCTGTCTGGCTATTCTCCACTAATAATAATGATAAAGTTTTTTCTGCCTAATTATGCAAAGAACTCTCAATTAGCATAACTTGTCCTCTGTGTCAGTACAAACAGTAGAACACCCCGCGGGCCCATGATGGTTTCATTCTCAGCCTGTTTTTTTATTATTATTATTATTCTTTCTTCTTCTTCTCTTTTTTTATTTCCTCTTGTGAGCTAATGAAGATGTACCTTAATAGAGATAGTTGTGGAGGAGTAGGAGGAGGGGGTGGTGCAGGTGCAAAGGAACTGCTGTAGGAGAGGATGCTGTGTTTAGCATGCTGCCCTCTGCAGGCCTCCCAGAGGGACTGCAGTGGTGTAAAAGCAGGCCCGCAGACTCAGTGGAGAGGCAGTGACACGCACTACCTCTCACACAGCCTGCAGCTAAGATTAAAGATGTATGTTTAGGGCAGATCAAATAGCATGCAAAATCCACAGGCCCACAGAGAGAAAACAACACATTAGGAAAGATTTTTAATAAAATCATACATACTATTTGCTTAAGGCTTTTGTTTGAGCCTGGAGTCACATGGCGGCTGATAACGTCCATCAAGCTTGCAATCGTCAAAAGAAACAGGCCTCCTGAAAACCAGAGCTACTATCTGAGATTTGTGCATTTTAAGGACAATGCCGCCCCACAGGGAAACCCTGAAAGGAAGCTCAAACAAATGATGTCTGGTGTAAGATCTTTTTCATGTAAATGTATAATGGTGTGCTGCCACTAGAAGATGGTAATCAGGCCTTACAGACGGACATAAGTGACCCCTGGGACTCAAAGGTGTCATATATAGTTTTTCAGAAACGCATAAGAGTGTGTGAGAGTGAAATAAGACATTAGAAGCTGAGCGAACACAGGCGGGGAGGTGTGTATTATGTACTGCTGAGTGCTGATGAAAGTGCCTGTAAGTCCTTAAGGGTTTGGCAGTAAACACAGCAAACAGACAATCTCCAGAGAGCCCCATCACCCCCCCTCCTCTTCTCTCTCCTCCTCCTCCAATACTCTTTGAGTGGGAACACCATTAAGACCACACTGAGAGCGGAGACAAAGCATTTTCTTAAAAAAGGGGGGAAAAATCAAACCAGATGTCAGTAAACCTTGAATAGATCCACAGCCTCTGCTGACTTGTGCTCTATCGAGTCTCGTCAACACTGAAAGAAGTCACAGCTGAAGGTGTGAAGTGGACACCGAGCCACCACATGACACAGTGATATCCAATCAGTGAACAACGTTTTGACACCTCAGCAGCACTTCAGAGCGCCTGTGTCGGCTCAAGTGTCCACATTTCTGCTCAGTGGGGGTTTGGCTCGGTCAGAAAATCACACACACACACACACTCATAGAGGCTTGAACAATGAGCAGGGCGTAGCACTGTTTCCTGTGAGAAGTGGAGATAAAAGGTCAAATGATAGCGTCAGGTTAGACGTGGCTTTGGGGTCCGGCCCTCTCTGAGATCGGTGAGACACATTAGAGGGACATGTTTTTCCATCACCTCATCGCCTTGTGAAATCCTCTCCCCTCCTTACACTCCATCGCCTCAGGCCCTCTCTGAGAGAAAGAGAGAAAAAGGGAGAGAGAGAGAGAGAGAGGCTAGAGTGAGAAAGGGAGAAAGTGTGTGTGAAAAAGAGAGAGAGAGAGAGGATTTCATAAATGCCTTCATCATTTAAACGGCTGTGCTGTCGCTGGAGTGCAGCATGAATAATTCAGCGAGACTGCTCCTTCTTCAAACAGACAAATAGAACAGGATTACGCCTCCACAAAACAAACGGTAAACACCACAATCAAAACAACAGAATTAATTAGGTAATTAGGGAGACAAAATAAATGTGAAATAATGATAAACTCTTCTGAGACCACAGCTGCAACTCGGTTACAGTACGCAAATATGCAGATTCGAGAGTTCAGAATATATTACGGGCTCAGAAGGATTGTTTGGAATGAATGGCACTCGCAACCATTTTTAAAGAGATGAGATTCGACGCGTAATCCACATCCAAGCACGCTGCCGAGGAGGAATTTCAAAGGCGTATTTGTAAGACAGCCTCGCACAAACCTATATGAAGCCAATCAATCACTGGTGATGAATATTCAAAGCCATCATGAGTTGATCATCACGCAGCGAGCGTGCTGATTACTTTTAAACCCTGGGAAAAATTGACTCGTGCTCTTATTAATGCTTGTACTTGAAAGTTGAACGAGATTATAAGGCTTGTCTGTCAAGAATTTATTTGTATATACACAGTGACACCATTGAGTGGGAACAGGGGGAAAAAAACTGATTTGGGGCTTACATAACTGAAGAATGAACAGCAATCCAGCTCAAGGATTTGTAGTTCATTTGCAGCCCGGAGTTAAGAAGGCCTTTATCTCCTTCTCATTCCAGCTGGAGTATTTCAGCGCTCTATAGCCGATTAAAAGTGTAAGCAAAGACAATCCTTTCTCATCTCGGAGAAATCCAGCCATGAAGAAGGAGTGACAAAAACGTGCGGAAAAGCAGGCCCACAGAGAATTCTGTTTGCCTTGTGACCTGGAAAGGTCGGGGCTAAACTTTGTGCTAGCAGCAATTAATGTCTACAACTCATGCACAGGAAGTGCAGTTGACATCCTCTGGCTTTCATCGCATGACAGACTCTGGCACCGTGAAGGGGGGGGGGGGCTTAGGTAAATACGAGCTATCCATTTCAAGCAATATTTAAATCACATTTCCAAATTGCAGCCCTTGAACAGCAGTTTAGAGCACGATGAGGAGGTGGAGGCATAATGACAGCTTCTCGGGGGTTTATTGAAAGTGATGAATGCTCAGAAGAGGGGATTGCTCGATGTGAATTCATGAATTTGAAAGAGATTATTTAAGCAGAGATCAATTTAAAAGTCTTACAGCTCAGCACTGATGCAATGTTTCAAGGGCTAAAAAAAAAATAAAATAAAAAATACGGAGCACCACCAAAGTGAAAAAAGCATCCCCTGAACAGGATGAACGGTCCTTTTGCCGCTGCAGCAAATTAGCTCTCTAAATCTGATAATGCTTCCATCCAAACTAGTTTCATCAGCACAAGCAAGGCAAGACGGGCCATGACACACTAGAGTGGAGAGACATTGTGTGGATACAGCTCGGCTTAATCTACCCACTGGATATGCAGCAGCAGCAGCAGCAGCAGCAGCACGTTATGATGGGTAAGCAAGAGGATGAAAAACAAGTCTTGATGTGGACCAAAGCAGAAGGGGTCACAAAAATAAGGAACAATCGGCAGCTGTTATGCCTCGGAGTGACTGTGAATTTACTACCAAACTGCCTCTAAACTGCTGGGACTAACTGCATTAGCCACCACTGAATACAAACCCCCGAAGACAACATTAAAGGCTCAACAAGGCAGACTGCTATACGGCCGAGCTATCAAAAGACCACAGAAACAGATCCCCTGTGTCAGAGGAAAGAAAGGAAAATACATCACTAATAAACGAACATGTGATGCAAAGAAGGGGGAAAAATCTGGGACAAAAAGAACGTGGCGCACACATTTCGTGCGAGTCAAATGGAATAGTGAATGAGGAGCTGCTGCTGCTGCTGTCCTGCAGGGGCAGGGCGGCTGCTTTTCTACAGCAGCACATCCCCATCTATGCCAGCATTCATTTACTGATCTCATTAATATCCCCACTCTAAGGAGGAGGGAGACAGCAGCCGTGAAAAAGCCTCCCCCCCCACCTCATCTCCTCCTCCGCCTCCTCCCTGCATCCTTGTGCCTGTTCCACCGGGTCCCCCTCCCTCTCTTCTCATCTCCGCCTCTCTGTAGTTCAGTAATTGGGCTCAGCTCATTGTTATTCAAAACCCTGTAGAACCAATTAGCTACAGACCTCCTGACCCTGGGTTGCTATGTAATGGTGCAAGCTAAAGACTCTAAGTGAGGAAGCCAAGAGCAAAGGTTTTAAATTCCTTTAGTTCCTGATTAATAATCCTGTCAGGACGATCAGAGACATTAAAGAGAAACTCTGGTTCGGCTCCTGCTTTTATGGCTTCTCCCTCATTTCTTGGCTGTCTATTAAAGCTTAATGATGCCGGGGGTCGCTCTCTCTCTTCTGTCTTGTCAGATAAATGTACAGTTAAAGGGATAATGAGGAATCCTGATCCTCCAGCAATCTGGGACAAAGCAGCCCTGTGACCCTGCGGGGAGGTAGTAAAGGGCAGCATGGGAGGATGAAGAGAGGAGCAGCTAGGCCAGCAGAGACAGGGGTGGCGTGGATAGTGGACCGAGATGTCCGGCTTCCCCTTAAGGATAGAGATGAAAGAGCTTGGTCAGATAAAAACCTGGGGAGGAAGGGAGAGATGAGAGGGATGCAGATAACACCCTCATGCAACATTGATGAGGAGAGTGAATGTAAAGGAAGAGTTGCGGTGGAGGCTGCCCAGACAGCCTGCTGCTACAAGTGATTTGTTTAGAGAGTGCCGTTGTTTTAGTGCAACAATAGTTTGCCACAGAGGAAACAATAACTAATCAGCTACCTGCCACGGTTGTTTATTTACGCCTGGTTCAACGAGCCATTATTATAAGAGCGTATATCCATAAAGGCTTTTTGTGTAACACGTCATACCATGGCATGCTGAGGCTGAATTTGAATAACAAACAGCTCTCCAGTGATTTAAGTGGCTTTAACAGGGGACACTTCAACCAGTATGTGAAAGGTGTCACTTACACTAAAGAGAGAGAGCAATCACCAAACTTCCCACATGTCTGAAAAGTTTGCATATGTTCAAATTTCAGCCTTACAGCCCACAATGTAACTGTTTTGATTTCTGCTCCCTTTCTCAAAAAGTCTGAATCGGGGGGAGTCAAACTTTAGATCCAAGTTATGCAGATCCTTGGCTGACGTTGGTGTGGTAAGGCAAGACTGTAAGCACTTAAGACACTCTCACTTTCATAACATTCTCCATGCACCACAGGGCCTCCTGGTGCAAAGCTTTGTGAAAAGTCCACAAAATATCTCTACAATTTCTCTACATTTGTGAAATTTCTATTGGAAAACCATTATAAAACTCAGTGAGTGTTGACTGCTTAGCACCAAATAATGGACAGACAGAAAGGGTAAGCAGCTAAAGACACAAACATTTGGGGGGGGGGGAAGCAGGCGACTAAACGGATGCTAACATTGCTCAGTGTCTGCTGGATGGTTAAAGCATACAAGTTTGTCCCAAAAATGAGTTACTGCAAAAAATAACCATTTTTTTTAGCTTCCCTGTTGAACACAGCTCAGATCTTTCGAATCGTTCTGCTCAGCTTAAAGATGGCAAAATTGGGAAGCAACAAGCTCGGCTCTGTCCAGGGGTGAAATTCCTATCTGACACAGACAGCAAGTGCCGATATTACATTAAACAATACACAGCTGAACTAGGTAAATCAGATCCTGAACTATTCATAACCCCAAATGTATTTTTTACAAGCTTATTGATGGCCTTTCTAGCTGTTGGTCTCAGTTTACACAGCGAATAATTGCATCAAATCCTCACAAGGCACAGAACCAATATTTCCAAGTCGATCCATATAAGGCCAGTAACTTGACTTGTTTGTGAATAATCATCTGTAGGTCATTTTTCGTTTCTTTTCTTTTTTTGCTGCGCTCACACCTGTTTTCTGAAACTCATTTGGAGGAGTTGTGGTGTTTGCATTCCTGGTGCTGGAGTGCTTATTTGGTCCAATTCTCCAGGCTTGGCTGAGAGTTTTGGGAGGATTCATACGGGGTCCTGTAAACACTGGATGCTTAAGGCCCTCAGACACTGATGCATTGCCTCCCAGGCTGCTATAAATCCTTTTACAACAAACTCCATAAACCTCTTTGGTGCCTAAATATTTATGGTTGCCTGAGTTTCCCTTGAGGGTTGTTTTCTGTCAAAGTACCAACAACACTAAGTCATGTGGAGCGACTCCAGACATCTTATCTGGGAGTCAGGGTAAAGGGCCTGGTGGTCTTCCCATCTCCACCAGAGGAGGAACACATAGGAGGAAAGGGCCACTAATGAGCACTTCTCCCTCCATCACTTCTCCTCACTGGCCTCCTCTGTTAGTAGACTCAATTGACCCGCCAAACAAACATACTGCTGCGTGACCTCTGCTGACCAGACAGACAAACAAACAAACTTTTCCGTGTCAAAACTACCAAGCCCATCTCTATCAGGGACCACAAGGCAGTCGATGTCGGACAAACATGCTGGAAATACCAATGCACAGAAGACAATAACGAACATGACAGGCTGTAACTCGACCTGCCTGCTGCGTGACTCGGGGAGTGGGGGAGCAGTCAGACGGCGTTATTGTGGTGTGCACCATCAGCGTGGAGACGGAGACTCGTGGAGGCTTGGGAGTAGATGCAGGTGTGCTGACGGTGAATATTCTAGGTGAAATCTGTAATTTAGCCTGTCGCAGTGTTGCTGCCAGCCACTAAACACAGTGGCTCCTTGAAACAAGTGTCTCTAAAAAAGCAGCAGTGGGCCTGATGAGTCCTCAAGCATCCTTCCCAGCGCTGTGATTACTGACGTTTACCCTCTTTAATATGTGTAATTCCCATTTTCTCTGATTCATGAGTAAGGGCCCTCAGGGGGACCACACTAAGTGGCAGTCTGCCAAAGCCCTCCTGTTGGAAAGGCTCTAAGTCACTTCTCTCTCCACAGTTAGATACAGCGTGACAGTTACAGGTTGTCTCACCCACCTTTATTATTGTTATTTACTTCTTGGAACGCCGATGAAAGCTTGATTATACAATGTCTAATGTTTTGTGCTTCACATTCAGGTGTCACACGGTTTTAGTTGATGACTGCATGCCTATAAAAGGTGCTGGAAAATAGAAACATGATCATTTGCAAACGTTGGCTTTCCATGTGCGGCAAAATGCTACATTAGAACCCATATAATGACCAGAGTGCTTAGAGTGGCCAGGATAACCGACCACAGAAGGCACCACAATATGCATTTCCCTAATCTATTTTTCATTATGCCCATATGTAGTGAGCACATTTGTGGTCTTATGTAATTACAGCAGTCCTGCAGAAATAGCACATTTGTGAAGGTTGTAATGCTAAAATGATCAGCAGTAAAAAATAAAAATAAATCATCGGGACTAAAGTTTTTTTGGCCTGGGAGGCATCCGGGGTTTACTTTGTTTTTACAATAAATAAGAAAAATATGTACTCAGATTTATGCATTTGGCTGAAAAGGGGCCTGTACATTTCAGCTAAAACCTGAGCTGCTTAAGAGATGACATAAGAGAGGAGAAAGAAATGAGAAGCATACAATTTATTTTTAACAATTATAAACAGTAAAAAAAAAAAAAAAAAAAAGCTGGGAGGCTAAGTAACCAGAAACAGGTCGGGACTAGGAATAAAAAAGAGCTTCTTAGACAGGCAGAGCTTGTCTAAGTAAGTAAAGGAGGTTCAGAAATCTGCAAAAAATGTCATCCACGAATTACGGAACAATTTCAGAATAATGATCCTCAATGTAGGATTGTCCAGACTTTGACAATCTCACCATCTACAGTCCACAATATCATTAAAATATTCTGAGAATCTGGAGAAATCTGTGTGCACAAGGAGCAAGGCTGAAAATCCTAACCTTCGGACCTCCGGGCCTTCAGGCAGCACTGCATTAAAACAGACGTGATGTCGGTCATGAAAATCACTGCATGGACTCAGGAACACTTTCAGAAATCACTGTCTGTGAACACAGTTCACCGTGTCATCCATAAACAAGGCTGAAGCTCTATCACACCAACAAGAAGCTGTGTATGAACCATTTGAAATGGACTGAAGCAAAGTGGAAAACGTCTGTGGTCAGACAAATAAAAAATGTTTAAATATTTTTGGAAGCGGGAGAGGGACCATCCGGCTTGTTATCAGCACTGCATTCCTGATCGTATGCATTTGTGCCTTCGAAATTGACAGCTCGCACATTTGGGAGGGCACCATCAGTTCTGAACGAAATACGAAATTCTATCTTTGCATATATGCTCGCATCCAGATGACATCTTTTTCAAGAAAGGCCTTGCATATTTCAGCAAGACAATGCTAAACCGCAAACTGCATGACTTGAAGTGTCTTGCCCAAGGACACGACGACCGAGACTGACGGATCCGGGGCTCGTACCGGCAACCTTCCGATTGCGAGACGAAGTGCCAACTCTTGAGCCACGATCGCCCCCATTTTAGACAGCGCCCCAACTTTTTAAATTTGTTTAAATTGGGTTTATATAATGTATTATGTCACATTACATTAAAAAACATATAATACATAATAAATAATAAGAGAAGCTCAGTAATAGGTCAATATAGTACTAATATTGAGTTTCTCGTTCTTCCTAGCAGGAGGTTTTCTTCATCTTCGCCACGAGAGAGAATGTGAGAGGTAGTTATTCTGTTTAATTCCCAGTTAGTATTCTTTTCATCTCTGGGTTAGAGAGTGTGCTGCAGGCCCAACACAGAAGGCTCACTGTTGGAGAGCAGCTACATGATGACAGACCCACCAAGAATGTTACCCTGACCGCCATATGTAATACAGCACCAGAGTTCCCTTATTAAGGAGTGAAATAATTTCCACCAAAGTGGTTGGTGGTGCTGACAGCTCAGATTAATGCTCTCTGTAAAACAGCCAGAATAACAACTGCTCCTGCACGCATCGTGAAAACTAGTACGTTTGACTGAGGGAAGCCTGCCAGCTCTACAAATTCATGCATATTTGGGTCTGTGAACATCTGCCAGCGCAAATAATTTATGCTGTTCTCTCAGCTAAGGGGCGATGAATCCCCTCTGAAAAGTTTTCTCCAACTTCTACAGTAAGGCTGAGTGTGCCCCGCTCCTCTCCCTCCCCTCCCTCTTCTCCCTGGTGTGAAGTGGTGCAGACACACGCTCCAACCACAGACCAGGCTCAACGAGGAGCATCCCGAGGCGTGTGGGAAAGTCCCAGGCACCACTTCAGTCGATCAAGAGCCAACTGTTTCCTGTCCCTCTTTGGGCCTCAGGGTTAGAACGCGCTGTCAAGGCCATATCGACAACATCCTCCGTGCTGGAGAGCGAATGGGGCCTTGCCTTGGGTGGGATCTCTACAGCAGCCCTGCACGCACAGCAGATATCTGCATGTGTGCTCTGCTGTCGGGGCCCCGAAGACGTGTTTCTCCACTGGAGCGATGAATATCTTATGATATCGTGGAGGTGGATCAAAACATTTGGGCTCTCTGACACTACGGCACTTTCAACAGCTCCGTTGTTGTGTTCCAACACAATGGTATCAGGTGATTAAACATCCGAGGGGAGTCATATTGATATTCAAAACGCCACCACCAACAGATGGCATATTAATCATTAATTGATTCTGTGCCATTTTTTTCTTTGATCTACAGCACAAAAATATGCACTAATTTTTCCCCACTATGTGCTGCTCTGTGATGATAGACTATTTATGAGCGCAGATGAAACCTAACATTTCCTCTCAAATCATAATAACACAGTGCTGTCCTGTTCCTGCAGTCAACAAACCCAGTTAGACATGAAGACAGCTCATGCACCATTAGATCAACTTACAAAATGAATAACAACCATCAAAATATTTGTGTCATTATACACCTGACAGTTAATTATAGCATTTGAAAACATACCTGGAAGCAAAAAAGAAAGTAGTAATTTAATAAATTAACAGTTTGCCCTTTGACTCACGCGGTGGAAATGTGTGGGAGGAAAGCCTAGAAAAACCTCAGATCAACTCTGTCAAATGTGTGTATGCGCAGTGCACTGTCTGTGTGTCGGGCTCTCCCCTCCCCTCCTTATTATTCCTCTAGGCTTCACCCTGTCTTCCCAGTCCAAACTAGTCTCCTGCTTTCCTCCAGCAGACTGACGGGAGGTCAGCCTCGGGCCAATCTCCGGCAGCCCCAAAGAGGAGCTGCTGTCAACAAGCAACATGGATAGTTTGAGCACCGAGGGCACTGCTGTGGCACGTCAGGGTCAGGAAAAATCACTCAGCTTAGAACTGACCAGCAGCACAGTCGGAGGAGATGTAACTGTCTCGGTACAGGCCTCCTAAAGAGATATCGCTGTTAGATTCCTGCAAACCTAAAATACGTCATCACATCTCCTGTTGAGAAATGCATTCAGAAAAGCAACTATTTTTAAAATATAAAACATAAGCCTTCTATTTTACCACAGTCTAATAAGATTATGTGTTGATTTATTGAATATAAATCCTGATTCTTGAAGCTGAATCCTGAGAAAGCTGGATCTTGTTACCTTGTTAGCAGTGGACCTCAAAGTACATCATACACTTGAATGCCAGATAGTTTGAGATTCTAGATTAAAAAAAACCAATACAAAGCAGCTGTTCTGTTGTCAATTCAACCTTCATGAATCTAATAATGCTCAGCTGTGTTAAAAAATGTCCTAGAGATCTGCTGTTTCACCTTTGTAGTTAATTTTTGAGGCTACAGCTGGTGTTGTTAATTCTAAGATCTAATCTACCATCAGATGAATGAGGTGTAAAAAAAATATCAAAATAAAATACTTGAAACACTTTAATCAAAAAGTAAACACTGCAAAGAGGCTGACATCAGAGAAAAAAAGACACAAATTGATGCAGGACTATGTTAAATATACAGAAATACGTTAGCTGGGGGTGCTTAATAAAGTGGCTGCTGAGTGTGGCTCTCAGCTCTGATGCTTATTTCTCAGCCAAGCTTGCCCTCTGCAGGTTACAAATATGACCGCTTTACCACCTGATTTTGATTTCACAGTAAATAGTTTTATGCAGCTGACTTTTAATTCGAATTTTATCTCGGTTATGGCTGCGGCTCAGGAAAGTGGAGCAGTTTGGAGCGCCGATGGTTCGATCCCTGACACTGTGCAATGAATGAAATGTCACGTGAAAGTGGTTCTCTCATTTTCACTCATCACTAAAGAAGAAGGCCGCTCAGAAGGTCATGAGCTGACTAGATTTGCCACTAATTGCCCCCCTACTGTTTCAAGTGACAATCTATAGAAGAAGGTTACAGCACTAAAGCACAGCACCTCATCCTCACAGAGAAACTTTAAACTATTAAACCGTCCTGTTAGTCATCACAATACGCCGTATTTGTTTTTAATTAAATCTCCCTATGATTTGTTTTATGGTGATTTGCTAAAATATGTTGAAGGTGCACACATTCCTGATGTGATCTGACTGAAAAAATAAAATGAAAGAACAATGAACGATCAGGATATTCCATCTCAATCTCGAGAGGAGTCAGAGGTTAAACGACACTCCGGCCTTTCATTTATTATCTCAGTGGGTGTTTTCAGAACAAGCTCATGAAAAAAAATCTCAATTAGCATAGAGACAAATCTACAGTGAAGAGGTGCAATCGTACCCAGACACTGAGGCGTGGATCAAAGCTGCGGGGGGGAATAGCAGATGAAAGAGGTGCACATTAAACTGTTTACTAAGGTGACATGAAAAGCTGTTTTAGCTCAGCATTCAGCCTAATGAGGGAGAGAGACACCGGCTTATCTTTTTTAGATATTCAGAGCTGCCAGTTCACAGTCTTTTTACACCCCTGCTCAACATCAAAAGAAAGATTGAATTTTCTGGCAAGGTAATGTCTAATATAGTGAAGTCCCTGCAGGTTAAATTAACGTTTAACTGTTTCGCTGAAGGGCTCATTTACATTTTCCTCTCAACGCTTTCACACTTCAGTGAGTACTGTTCACGGGTTTCCAATCTGAGGGCAAAGATCGGTGCCTTGAGGAGTCATGTGGTTAATCTGAGGAGGTCTAAAAGAAGATTAACAAAAGGATGAATAGAAGTTCACTAACTTTCCTGTGATTTTCACGCTGCCTTTGATGGATTACTATCAGATTTTGTGCATTTATGGTCAGTTGGGGTTCAAGCAAGAGCACAAAATATAGCCCGATTTTACAGGTGTGACTCTGATTGTAAGCATCTTAACAATGATCAAAGTTTTTACAAAATTGTTGGCATGGCGGTAGACCAGTAAAACTAAGCAATAATTTACTCCAGAAAACTCTGGGAAAAGCAAATAGTTAAGCAAACAACAACAGCAAAAAGTTAGTGATTGAACAATCAGTAAGAAGAGGGCCCACAAACCGGTATGGTCATGATCTGCTGCTCTGGAAATTGAAAATCAGTTCCAGTGATTGTGCATCCATCCTTTCCTTATCTGGGTATGGATCGCGGGGCAGCGTAGCTATCCCAAACTTCCCTCTCTCTGCCTACCATCTCCTTTTTTCTTTGTTTGAATACAGAGGTTTCTCCAGGGCAAGCCAGGATAAATAATCTCTCCAGCATGTTCCCAAAATACATCACCTAGAAGGCATTCAATAGGCAACACAACTCGCAGGATTTGGAAATACAAAAATCAAGGGTTCCCTTGCAATAACAAGGACTGATTGCCAGAGAGAGAAAACCTATCCTCATACAGCTGTCAGTTAAATTTAGAGCATAACAAAATGACTATGATGTGGTTAAAAGAGACAATACAGTTACTGTTTAACAAAATAAATACAGCTATTACAGGCCCCAAACTTTCTCTTTTTCTTCTTCTTTTTTTATGGAAATGGAAAATTTCAAATGTAACGATGACATTCCTCGGATTCTGCAAAGTATTATGGAAGTTCTTGACTCCCTGGAAAAATGCTGGTATGTTCACTTTAGGCCTGTATAAGCAGTAATACAACAGTGTAAATAGACCCAAATACAGTAGTCGAGTAAATGGGTTACTCTCCAGCAATGCACTGGGGTGGCTCGTGTTTCACTTGAGAAACATCACACAAGTACTAAACCTCTGAGTGCAAATTGAGCAAAGGCACCAACATACTCTGAAGCCCTCACAGTTCCTTACTCTCCCACTGGATCGAGATCCTGTGCACAAAACCACTACTATGCCACATTGAAAACAGATGGATCAAATAGTCCTTATCCTTTATTTGGACTGCGCTCTGTTATTGGAAAGAATCTCAGTACGAATTACCAAATCTGGCCGCCTTTCAGGAAAACAAATGGACACAGATGTAGTTTTCCATTTTACAGGCTGTTTATGTCTTGCAAATTCCTTCTCCAGAAGAGTGGGATAGGCGTCTTTCATGTTTTAATGGCTCAGAGTGACCGCAGCCCTTTGTGGCAAACGCTCTGTTCCAATACTAATGACATACAGTCACACAAGACTCTGGCAGCAGTGTGCTGCTGAGGCTGCCTGCCCATTGTGTAATTAGTCTACCACTAAATCCTAGTCTGGGGAAACATTCACAACCACATTAAACACTGACAGTCTTTCACCTCAGAGAGCCTGAAACAGATGGATGCGTTCTGAGGGAGTAATCGAGCACAAATGCCTTTCATCAGTCAGTTAAACTGATAACATTTGTTTTCTAATAATAGGGGGTTCTCTGCCATCACTGCAGGAGTTTGTCTCGAGTTTACAATTTGGACTGCAGACAGACAGTTTGGACAGAAGACGACTGGATGACAGTCTTCTTTTTTTTTATTGGCATTACATTTCTACAGTAACTTAATCTTTCTCTGGAGTGATTGCCTCACATGTGCTTCTGATAGAGAAAACTTTATTTGGGAGAAAAAAGCAAACCAACCAGCAAAGCTGATAAGTATACCGCAAACCAGAATATCTTGATTTGGACCGTTCAGGTCTTGTCTGGCTTTGCACTTATCCTGTGAAATCCTGCCATCTGGTGGCTCTCACGAAACATTACAGTGAGCTTGTTTGGTGGGCACAAAAAAATGGGGGGATTTTGTAGTTAAATAGATTAGATCAGGATTTCGACCTGCATCTTTTCCACTGACAACATAATGATATTTTCAAGACAGAAGACAAATGTTTGTTTACTATCAAAACAATATTGGTGAGATTCTCGAGTGAGCAAGCGTTGAAATACAAACCCACATCCTCACCACTGAACATTTTAATACAAATAGCAGAGGCAGCTGACGGGCAAATTGCACTTAAGAGTGCTGAACGGGCTCTTCCAGAGGATCTGGAGCAAAAATGTGAGTATATGAGGTAAATATAAATAGTGTTTTGGTTGAGCTGAAACTTTTATATTATATTTTTAATATAGCAACGAAAAATGCAGACGAGTAAAAGTAAAAACTTTTCCACAAGAGGAAAGGCTAATTTGCTTTAATATATAAAACACAACCACAAGTCGTTGCTGGAATACTCTGGTAAATCCTGACTCTGATCATTCCCAAAGGGCAGTGAACTCGGGCCGTTTTGTGATCTCTGATCCAAGTGGTTTCTGCAGACCTTTCTGAAGTGTCTCTTTTACTTGGCAGATCAGAGCAGACGTGAAGGAAAAAAAAAAAAAACATCACTCAGACTTAAATCTTTCCCATTTTGGTGAAGGCCACATTGCGCACATGTCTCTCTCATCTGTCAGATAATGACAGCACTAAGGCTACTTGTCACCTGGGTCAAATGAAAGCTCTCACACCAGAGGAAACCTCTCGGTGACCCGACCTCTGTCTGGGAGCGTGACGCGTTAATCACAGCAGTAAATGACGCCAAAGCAAGAAGCAGGCGCTGAGGTGTCTCCCTGAACGGATCTGCAGAGAAGTCTTAGTTTCATGTCAGTCTTCCTGATGGGCTGTTAAAAGCCATCAGGGCGCTGTGATCTCAGAGCGCACTGCAGTGAAAACACATATGGTTCTGGTTGAGGCCGGGGGAAATTGGATTAAAGAAATTCTTCTTGAAACGCTCGGCATCGTTCTTGCCATAACAACTGCAAGCAGCTGACAGATGAAACCACAAATCAGCCTGAAACTAATATTTAGCTTCTCTTTTTCATGTCGACTCAGTCACAACAGTGGAAGACAAGCCAGCTGGAGGGGACTGTGCTGAACAGTGGAGAGAGGTGAGTGGAGGAAGGCTCTCTGGATGTGGACAGATTATTATATTTCTTACCTCAACAAGGTGAAATGATTACAGCATGAAAGCGTGTTTCGGGGTTCATATAGTAAGGCTTTATTTGCACACGGGTCCCTGATTGTTGTTTTAAGACAGGCTTGAAAATTTGCGGCCCTATAAATTGTCCCTCAAGTGGCCAGAAACTGTTCTTAGGCCTGAGCGCAGCACATGCTTTCCATCACACAGATGTTATTCCACCGCTGGCAGTAAAAGAGTTGGGTTTGCTCCCTTTGTTCAGATCATCAGAGCAGGAGAATCATCTCAACCAGCGTGAGAGGAAAAAGACAGGTGTCTACATTTGAAATGATTCTTTAAGTGGAGCATTAAAGGCTTCACAGAGAACAGCCTTTTAGGTGTTTAAATTAAGACCATCTGTCCAGTTCATACTAAGTAAGTCATCAGTTACATTTAATTTCTGCAGGAAAGAAGGAATCTTGGCTGCGGCCCTGATCCGGCACTTAGCTGAAATAAAGCAGAACAGGCCTGGTGTGGCTGACACTCAAATATCCCTGTCTAAACAGCACAGACCGAGACAGGATGATTTAAAAGACTAATTAAATCGTTGTTAATCCTAGCTGAAGACAAATATTTTCACAGTAGGCGTTTTGATTGATCATAAGAAAAGCACAGGTGTTGCTACTAACCTTGCTGATAGCTCAACAATGAGTCATGACAATGAGACAGCGTGCACAAAACCAGGACCCTGAAACTGAGCTGAAATTCAGGCACAATTGATTTTCTACACCAGCCCTGTCACAATGCCTCTGTAAATGTAATAGAGGTCATTTTGTAAAGTACATATGTTCTTCTAAATAAAGTTGAGTAATTTCAACTTTGAACAAAAAGTATTAACAGCAATTGGTTGTAATGACACAATGCATCCGTTTTTTCCCCCCTTCCTTCATGGAGTGTAAAGATTTCTGGGTATCCAAATGTTTAAGTTCAAATAATTCACTTGGAAGAACTGTTATGGTCAGTGGAGTTATTTCAGTTATTTAGTGCAGACTTTGGGTGCAATGTGGTGTGATTTATCCAAGAACAGCACTAAAGTTTAGAGGGTGATCTTTTTAAAAGACTAAACCTCATGTGGTCAACTCCATCTTCAGGCTAGATACCAAATTTTAGTCCATATTGACATATTAGCATCACACCGTTGCAGATTTGAGGGCTGCACATCCATGATGTCAATATCCCATTCAACCACATCCCACAGATGAACTGAGATCTGTGGAGGCCATTTGAATACAGTGAACACTTTGTCATGTTCAAGAAACCAGTTTGAGATGATCTGATTATGGGAAATTGTAGCCAAGAGGATAAAATGACAACCAAATGCCAAATGTGACAACAGTATAAAGCTTGTTTTCTATAGCATATATTTTATATAAATGTATTTTAACAGTAAATGTTGTAGATTACAACAGGCACAAAATAGCCGTTAAAATATTTAGATATGGTTTTAAATATTTCAGTGCAATGGCACTGCTGCATTTGTTACACCATCAAATGCCCCACATACACTGTTAGATAAGCCAAGTAATGGCTCATTCACATGACAGAAGTAGATGCAACTTTAATCTTTCTGATTTGGCTCTGCAGACCTCAGACATAATACTTTTCTAAAAATTATTTTTTTATTTTTTTAAACACCATGTACTAATTAAAAATTTGGTCTTTAAAATGACTAAATGTACAAGTTGTGCATTTAAAAGCTCACTGTGTTTCAGTGTTGAGTAATTTACATGTTTACATAAAATACTTGAAATGAATGAAAACTAAATGAGAGCAGAATCAAAAGATGGAGAAAATAAGTTGTCAAGCACTAATGTTTGCACTTAAAACCTCCATTTGTATTACGGATCTTTTAAAAAAAACCAATATCTTCTATTAAGTACACATTTCCTAAAAAGGCATTAAGGGGAAAAAAAAAAAAAGTCCTAGCGTACATTCATTGCATAAAAGAAAAGCTTTGTTATTGGTCCTTGCTCATTAACTATGACGCTGGGTAAAAGAGTGAAATTCAAGTAAAATTAAACTTGAGCGAAAAGTGCAAAATAATATTTAATCTATTAAAAATATTTACAGCATATTATACAACTGACTTGTCTTAACGGGTTTCATATATTTCAACAAAATATATGAAAAGAAATCTGTACCTTGGTTGTAAACAACTAATCACATCTTCATTTTGATTTTTGTAACGCTCCCATAAAGCACTACATTTAAAAAACAAAACAAAGGATCTTCACGTAAACACGTCTTTAAACAAAATGTAAATGTAAGGACAAACATCTGGAGAATGGTTTTATTAGAAAAATGGTGACAGCCTACATGACAAATTAAGCCAGCATCTGAATTAAAACAGGGAACGTGAAATTCTTCTCTCTAAAGAGAGAAAAAACCCCAAACAAAAAAAAAACTACAAAGTGGTACTCAAAAACATACCAGTACAGGAACAGCATAATCAGCAGCTTTCCACATGAAAGAAAATGGATTTGTCCAGGGATTAGTGTGACATCTTGCTCCAATTCTCCTCTACATCGTCAACAGATCTCTCACAATCCGCTCTCCAAAGGCGTTTTGTGAAAACATCCTTTCAACTGGGAAGAATGTCTCCAAACGTCAACACACAAAGCCTTCTGATCCGAAAATAAAAAAAACCTTACACTGCCTTGCGGTGGTACTCTGGAGGGGCAACTTCATAGTCGCTTGCATTGAAGAGCGATGCAGAGTTTTTTACAAGATACCTGAAATGAAGAAACATTTTACTCATCTCTGCTGAGCTTTGATAATCATCATGAGCCTCGTTAAGATTCCTGAATACTCACTTGAGGAAGTCCTGTAGGTAACTGAGCAGCAGTGCAAGGCTCTTCTCATCCAGGGGCGTGTACGCCAGCATGGCTCCGATTCTCACTTTCAAAACCAAACAATGACAGCCTTTTATAAGTCATGTGACCACTGACCTCAGTTTCATTTATAACAGCTCATTGCAAAACCATGCCTCACCCGCACACTTTCAATTTAAAGCAGCCCTTATTTTTAAATGTTGATGCTTGCATATATATGTGTGTGTGTTTAATACACACACACACACACACACACACACACACACACACACACACACACACACACAAAAAGGATAAAGTCGGGACTAGACAGAGAAGGTCAACACCTCTACACTACTACTGCTTAAGCAAAAATCAACACCATCTAAAGGAGGTGTGTGTGCAACACTTCTCTCAACAAATGTTTTACCGAGCTTATGTCATTTGACTTTATTTATGATGCTTTGTTATGACAAGAAATTAACTGAGACAACATACCCTGTAATAAACATGGCATCGCAGTCAGGGCCATAGGCTTTTGGCCAATCACAAACCTCTCGCAGTTTTGTCTCTGTACACTGCCACAGGAGACTTTAGTCATATCTTAATTTATTTTAAAGTGTAGACTCTCAGTTATAACTGTTTATCAAGACGTATAAATCATTTAGGAGTTGCAGCTATTTTTCTATCAAGCCCCCGATTTTCTGAGGGTCGTGAAGGGATTAAAAGATCTGCATGGGGGGGGGGGGGGGCTGCAAGCTTCAACCTGCCACACACATGTAGCTCTTGCAATGTGTTTGTGTTCAAGTGTGAATAACTAAGGGTGGGCTGCATTCAATTTTGAACAGTTCTCATACTTATGTCAGTTGGGTAATGAATTGCTGCGTTTTGCCTTTTGTTTCTTTTGGTTGGATTATCTCCATTTTGAATCTGTGGACAGATTTGCTTGATGTTCTGGCCTCAGCTCACCCCAGAGTTAATTCACCAACTTAACAAGTGGCTTTTGTGGCTCCTTGGAACTTCGTGTTTTGTCCATGCCAGCCCTAGATGGGGTATAAACAGCCTCCAAGCTATCAATTCCTTTTTATGATTGATGCTGGCATATATTTTTCTGATTTCTCGGGCACTGCCCTGACACTAAACACCTGTCTAGGCCCAATCTTATCTTCACAAAGCATCCATAAAAGATGGACCGAATCCAGAAAAGAATCTGACCTTTTATAACCTTAATTATGACAATGCCAATAGGGAGTTATTTTGGGCTTAGTCCAAGTTGAGAGATGATGAAGTTGAAAAACTTTTGGCTGTGCCTTCAAACTGTGGTTACAGTGGAAATAATACCTCCCCCAGATCAAAGAGTTAATTTCCAGTAACAACTGAATCATCAAGAGATTTTACAGTCAGCTCTTTCAACACAAGTGAAAAGGCAGATAATCTTTTTTAAAAAAGCATCTTTGCATCTTTGGAGTTTTATGGTAGAAACAGCTCAGTGTTTAATATGTTAAAGCTTAGACAAAAACATGTTCAATCATTTTTGTGCATTAAGACCTACAACACACATCTGATAGTTTTATAATATACATTTGCTAATGGTTTATATGAATAATTTGATAAGAAAACAGGACAATCTTTAGCTCTTCTACACAGTTTTCATTGTCTAGTTCTTTCACCAAACATGATGATGTGTAAGTGCTTTTACCAAAGAGTCTGAGTAGGTGAGGAGCCCCATAGATCTGAGACATTGGTGTATCTGGGTGGTTGGCAAGGATGTCTGCGTACTGAGGCCTCTCGAATTTGTAGAGAAGTTGTGTCCCCAGCATAACATTGAAATATTCACGGACACCAGCAACCACCTCGTTTACAGCAAACTCCCTGATCAGTGAAGAGAAAACAGAAAAGTCAAATCTTTACTCTTAGTATTTGTTCACCATGTCCTAGAAACATTTTAAATAAAACATTTTCTCTCTCTGCATTGCTTGCACCATAAACAGTTTTGCTTGAGAAGATGAAAAGTAGAAGTTTTTACTTGCTGTCTGAGTTTCCTCTTGATTTCTTGTAGTTTGCATAATCTTCAAGGACTGCGTCAACATTTTTTTTGGCAGGTAGGTGGAAAAGCTGAAGAAAAACAAAATAGAAAGAAATAACTTTGGAAATGTTGTAGACAAATACAATGTATAAAATGCTGTGAAGTGAAACTTGAGTTTAAGGTCAGTGCTTACTAACCTGCTTTTGCCGTGTAATCAAGTCCCAGTCGTCCACAAGCCAGGGTTTCAGCTCCTCCGGGATTTTCACTTTGACCTCCACTCGATTTATGAAAGTTTCCTCCTGAGTAAACAGGAGTGCGGGGGGAAAAAAAAGAAAAAGTTAATTAAAAGAAAGCTTTTAACAATCATGTTTACACACCTAAATGGAAACCAAGCCTCAGAAACATTTCATAAACAGTGGTTTCAAATGTAGTTCCTGCTACACTGCTGCAACTGCAGTGAATTAAGGCGTTTTTACACCTATAGTTTGTTAACTCTGGTCTGATGCAGTTCATGAATTTGTAAACTTGTAGCTTTTTCCCATGGTTTCGTCTCTTTTCACACAGAAGATGCCAATCAAACTCCAAGTGAGCCAAAATGCGTCACTAAAAACGATGCAACAATGTTCGGTATGCTTACTCGAGTCTGGAGTGAGAGCAACAAAAGTAAATACAGGAAACAGGTGCTGTGGTCTGGAATAGTGGATAACATGGAAAATTTAGTCCTAACATTTGTATTTTATCTGGTTAATATTTCACAGTTTATACACGCTGCAACACTCCAGAATGCAAAGCATTCTCGGCTATAGCAAGGTGTTCCACTCAAACCTATAAACAACCATAAACAAACCGCTCTGAAGTTTGTTTGAAACCAAAGAAAGATCAGCTCCCCCAAAGGGTTTCAGTGCGGTTGCTCTGGTCTGCACCCAAGTGCGATTACTTTGTTCTCATAAACCACATGAGGAGAAAACAAAGCAGCCTTAGGGCTTTTTTATGGTTGCCGCGTCGCTTGTGTAGTCTCTTGATAATTTTCACTTCACATCTTGTGCCATGTTGGTCGGTCGTGCACCTCTTGATTTTTGCGACTTGGTGCGTTGTGCTCGGCTGAGCTTGTCAAAGGAACTTTGCAAATAAAACAAAAACAAAACAAAGCTTTGACAAAGCTTTGGTTTCCCGGTTTGACTTCTCCCCATCAGCGCATATGACAAGATAGTGTCTGAGTGGCGACACCTATCATTTAGGAGAATACTACAAACTTCTTGCGCCTTAACTGCAGGCATAAATGGCTGCATCTGTGTGATGGCGTGGCAGTGAGCAAAGCGACCACTGCAGCAGGTGTATTGGCACATTAAGCCTGTTCATTTTCGCACAGTCTGGTATTATTTGACATTACCAACAGAAACAAAATTCTGAACTTACGCTTTCCACAGTTGGGTCAACACGAGCTCTTTTCTTGCGTGGAGGATGGGTTGGATCTCCCCCTGAACTAGTCCCTTCTCCTGCTCCAGGAGCTGCACAGACACAGCTTTAATTAACTGCCACTCTTGCCTTATAATGAGTCAATTTTAAGAATCGCATTTATAAATTCTAACATTGTAAGACAATGTGATGTACTTACTCTTCTGTTTGTTCTTTTTGGTTTTCCTACAAACAAAGAAGAGCTAATTAAGTGTGAAGTGTTAATATGAAAAGCAGTTTGGCAGCTTATGTTACAGAGGAAAACAAAACAAAAACTCACACATCGTTTTTCTGCGATGCAGCAGGTATCTTCTTATTTGGCGCTTGACCCCTCATTTTTCCTTCTACATAATGGTCTCTGTATTAAAACAAGTTCAGATATTCAGGAATAATTAATTTGTACCACACTCACTACACTTTCACAAGATTTAAAAATCACTGTAGCACGTGACCCAACACAGTTTTTGTAGTACTATGAATAGGCATGACACATTAGTGTTGGCACTTGCATAAAGGGATTTAGTACACAAATAAAGGGGGGGGGTTCTAAGTGGGACATTTACTCGAGCATAAAAATAACAGATTAATGTGTAAATAAAATTACAGGAAAATATTCTATTAAGACTGAATGTGCTTCACTTGTATAGTGACTCCATAGAGGCCCATTGTGAGCTAGACTAAAACTCTGTTGTGTCCCAATACGTTTAAAACATAGCACACATTGTGTGCTACTGAAATTGGATGAAGGATTTTGCCTAACTTGCTCCAACAGTCATAAGGAACTCACAGTCAGTTCAAAGTCGATAGTGAATAGAAAAAGAGTATTGACGTACTGATTGGCCCTCTGAAGCTCTCTCTGTTTCTGCAGATTACTATCCACATACTTAAGCACCCTGCTTTCAGGAACCCATTCGTCCCAGCTGGAAGACACAACATCAAAAGAATGTAAGCACTTGTTAAACAGTTCCTGTACAAACGTTAATCGGGATTTATTGGAACCAAAAACTTACTTCTTATTCCACCCACTGTAATGAATAAAGTATTTGATTTGTTTGTCCTTGATGTTTATCTTAACACACTGCAAAGAGAGGGATGACTCATTGTCAAACACAGACACAAAGAAGACGACTGAATGAGAGACACGCTTAATTAAGGCAGCTTACCTTAGCTTCGTAGAGCAATGGCCCATGAAAACACAGCACTCTTTCACCTGAAAAGATAACAAAATAAGGACGTGAGTAAGGCATTGACAGGAGAGAAGAAAGAACCCCCCCCCCCACACACACACACACACGTCTGGTTTGCTATCCTCGTGGGGACATCCCATTGACATAATGCTTTCCCTAGCCGCTTACCCTAACCATCAAAAATGAATGCCTAACCCTGACCCTAACCATAACCTAATTGTAACCCTGGCACTAAAACCACGTTTTGAGTGTGAAAATTGCTTTCAACCCCGTAGGGACCTGGATTTTGGTCCCCACGGTGCAGAAACTCCCCACCAGTATAGTATATGTCAGATTTTGATCCCCACCAGGATAGTACGAACACACACTTGAATTTATTTTAGATGTTGTCCTAACCACACAGGCTCAAGAGTATACATACACTCCTAATATTTGATTGTGTCTCTTAGCAAGCTCCATCTCAACCAGATGCTTTTGGTAGTCATCAACAAGCTTCTGACTGGATATCTGACCCCTCTTCTTAGCAGACTTGGTAGAGGCAATATAAATTTGTTGGATTCCTGGCCAAGACATACGGTACAACTTTTTACTAGGGATGGAGTTATCTGATCATAAAACTTCTCCAGAAGACATTTGACTTGTTCATGTGGCCAACTGCAAATTTCAGTTGATCTTGAAGGTGCTGATTTTGGAGCTGGGGCTTATTCTTGGTCGGCACCCTGTTAGTCCGTAGCAATGTAAAACTCAGTGAAACCACAGTGATGGTGGTATTGCAGCGGTTTCCAGTTCATGGCAGGCTTGAGACTTGGTGGTTTGTGGGTTGTTCAACTTTTCAACTTGAATAAAATTATAATCTTCTTCTTAGATCTTTACCTAGTTACTTAGACTTCTCCAACTGGTCCATCAAAGTCCCATTGTTCAAAGTATTGATTGATTGGTAATTTATTTCAACATGTGAACAATACACAAGTACATTTAGAAAAGAAATAAGAGAGAAAAAAATACTATACAAATTACATACAAAAAACATTCTGATTAATTTACATGTTGAAAGGGAGTGGGAAGAAGTATACACTTATTTAATCCCACCCCTTTGCTATAAATTATCAGTGAATATTTAGTCAGCTTCCTTACTGATATAATTTGTAATAAAAATAGTGAACAGATTTCTGATATACTATATACTATAATATCACATCATGAATTTTTTGTTTGTTTTTAAATAGAGACATTCACTTAATTTAAATATTTTCCTTTTCTTTATAGATCGAGAAGATCATATTTTTTTGGTATTGGTCAGCCCAATTAATGCTGTCAAACAAATGTTTTCCCCAGACAAAAATAAATAAAAAATAAAAACTACCAGTTGTAGTCAGTCATGATCACCAACAAGAACTTAATGCGCCTTGGTCTTGTCATTTAAAAAGACACTGTAGAACCTTAAGCACTACTTAAAAGCTTTAAGTGAATGTATGTATGTATACATTTGAGCCTGTATGTATACTTTGTGTACCACGTTCTTGGTTGTTAAAGTCATTAATGATGTATACTCATTCGTTTTCCAGGGTGGAAAAAAATACCATGGCATTACATGCCCATAACGACTACATATAAACATCTGACCACAACTGCATATTTAGGGAAGTTTACATGAAAACTCGACTATTATCTCACTAATATGACTAACTGTCAAGAGAACATTCTGGTCACTGATAATAAAAAGGAAGACTTTTACTAAATAAATTTAACGTAGTCCTGCTAGTTAATTTAATAACTTAACCACTTGTATATAATTCAACAAATGAGCGCCAAGTCAGCAGCAGGCGGTGCTAACACGCCGTGTACAAAAAAAGCTAGCTAGGACTCAGCTAACAGTCAATGAGAAGCTAACGCTGCATGAATGAAAATATAACCTTCAGTTCAATAAAAGATCTCGAAAACACAGTTTATATAGCTTCTTACTTCTGAAATTGGTTTGTGTAGTAATGACAGGACGAAATAAACCACCAAAGAGGCGAATAAAAACTCCCGAGTCCCATTTAGTGTTCACAGTAACAACAATGAGAGCTAATACGGCTAGCTGTTTGTTACGATCAGTAACTAGCTGACACTTTGAAGCTTTTCGGCGACTCCAGCACTCGCTGCTGGTACAAGCCTAACAGAACAAGAAGGAAACAAACTGTTACCTTCTTGAAATTTAGGTTTCGGGTCCTGTTTCGGCGCCATTCACGGATTAAACTATCAAAATATGGGAAAAATCGCCAGCTCCCATTCCAGTCTGCAGCGGCGCCGCTTTCTAAAAACGTCATGACCGACGCGATGACGCTTTAATGCCCCGACTAAACCCACATCCACACTCCAAATCAGCAATGAATGCAAAACAGGATTTCTTTTCACATTTACCTTACACGTTTCTGCCTTCTGCTGGACTTTTGAAGCATCGGTGTCTGTTAAAAAAAATAAAATGCAGGCTAGACAACAAGTCATGAAACGGCTTTAAGCTAAAAACAGCTGGTTGTGCCCATGTCCTCTGAGACAGACCTGTGGTTTGGCTCGAACGCAAGTGTGCTATTAATTAGTGTCATATGATGAACAGATGCTCCAAAGACTGGTGATTTTATATATATATTATTTTTATTTGGTGTTTGTTTACGTTAAGTAAAAGTTTCAGAGTGGGTTGGCAGGTTTCTGTTAGTTTTTGGTTTTTTTTCAATATTATCATTATTATTATTTTTTTTAAGTGGGGGATAACTGCCAAAAGCAGGTTTTCAGAAGTTCAATATAATATCAATACTGTAAAAATAAATAATAATATTGATCATGAAATGACAATTAACATAAAATTTGAACCAACGCAGTAAATAAATAACTAAATATAATTTTAAAAAGGAGGTAAAATGTCAACAAGGTATGCCATGTTTAGTGTCTGGATTCTGTATACAATGTTCACCAGTTAATTTCTTTTACAGAAACCAGAGACCAGGGTAGAAAAAAAAGTTTAAAAACATATATTTTTTCTTATACTCCCAAAAATTATAATTTCAATAGTTATTAAAAATTGCAATGAATAAATAAATAAATAGATAGAAAATAAATAAAAACAATGCAAATGTGTATGTAACTGCACTACCTGCAAGTTACTGCACAATGGCATTAGTTAACAAATTAGATTGTCACTACTCTCCAGCATAATATAAGACAAAATACATACAAAACACAAATTGTAAATGATAATTTCATTTATTAATGTAAAAAAGAAAAAGATAGCCAAACCAACTGGTGCTATGTTAAAATTGTCCCCTACACCTGATAACTAGTTGTGTGCCCCTTGGCAGCAGAAACTGCAATCAAGCATTTGTGGTAACTGGCAATAGATCTTTCATATCACTTGGAAGGAATTTTGGCTCACTTTTCTTTGCAAAACTGTTTTAATTAAGCATTTTTGAGCAACCTGTGTAAGGTTATGTCAAAGTATCTGATTTGGATTTCAGTCTGGACTTTGACTAGGCCAGCACAGCACATTCAAAGGTAGACTTGCAGATGTGTTTTGGATTGTTGTCCTGCTGCATAAATCAAGTGTGCTTGAGCTTCAGGGCACGGAAAGATGGCCAGACATTCTCCTTCACGATTTTCTAGAAGAGAGCAGAATTCACAGTTCCATCAATTACAGCAAGTCATCCTGAAGCAGCAAAGCAGCCCCAGACCACCAAACTACCACCACCATGTTTGACTGTTGACTAGTAAATGATTTTGTTGAGATGAAGAAATCATCTGCTTCTGTGGCTCTGTGATTGGTTGCAAACAGGAAACTTTTAAAGCTGTGATGGACAGGAATATCACTGAGGTCCACCTTATGTAACAGACTGATTCAGCTCCACTACCACAAAGACAGATACAGGAAATAATTTATATCTCATGCTACTATCATCTATAATTCAAATTATCTGTCTGGCAGAGTGTCATCTGGCAGATGTATTTTTAAGGACTGCATGGTAATCACCTCATAGCAAAAAGCCCCCAGTTGGGCATGACTGAGTGAGGTTTACATGTTCTCCCTGTGCCTGCACGGGTTCCTTATGGGGTACCTTGACTTCTTCCCACAGTCCTATAATACTGATTTCAAAATGACTATCGGTGTGAATGTGAACATGAATGCTCGTCTGAGTCTCTGCCACAGACTGGCAACCTGTCCATTTCAACTGCATGAAAAAAAAGTTCTAAATACAGGGTAAATAACGTATTTTGTATGGTAAACACAGCAGGGAAGTGGACTTTGACCATGCTGAATGAATAAACAAATGCAGAAAGCCTGCGGCACTTTGTCAGGTTTACATACTCAACCAAATTGAGAAAGACTTAAAAAGTGACATTTCCTGTATATGTATGCATTAATATTTTAGTTTAGTTTGGTTTGTAAGTACATAAATATCATTTCAGTTATTTTGTATTTTTTGAATATGCCATCACTCCTAGTTTAAATTAACCATTAAAACACAGGGATACCCCGAGGCCATTTCCACTCCTCCAAAATCAAGAAAACTACTAACAAGCAAATGTGTACAATGTTGCTTTTCTTTCTTCTTCTAATAATAACTGCCAATGATATTACGTAGCTTTATCCTTTTGTAACCTAAGACCTTGATACTGAAAAACAATTTCATAAACAATGCAGATTTCTTTTAAGTGCCACGCCGCTCCTCAGAGACGGTACATTTTTTTGCTGGCGACATTCAACCGAGTGATTTTGTTGCTATACTGAATGCTCTCAAAAGCTACCAGAGAAGCAAACGGAGCTGTCCTCACGCCATCTACAAAACATGCACTTCCTTGTATTGGTTTTAATTCTTACAAATATCAAACAGCACAGTAGACCTCGCAGCCGTTCAAAACGATCAAAGCTTCTATTGAGTTATTGACATCATCTGATAGCAAAACAGACAAACAGAAAATGTTACAATGCATGTCAAGCAACAATGACATCTTTAAATAGCATTAATTATATATAATTACAAAAGAAATGATCACATACAATGACAGCAATGCATGTTCATTAATCAAACAAATGCTGAAAAATATATATGATAATAAATAATTCTAACTGTAAGCACAAGTCAAACAAAATAAAGGAAAGGGAGGAGTCCAAAGTAACATAGATGATTTTGAGTTTTGGGCCAAAAAAAAGGGTGTTGTGATTCACTCAAACAGGTGAGCTTTCAGGTAATTTGTAGACACACATAAAGCTGAAAACTACTCAATTGCACATTGTAATGCTTCACTGCTCCAAACAGGCTCTCTGTAAATTAAAAAACAAAAAGCAACAAGTGCTAAAATCAAACCCAGTGAAATGTATTTAATCCAATTGCACTCAGTGAACAGTTTTACACCTTTCAAATATAGCATTTCACCTCACGCGGACCAGAAACTAGTCTCCCATTGACGGTGGAGCAGAAATTTATCGGTATCAACTCATCAATTGTGTTTTTTTTGTGCATGTTTTTAAGAATATAATATGCAAAGTAAAACAACTACACTTTGAGAGAAAAAAAATTACACAATACTGCAAATCTAAGACTTATATAAAAGGTCCGATAGTGGTTCTTGCTGGACCTGTGCCCTTCATTCACACAACAACAACAAAATAAAATTAAAATAAAAGTGTTGTCTTAACAATACTGACTTCTCCCAATTTATGTCATCCAGGTACAGTTTGAACAATTTAACATCGCTCATGTTTGATTTGAGTTAAAGAAGTGAGGAGGAAAAGAGAGCACTTACGACAATAGAAGGATCTAGCATTTACTCCTGCATTTCTAGTGGCAACAGTTCCTAGAGGCATAGGGAATGCTTCTTTAAAAAAAAACAAAAAAAAAAAAACAGCACACATCCTACATAACTTACATCATAAATAATTATTTAAAATAATGACCACAGCATGAATGTTCTACTGAAAAAATTCTACAGTGATGGCAAAAAATGGCCGATCTTTCTGCTGCCCACAGCATGTCAACAGAAATAAAGCCATTTAGAAAATAAAGAAAGTGTTACCCATTTTCCTGTTTTGCTGAGACTTGCCTTTTGTACATCTATAACAATGCCCTTTTGCTTTATATTCTGAATATTACGCTCCATAAGGTTGTGACCCCCACTGCGTTCTGTGCATGTATACTGAAATAATGCCATTGACATGAATTATCGAAACAAAACCGTAAAAACAGGTACAAAAGGTACAATTTAATCAAAGGACCACATGAAGAGGTGTGAAAAAGTCTTCAGTATTCACAGAAAAATATCAACTGAAGTAACTCACCGGACAGGAAGCGTCCTAAGTTTATATACATATGATAAGTAAAATTGAAAATAGATTTTCCTCTCTGTACATAGCACTGTATTCTTTCATCTTCCTCTTCTTTATTTACAAAGAACTCCTGCTCTCGAGGTCTCCCTTGTCTTTCAGTTCTGAGTGGATCTAGTCAAGAGAGATAATGTCAGATATGGAGCCATAAATGGCCGCTGCAGCTGCTGCTGCTTCCACTGAGGACCTTGATAATCCTGAAATGGAATGGCTGTCCCTGTCTCTGTCCCGATCCCGGTCTTTGTCGCGGTCCCGCAGACTGCTCGAAGACACCAAACTACTGGTGCTGCCGCTGTTGCTGCCTCCGTTGGTGGCAGCCAATGTGCTGCTCCCCGGGGTGCCTGGCTGTTCATGTAAGAGCTGAGGGGAGCTGTAGGGCAGGAAACGGTTGAGGAGCAGGTCATGATCCTCTGAGGCTGAAGCCGACGCAGCTGCTGCAGCAGCCATCACCATATTGTAATGCTAACAGGACAAAGAAGAGTGACAACAGTCAAGCATACTGTGAAGAAATATGTTAAAGCCTAGTGCTATATTTACAAAACTTCATGACACTGAAGAATGGGGAGAATAAAACAAACCAAAAAGCAAAAACAGATGACCAAGTTTTAGTTTTAAGACAAACTACTAAGACCTGTGCCTGTCTGACTGCATGCATGCTTTAATATAATAAACAGTAGTTCAACTAACAGCTGCTAAAGATAGAAGCAAAATGGCAAATTAAGTTGTTTTAGTGAATATTAAGTTTAAGGTTGTTCCCAAATGTCACTGGCATGTTTTCCTGTGGTGTTGAATGGCGCTGTGTGTGAGTGATGTGCGGGCAGAGAGTCGTGCAATTTGGAAAGAGGGATGCAAACCAAGTTACTTTCATTAGTAACAATCTACAAAGACAATCACTAAACGCCTCACATGAAGACACCAGTTGTTGTAAGAGGATAACAGAAAACTAGTTTTAGCAGAAATCTGAGAATCAGTTTTCCAAATGACCTCAGATTTGACACGGACCTCAGCGTACACCTGCAAGTAGAGCAGGGCGATATGGCCAAAAATATTTATCACGATATACATTTGAAAATTTGCGATAACGATATAACTGACGATATAATTGATGCGAGACAAAATACTCCACAACATTACTAGCGCAAAAAGACAACCTTCCATTAATTTTCACTTAAACAAGAAGCTGGTTTTTATGTACATTAAAGCTTTATAAAAATGTAACAGTGCAAATGCAAATTCCTTGCTGAAAGTTTAACCAAAAGGCATTTCCAGTAGAAATGGGCTGACATATCCTGAGCATAACCATATATAATATCCACTGAAGTTAAAAAGAGGTGCTTTGCAACATTAAACTGTAGTGTGCAGTACATATTTTTTGGACCATAAGGTGCACGGGATTATAAGGCACATTGAGCTAAACAAAGCAGTCAGATAAATCAAACTTTATTAAACTCATTCTTCTTGCTTCCTCCACTTCTGTTAGTGATGTGTCCTGTGTGTCGAAGCTTCGAATCGTGCGTCGGGTAATCGCGGGGGCGTTTTTCTGAAGCGCGTATCGAGGCTTGCTTTGATTACGTATGCAGTGACGTTCGAGGCCTCGCGGGCAGTCCGTACCACGTGACTGATTCAGGGACTGGTTCACCGGTTCGCGCCAGATTCGAAATAACATGGGCAGGAAAACAGCTGATTCCCCATCACACCGTGTTGTGGAATTGGATTACGTACGTGCTACATAGTTACTTGTGCATTTCTTCTTCGATGGAACCAGTAAGAAAGAGATGTTTTTTTTTTTTTAATTTTGTCTCTCCTAATAAAGTATGCACACAGTAATAAATATCACAAATGATAAACACCAAAATATAAATAAACAACACTACACATCCTATAATCTGATTTCTGTCTTTTAGTTTATTAAAAAGTGAAGCACCAAACACTAGTTTGTGTCATTATCCAGATGTACATAAGGTTTACACATCATTATAATCAAAGAGCCCGCTTCACTTGAATTGTCCACTTGATGGCGCAGTAGAGCAAATGAATCATCACAATGCTTCGAACCATGAGTCGACCAATTGGATGGAAAGCTTCAGTTCATCATGAGGCTTCATCTCACCATCACTAACTTCTGTACCATTGATTCATTGATGTTGAATTCTCTGGCAGCTGCTCTATTCCCATGTTGTTGCAGTATATTAATGACTAGCCTTGTATTGTGGATGGATTATCTCAGTTGTTCTCCTGACTGACGTTTGGTCCGTTTACAGCATCCTGCCATGCGATTGCATTTGTCTCTAACCATGAGGAACCTTAGTGTTCATCCTCCAGCTTCACTGTTTATGTTATGCTAACATAGCTGTGTCGCTAGCGATCACGTAGCACATCATTATATACCAGCTAGCCCAACTTCAGTAACCCTACAAACGTCACTGCTGTTTAGTTTCCTGCCTTCATTTATGTTGGAAGTGATAGCAGAGCTGTACGTTTGAATTTTTTCAGAAATCTCTCAGTCAGAACATGCTATATCATGCTTAGGTAACTAGCGAAACTAGCGAGCTAACTTCCGCTAGCTTCCTGCTAACTTCTAACTCCGTTAAATGTAATAAATTTTGTTTTCATGGATGCCTGGAAGTTAAACTGAATTGTTACACCTGGTAAAGCAGCAATGCTGATCGTTTTATTAAAGATGAAAGAATTTAGACAGTTAACTCTCAGTGATGCTGCAGTGTTTGTTTGACCTGAAGTATACTGAGTTTAGGACCCAGATTACTCCCAGATTTAAGAGCATCTTAGTCCGACAAATACAACAATAACGACCTCGGCTTGCATGTTCTGCAAAAAAATGTGCTTTGTTGTGTATCTGACGGACAAACACCAAACCAGTTCCACATCACTGAAGTTGCACCATTTTTACAAACCAATTCTGGTTCATCTGTTTCACTCAACAATCGGCCATGTGCGTATGAAAACAAAGGCACTGCGCATGCGCGTTTTACTCCCATTCTATCGCGATATTTCATTTTCCTATCGTTGCCTAACATTATACCGGTATTACCGTGAACGGTATAATATGGCCCAGCCCTACCTGCAAGTGTTATTTGTTAGCGAGATAATAATTCAAACAGCACTTTAGTAACTTAAGTATGTGAGAAAAAGTGAGGTTGCTGTATGTACAGCACTAAATGTATGAATAAAGCTTAGTTTTGATTTGCACAGCTATCACTGGATAAAAAACATCTGTAAATTTATTTAATTCAATGTACAGATCTAAAGATTTGTCTTACTGAAAATATATCACTCTTTTACAATCTATTTAGGCGGGTTTGTGGTCGCTGGATGAGAATGAGTAACTGTACCTGATTGTCGCCTTGAAGGAAGGAGAAGAAATTTTGATCTGTAAGAAAAAGAAACGACTTTACAAGCTGCGTTCAGAGGCATGAAGTCATTACAAGTGAATAATTTACAACCGATGTATTACAATGAAAATTCCCCAGGTCTCCAGTATATGGAATATTTCACACAACAAAAACCTTTCTTTCAATTTAATCGACACATTAGAGCCAAATATTTTTACGGAGGTAATTTGAATATCTTTTTATTTTATTAATCCCTCCCAAAAAGCGTCCATGTTCTCCATTTTTTCAGTTTCCTTTTCGCTCAGTGTGTAAAAAAAAAAAAAAAAAGTTCTGAGAAAAAGTTTTTTTGGGTTTGTTTTTTTTTGGAAAAGTAGCATTTAAAGTAAAAATTTAAAGTAAAAACACCTTCCCCAGTTAATTACACTGGTACATTTGATAAATTATCTGATTAGAGAGCCAAATTATTCAGTACAACAATAAATGTGTCCTGATAAGGAAAATTTTGTAACAAAAACCAAAGTCTTATCATTCTCAGCATGCTTTTAAAAAAAAAGAAAAAAAAGAAAAGTGTTACAAAATTTCAACTGACCACTGCACGAAAACAAAACAGAACAAAAAAAAAAAACAACCAACCAAACGAACAGGTTTTTGTTTCTACTGTCTCACCCTTGCGCAAACCTACGTGACTAATGTACACTTAATGACTTACAATAATCACTGTGAAGTTATCTCCCTATGACATGGCGACATTATCCCTAGTTCTGTCTATCAGGAGGCACACTCATGCTGGTAGTCAGATGACAGAATTTAACACATACACGCTATGATGGCAGTGAGATAAAATTCATTTCCTTTAGGGAAATTGACGGGGCTACCTGGCAGGTCACTGGCTGTGTGATAGTAGTGGCGGTAGTCCTGGATGAGAGGTGGTGGGGGAGGAATGTAACTGGTCTCCACAGGTGGCATGCTGGGAGCTCTGCTCACAGGTGAGGCCTGGCTGTGCAGGTTTAGTACTCTGGGAGGAAATAACATCATATGTTTAGAGACAAAAGCAGACAGAGTTGAACACATTTTTTACAGTCATCTCACTTCCTTTGCAGTTTCATGACTTACCCTTTGCTTGCAGGTGGAGAGACGGGTGACAGCGAGGGACAGGCTCTTTTAGGAGGCGGCTCGTCATCTAGCTCATCTTCTGAGGAGCTATCCAGTGTCAGATCGATCACATCTACTTTCTTGCAGTTGTCATTAGAAGACCGTTTGTGCTCATGCGCATCGGTTCCAGACAGATCTACAAGGAAACAGCAATGTCAGTCTGCGTTCCCAGATCATGGGGAAGATTAGATTTAAAGATTAAAATCAACTGACATACCGCTGTCTACACCGTTGTAGGAAGCAGAAACCTCCTGCACTTCTTTCTTTGACCTCATAGGGGCCCAGCTTCCATCTTCTTTGAACTGGATTTCATCACAGTCAGAGCAGCTATTCAAGATTTCCATGAACAACCTAGAAAAACAAGCCATTCCAATTCTATTACAATAATCTTAAGTACTTGTGAGTCACTTAAAAGTCAAACTTCAGAATTACAATACAGCTGTGATTCATCATGAGCAGATTGAGCAACTGATACTAAATAAACATAAACAAGGATTTGTATTATTGGCAATTCCTGTCCAGGAATCCAGTCCAGAAACAGCTGTGTTCAAGATAGTCAGGAGACAATAAAACACAAACCAAAGAAAGTCTGTTTCAAGTTAAAACAAGAAGTTTAACTGAGTTTAATTGCTTATAAAGCTACACGCTATTTATGCAGCATGCAGTTTTATTATTATTTATCTTGACAACTGTCAGACAAGCTGCAGGATTATCCTGATAAAAATCAGGAATGCAGGATGTTAAAGTTAAGCCAACTTTAACTTCATAACCAGATGACTGCATCCGTTTTTGCTAAAGCTGTCTGATCAGCAACATCCACCCAGAACAAGTGGGTTTAATCAAATTAAAAAGGCATTCAGCGCATCCCTTTTTTGCCAATGTTAAAGAAACCTGCTCCACCCTTTCTGGTCAGAAGACGACTGGATTAACATTTCTACAAAGTAGAGGAAGGAGAGCATTTCTGACTACATCATACTAAACGGATGGGCATGGAACCATACCCGACATTAAAAAAATAAAATAAAAAAAAAGACGTGCTCACCCGTCAATAATTAGGTGCTCATATGGTGCCTTCTTGTCACAGACTGGACAAACCCATGTTGGCTTCTTCTCATTCATTTGAATATAAAGAGTAGCATCGAAGCACTGGAGGTGTGAGCATGTCATTGCTCGGCAGGGGATTGTCAGCCTCATCTTCCCCAACTAAAAAAGAAAAGAAAAGAAAGATAATTCGATAAATGTCGCTTTCATTGACTGACACAGTGATCAGTTTTATACTATATAATAGCACAGAACAAAAGCAACAGTCCCCAACCACTTTACATCCAAATACCGTAAACCTCAGGTCACTAAAACTGTAAACGCATTTCTTGTTGCTCTAACAGCAGGCTAAGAAGCAACTAAGAAGCAAGGAGGATAGTGATGAATGGTACTTACAGGACACAGGAGAGAAACTCTTAGACTTGTGGTAGCAATCTCACTCTCTGGATCGGCCGTCAACTTCTCTTTGACTGTAAGCAAAACAAAGTGCTAGAGTCACAACTTTTTAATGTTTAATGGAATTTGTTCTTTGACACACTTAAGGTTCAAAATGTTGCTTGTGTAACAATGTTTTAAGGTTATTATAGTTTGTTGAACTAAAAAAACATAACAAAACTAAAAAAGTGGAAAAAAGTTAACATGTATTGAAAAACTTTAAAAAAAAAATAACATAAAAGAAAAGCTCTTAAAACATTATATTACAGTAGAGTCTTCACCTTAGAATATAAAATGCCTTGAGGCGACTGTTGCTGTGATTTGGTGCTACAGAAGTAAAACTGAACTGAACTGAAGCACAATGTTGTTGCATAGATTTATTGAGACCAAACATTGTTCCCAGTGTGTCTGTGTTAAAGGAACAATTGTGACCTTGCTACTGACAAATTATTTCATATTGCAAATATAAAAAAACAAACAAAGCTAAAGTAAAAACTAAACACTTTAAACATTAAAAACCAAACTGAAACAAGCAAATTCAGGGGAATTACTCTGATAGTATTGTAGAGTCCCACATACAGTAAGGACTACAAAATTGTGAAGCAGAAAATGTAAGCTCCACCGTTGGCCTTTGTTCACATAAACAAACAGAGGGACTTTTCCAGAGAACATATGAGGAATGCAAAGAAAAGTACCTTTACCTTTGTTTCGACTCTGTGGTCAGACCAGTTAGAAAACTGTAGCAGAGTTACTGTATGAAATTTCTGTTTCTTAAATGTCATTCTCACAAATCATGGGGCAGATCCAGTTCTTTGTACTTCCCAATTAATATCGTGACTTACTCAGAGCCCTGGAGTGGTCAGGGTTCCTGATTCCTTTGGCGCGTAGTCTTTGCAACAACACCGCTGACGACTGCTGTCTGACCAAATACACAGCCATGGAAAAACACTGAAAAAAAGAGGAAATAATAAGCAAACCAGGTCATGCTGATGGTTCATGTTCTCCTCACAACTCCGCAGACCATTTGTTTAAACATAAAAAAATGAGAATCCAGTGTGTTTACCCTGCCAATTTCTGAAGTCCATGACACCACAATTGTGTTGGGGACTGTAGTAGACAGCCGGACAAGAGACGTTATGTTAATGGGGCGACTGGGCCTTTTTGGTTCAACTCCATTTTTGGTGGGAGGAAGATATCCCTATAAGGAACACAACAAATTTAGTAACTCACAGTCACATTATTAAACACTGGAAATGCTCTATGACAAGCAAACAAAAACAAAACAAACACCAAGGACTCACCGGAAGATTACAAGGCTTTCCATTCACCTTCACGCACAGATTTGGGGGGAAATGGTCCTCCTGGGGACAGCTTGTCTCCGATAAGCAAAATCTGAAAATAAGAGAAAACAAATTGCATCGAGGATAAGTTCAGATGTTGAGGAAAAAATGGCAAACACAATTTGTTTCTGTTCAGTTACCACTTTGACAAAAAGGCTGGCTTTCTTTCTTTCTTGCTTATTTTAGGTTTTCGGTTGTGTCAAGTACAGCCATCTCCATCTATGATACAGGAGAGCACTTCTTAACGGATGTCATTCACCAGTTTTTAATGTCATTAAGTATTCTCTGTCATATATATGCTGGCTTGGGAAATCCTACAGGCTAGACTGGATAAATTATGTGTTCTTTAAAGCAAACTTCCCCTTTACTGTTTAGTGTGGTAACAATGTGTCCACATCCAAATATGCTTGTACTTTTCTTTGATTATTTTTGTAATCCCTCATGTCCGTTGTGAATATAAACAAAAGCCTGAGCCCCCAAGAGAAAAACATGCCTTGTATCCTTCACTGTTCATTTGAAAATTTGACCTCAATGTAATTCAACTCAATTCTTATCTTTGCGTAGCTGGGATGGGCTCCAGCCCTCCAGCCCCCCCCCCCCATGACCCTGATAACGATAAGCAGAAGAGCATGGATGGCAGGATCTCATCATTGTCACTTATCATTAACGATAACTAAAATCATAATTAGCAGGTTGAGGCTTTCATTTCTTAAATTTGAAAAGAAAAACACTAGCAGCATGCTTAAAACAAACAAAACTGTCGTAACTTTTGTTCAGGATTAAAACATTTAGAAACAAGTTTCCAGCTGCATGAGCTCTCTTAGGCTTTTTGTTCTTTGGCACGCTTGAGGATCAAAATGTTGCTTGTGTATCAGTGTTTTAAGGGTTCACTTATTACTTGTAGCCACTTAGTTTTCAAACCTTTTTCTGTTCTGTCACTTAAAAGAAAAGTTAGTCTGGATGTGTGCACAGTTGCTCTTTTTTTCTCTAAACTTTTGTTCATGTGACATTACTATTTCTGGCTGATTCAAAATGGAGAGCAGCTAAAAACAGACCCATTACTCACACCGCCACATCACACCGATTAAAACAGATGCTCAAAAGAAAAGGCTATCTTAGTCATACCTTAACTGGACTTGAACAGCAAAGTCACATTTGGTCCCGGATATGTCCCTGAAGAATTCAAAAAGAAGAAATATTTAACACACAACACATGAATGACTCGGTTTTCTCCGATATTTAATTATAAAAGGTTAATTAGCGATAAAGCTTTAAAAGTGACAGTTATTTGCCTTCTCATTTATTTAACTTGCCGAATGTACCAAGAAGCTTTCTCACTTACATGGAGCTGCTGATCTGCTGAACTTGCTGCGGTGTTAATGCAAAGGCATAACATGCTTCCTGGAACCGCTGACTGTTGTCTGAAGCTATGAAAAAGAAACCAGAAACACAGAGTCAGTGGGGAAACCTACAGAAACGACTGAGGTCAACAGATGCTGAACTTTTACCCGGTGCTTTCATGGGATGCACGCAATGGAGAGGTGCTATCACTAAACAAAGCTGAACAGGAAGTTGTGGACTCACCCAGGCTGGTTGGCTTTATCAGCTCATCCAGCACATCGTAGAATGACAATCTCTGGAGCTTGACATCAGGGTGTACAGGGTGCAGAGCGGAGGAAAGATGAGGCAGACTCAGCTCGTGCTTAGGCCCGAGTAAGGAAACAGGCAGCAGCGGTGATGGGGAACCGTGGCTGTCAAACCCCAGTTGGGCAAGGCCAGTGGGCAAGCTGGCTGCAGCGTGAACACCGGGAAGAGCTAGGTCCACTGGCGAAACCATTTTGGTTGGAAAGCGCCGCCTGTAGAGCTCTTTGATCTTCATCTGCACTGCGGGACTGCAACCAGCCTTGAGTAGGTGGAGAGCTTTGGTCAAAAGTTCATGTTTGCGCCCATGCTTATTCCGTCCCGCATATCCCAACAACACTTGGAGCTCAGAAACACGAAGGCTCATTACCATTTGCTGGTGAAAAATGAAGAGTGAGGAAAAGAAGATCTATAACAACTTAAAAACAAAAATTTCTAATCTGTCATAAAGAAACAAAAAACTATTTTGTCAATTAAATACAACTGTTAAATAATTTCTTCTTCTTCTTCTTCTTCTTATTTTTAAATAAATAAATAATGCTTTTAAATCCTTTGCTATCTTGCAATGTCCACACACAACATTTTCACTGAGTCATTAATATTTGTCTGTAAACATAGCCCCTCTGAGATGACTATGGAAGAGACAGGCTTTTGGTTAGATGCAGAAATGCACATTTCTAAATGCAACGTCTTTGTACTTTTAATTCATAACACATCAGCACATGTTGCTCGTGGTAAAACAGGATGTGGACATGGTCAGCTGTACAAAATAATGGAATCCACTACAGAAACTTTTTGAGACATTGTCCAAGATAATCTAACTCTGGTAATGTTTGACAATGAAGGTGGCAACGCTGCAACAGACTGCATTAAACTATATGGTGGTTTTATTTTTTTCAAGGATTTAGCAGGACGTGAGTTTCTTTTATGTTTGTTTAAAAACAAAACAAATATTTTAGAGTGAAATGCAGTGAAGCAAAGCAACAACACTAGCCTGCATGACAGCCTCTGAGACACAGAGAGAATAAAAGTCAATTTTAAATAGTTTCTACTATCTTACATTCTACTGTAAAGCCTCCACTCATATTCTTGTGCTGACTACATGCTGTAATATCTTTGTGGATGACTGCGTTGCAGACAAATAAAGCAACGTCAGCATTAAAAGGACAGGCTGCAATCATATAGTCCATATGCAAATATTTTGGTAATCTCCTCTGACAATCAATCAGTGACCTACCCGGGATAAATATTTAAGCAATGGAAAATATTCTCATGACGCCTTAGAGGTGCAAATTATACTGTGAAGTTGCATAATATGTACTTATTAAAGCTGGCTTGAGAAAACTTAAAACATAGTTTGGAGATAACTACAATGGCATTTCTTTTTTCTGTAACACACTCCCATAACAGGGTGGTGCCTGCCATATTCAAGAATAAGGGATCACAGAGAGCTCTCTCTCTCAGTATAGTATATACCACTAATAAAGACAGTCTTGGTGGTTTTAAATACCAAATGACTAATTAGTGTTAGAATCTGTGTTCTTTTAACTGCAACACCAGCAGTGCAAATCAGAATCACGCATGAAAACACCTTTATAACACATTCCCTACATAATGATGAAGCCAGATTAAAGAAGTGTACTGCAGTATTGCGCAAATCCAACTCTTAACTCAAAAGCGGTACTCTTAGAAATTACAGATAGATTTAAATCTTTAGTGAGCTCATCTCAAATGCATTTTATGCTGTACAAAAGTAACACTTACTGATCAACCTCAATGATTGCTACAGTACAGTTGATATGATCACCTTTGGCAATGCAACGTGTGAGTATCGCAGATATTAGTTCATTTGAAGTGAAGATCAAAATGAAAGCCTTTTGCATGTAGTGTAATTATCCACAGTGAAATAATAATCCATTAACAATATTAAATTAGAAAGTGGGGACACACCGCTGTGGTTTAATAAGTAAAAACTAACTAACACCGCCCGCATGATGCTGGTGTGACCTCACTGAAACAAAACAAGACTTTTCATTGTGTTAACTTGTGTTTGAAAACAAATCGCGTTGGATTACACTAAAACAGGAGTGTGGACAGTGTCTGTAATTTGTTGGACTAGATGTCAAAAGTATAGCCAATCCAAGTTAACCTGCACTAGGATTCCAGGGAATAGACAGAGCCCATCTTTAACACACACTGCGGTTCGCACGGCGAACTACTGTTAAGGCTAGGAGGCTAACATTACAATGCCAGTGGGTTTCACACGCTGACAGGAATATTAGCTTCATCTCTTGCTAAAGCCCACATCCGACCTTATATAAGTGCAGGTGAACCACAGACAGAGCCTAACGCAGAGTGTGCAACAATAACAAAGCTAGTGCTACCGAGCTAGCTCGTCAGCTAACTGTCTATCTAGTCGTTTCTGCTCTGCTGTTTTCTTATCATATGCCTTCATAACAACACTCTTCGGGTGTCTACTGTTAAGTGTCAACGGCGCTAACACCTGAAATTGAAATCTCAGTGTGTGAAACGTTTATTTATCAAGCTAACGTATGTACTCGCTTTACCTTCAGTTCCGCACTCTCCGCCATCTTGTTACACTGGTTGCGCAGGCGCAACAGCCATCCTCAAGAAACATAAAAAGTCAGTTTTCATTCTCCACAGTGCACAGCAGGGGGCGCTGCTGGCACACAAACGACCACAGGGCGTCTCCGAGGTATTACAGACTACTTTGAACAAAAGCAGGGCGCACCTTCAGATCTTAGTTGGCTTGATGCGTTTTGCTCTGCAGTACGTAAAGATAAAACAGGGTCGCGATTAGGCTTAAGACGCAGTGTTCCTTCCCTTTATTCGTGCTATAATTTGTAAATCTTTTATTTAATTTGTCAACTGACAATGTTAATATTTGATCCATATAATTAAGTCATTTAGACGTAATTAATATTGGCAATCTTAACTTGGGAATCCGCCACTTTTTCCTTGTCTTATCACTTTATTTATATATATATATATATATATATATATATATATATATATATATATATATATATATATATATATATATATATATATATATATATAAACTAAACACCTGATCATTTCAAGTTGTTTCCTTGGGCTCTGGGAAGTTGGATCTAGGTCTCAGTCGTCGATTACCTAGACGAATATTCCACACTCAAAATAGCCTCGGGTTGCTTGTTTTCCGCGTGTAGAAAGCTGTTTTCTCATGGATATGGCATTATTTCCCCCTCCACAAACAGTTATTTAAATAACGCTTACAGCATATAGCTTCATTCATTCATTCACAAAGGTGAAAGGTGCACTCACATAAGTGGGTTTTGCTAAATTAGGAGTCCACTGGCTCACGAGATCCTGTGTTGATTGATTACTTGCAGGAAAAAAAAAGAAAAAAAAGTTGTGGGAATCAAAAAGGTAAAAAGAAATGTAAATATGGGGGGAAATAAATCACACTTCTTTAAATAAAATGATTTATTCATTAGCGACAAAAACAAATATTACATGGAGGAATAGACTATTCTTAATAGGATATGTCACTGCTTACAAGGTCGCAGATGCACTAATTCAGCCTACTAATTTCTGTGTTTTTCAAATTTCCAACAGCAAATAGGCATAGTTTGACCGCTACAGAAATAAATATGCTGTATTTCAACGCGGAGGCTTTTTTGTATTTTGTTTTGCTTTGTTTTTTACTGTAATTCCCACCACTCGTTTAAAGTGCATAACATCCAAGGTAAGCTACTGGCCTGCATGGAAGAACACATTAAAATTAGTAGACTTATTTACAATACTGAGAGGATAAGGAGCAATGAACAGTCTAATCAAAGCTGCTATTGTTGATAGGGGGAGGAAAAAATGAAGAAGAAGAAATAATAACCCACCTTTACAACAAACATACATTGTCATTGCACTTTGCCACAAATTATAATAATCGATGGGATAATTTCAATAAAACAAATCACTGTATGCGAGATACATAAACGCTGAGGGTGGAGATCCACTTTTTTTTAACTTTTTTTTTTTTTTAAAATATTACAGGTAATTACACTTTAGACTACTTTCAGCTTGGCTCAGAGTGTCCGTGGTGGTTTTTAAATCTCCCGTGGTGTGGTTTTTAACAGAAGCTGTGGCTGCGTCCTCGCGCCCCTGTGTCTGATTCACGGTGGTAGCAGAGGCGATTTGAAGGAGCAGGATCCGGTGCAGTGGCGAGGAGTCAACATCTTACAGGAGAAATGGTGTAAAGCGTCGTGAGCTTCTATGAAGAAGGAGATCAAACAATCAATAGTGCACGCGCATGTGAGCGTAAATCATCCTGCTGGGGATTACCGAGGCTGCTGCTGTTTAAATATTTAGACCTACATAAGACAAGTTAAACACAACTGCACGTTTACAGTTAAATGATGATATGATCGATTCATGATATGAGTAGGAGTTGCTCAAAACAAGTAGTTTGGAAGCGTTTAAAGAGGCTGTGGACCATCCACTCAAATAGCCTGTCCATCCACAATTACCCTTCGACCTTCTCTTTCTGGAGCAATTCACTGGGGTAAGTGTGCACGCAAGAGGCAAGAGCTGGCCACTAATATCTGTTGATATAAAGTTACGTTATGATACTGTTCACCACTTTGCACCCCCGATGCCAAAAACAGAGATCATGTGAAAAATCAGGCTTGTCCGTTATATATGAAAACAGTAAAATAAACCTAATTGAGCACATAGACTGTCGCCGGTGATTTTACATGAAAAATAAGCTATAAAATATCTGTAAATCCCACAGTTAGAAACATCTTGAAACGCTGTTGTGTGCGCTGCCTTTGCTTTATTTTTCTCACCTCTGACTATGTGAAGCTGCTGGACCATCTCCTCCCTGTAGGAAAGTTCCCTTTTCATTTGATCCTGAAAATTATCTGAGAAGCAAATAAAAGATCTGAGTCAGTAAACCAACCACAATTATTTCACAGACAGAAAAAAAACCCTTCATTTTAGCCACCGCTGTCCCCAAAGTTACTGACAGAACCATGTAGGAAATGTTTGCACCTCTGATCTTTGTCATTTTAAACAATCATGTAACCTCCACAGCATAAACAAACAAAGTGGAATGTTTGTTTAGAGAGAGGCAATAGTTTCTTATAAATTAAGGCTTTTAAGAGGCTGATGCCATTCATAACAGATGCATGTACTAAACTTGTCGGGCAGCTGATCAGTAGAGGGCGCTCTTCTCAAGCTAAAGCTACAAACCAAGGGCATCAACGGTAGCAAACACCCGGGCATGCCTTCAGCTGGAAACAAAAACATTTTCTTATGACAATAATTTTTTTTATTTATAGCATTTAAATGAAAATAAATCCGACCTATAATTAAAATATTGATGCCACTGATGAAAGTTAAAAAAAGCATTTGCAAGGACATGTTTATATTAGGAGAAATATAAACGGAATACCCTTTAAATATGTTACATCATAACATCTGCTCAGATTTTTGTTTGATAATGTTTCTTCACCACTCTTATATTCATAACAGTCTTACTTTCAGATATAGTAATAGGATGATTATGCTAGGTATCAAAATTTTTTAAAAAAAGTTTCCAATATTAATGATATTACAGGGTTAACATTAACAAGTTTTACTGTCTTGTCCCTAGATTTTTAATAATAATTTTAATATATATATATATATGCTAAATGGGCCACATATAGGTTTAATTTCTTTCCAAAAATTTTGAAAAACAAATAGTTTTATATATGGAAGCCTTCATCATCACTTAACTACCTGTATGTGACATCGTTTAGTTTCCATTCTTGCAGGTTTATCTTAATTTCTATTCATCTTTACCTGTACTGCAACCAGTGCACATATTTTGGGTATTACATCAATTCTCAATTTTTATATGAGTCTGCCAAATATTCATATTGCTATATAATATGTTTCAGAAAAAAGGTATTTATTTGTTTGTAAGAAAAGGTGGATAAAATTATTTTAAGTTACAAAAAAAATATTTGCTCATATCTCACCTGATATTCACCTGATTAATCACCTGAATGCAGCTGCTTCTTGAGGACATGGTTAGTTTCATTTTCAAAATCATGATCTTTACATTGCCAGTGTGAAGCTGTTAGTGTCATATCCAGATGGTCTTAATGTATGGACTGCAGATGGGAATGTTCTGTAACATTTTTCATTGTGGTGGATGGGGAACCGTTTTATATATAATTATATTATTATAGATATTTTTCAGTTAGTGTTTCATAAAAATCAAACACTGACTTTTTAAAGTTACCCTTTTTTTTCTGCTGTCCACATATATTTAAAAAAAAAAACATATATTCAGTATATCAATATGAAAAAGGGGCAAAGGTAGATCAGATTAAAAGCAGCAGTTATTTAGTTCCGCTGCAGCACATGGGAACTACTGCTGAGGTGGATTTGATATATTAAGGCTTATGTTTTGGCCTCAGTCACAGAGAGGAGGAACATTTGCCTTTACATGCACCGTGGCAGAGATTAGCTTACCTTTTAAATGTTGAAATTCACGTTCCAGCTTTTTCCTCAGCTCCACCTGCTCCAAGAGCTGCTTTTGTAGCTCTTCTGCAAAAATAAACAAATAAATAAACACAGAAAAAGAAACAAATCAAAATCAAACAAAAACGCCGGGTGTTGAAGGAGAAAAGATGAGGGCTTTCCCATCAGCTTCCATGTAGGACACTTTTGCTATTTTTAATGACAGTGATGAGCACATCATCATCATCATCTGCACTGAAAATTCAGAGCAGGTCTTCCTGGACTGCAGACGACACCCCCGCCAAACCCCACATTTATGTAACAAAAGATGAAAGTGGAAAGTCTGAGGTGTTGTCTTATTAACTTTAACTTCAGTTTTTCTAATTTTTTAATTAAAGGTCGCTCCACCTCGAAAATACAAAGACTCTGAAGGTGCAGATGAGCGACAGGACGTTGAAACTGACTCAAGTTTTGCTTGATTTATAAAATTTAGGCCCGCTAATCTACAACCTCTCATGAGCTTTTTTTTTATATTTATAAATGTATGTGATGGAGAAAAACTCAATAATGTAGGCTACGTCAAATGTAAATAATAATAATAATAATAATAATAATAATAATAATAATAATAATAATAATAATAATAATAATAATATTAGAAGCAGTAGATAGCTTACCTTTTGCCAGACTTTGTATGTCCCTTTGTGTTGGTAGAGCTCTGGGTGGCGCGTCCTCGCCTGAGTACACATAATATAAATTAAGTTCTTCGGCAAAAATGTAGTCCCACATCTACTGAGCTTTTTTTTTTGTTTTGTTTGAAATCCCTTTTTTCTGACCTCGGTGTAACTTACCTTCATCCGGCTCTCGCTGGTGCTCCTCGCTGCTTTGTTCGTTAAAAGATTTCGTTTCGATCTCCTCCACTGTGGAAGACGGCTCTTCTTTACTTGCACTCTCATCTTAAGACAAAATAAGTCGATATAATTTTTCCCTCCCTTTTTTTTTCATTTTTCTTTTTTTTTTAAACAAAGGCAGGAAAATAAAAGTCTAACCGTTTGTTGTAAGTAGGCCTACTCCAGGCGGGTAATTCGCAGCTCTGAATTGATACGGACTGCTCCTTTGTTGCAGCTCACTCCTCTCTGGTGTGTAAACCTAAAGGAAAAAGAATTACCACTTCTTTGAAGTTTGGTGAAAAAAAAAATATTTGTAATGGAGTAAAACATAAAAAAAATGAATAATGAAAACCTTTAATTAATGTATAGATATTTTATTAGAGAAACGATAAAAGATTTTATTCCCCCTCCTAAGTGATGTGGAAATGCCTTTTGTTGTGTTACACTGTTTTAACATAGACAGAAATTCCCCCACAAGCACACATTTCTCTGCTGAAACGTACACATACAGGCAAAAAGAACAGAACCCGATCTTCAGGGGAAAATTACAGCTCTGAATTATCGCCCGTGTTTGAAGTCACTCACTTCGGTGAAAGGTGCAGCTATGTGGCTCTCTGATAACTGCTTGGTCTGCAGTTCTCTTTCAGAGGACTGGGCCACGTGCAGGCTCGTTTTCTGGGAATCGACCAGGCTGCTCTCCTGCAGGCCTTTAGAGTCAGAATCGTGTGGTGAAACGGTGTGTGTCAAAGCTAGGGGAGTCCGAGGACACACCGAAGACAGAGGCCGGGAGCCCTCCTCCTCTTCCTCGTCCTGCGTTTTGTTTGTCTCCACGTCCACGTCTGGCTCGCCCTCACTGTCTACGCACGGGGACACAGAGCGGTAGCTCGAGCTCTCGCTTAAAAAGTCGGGCGATAAGTAACCGGTGCGACAGCCGTTGTACGCGCTTCTGTTGCCGTACAGCTTGGCGATGCAGTCAGCGTCTTTGATGACAGGTCTGAACGCCGACACGTAGCTGATTTTCCGGGGCTGGAGCGGCACCCCCTCCGCCGGCCTCCCCTCGTCCCCTGACTTGTCTTCTTCGTTGCGCAGAGACTGAGTGCTGGAGCATCGGTCATTATCGACCGCGCTGTCTTTCGATGTGTTGGTGCTGCGGTCACTGTGCTCGGACATGTCCATGTCAGTCTGCCTGGGCGGACACAGCAGCTCTGGAGGGGGCTTGTGGTGGGTTTGGGGATATGGGGGCATGGGCAGCGCGCCGGCCGCGGGCCAGAACATGGGGAAGGAGTGGTAGGCGCTGTCCTTGGTGGCAGGCCACAGCACACCCGGGAGGCCGCCTTTGCTTTGCTCGCCCATCATGCCGTCTTCTTTCTTCTGACACAGGCCGAAAGCCGGGAACCCGTATGGGTGAGGGAAGAGGGGCGGTGGGATCTTTTGCATTATCCCGAAGCCCTTGCTGGGCACCGGGATGACCGGGTAGCTGCGCGTGCTCGTCATAGCACCCCGGCTGCCCTCGCAGCTTAGGATCTTTGCGGGGATCTCCGGGGAGCTTTGTGGACGGCTGGGCTCGTGTGATTTCAAAGGAGAGCTAGACCCGGACCCACTGCCTGGCAGCGTCCTCTTGCGACTCCCCCCGTTGAACATGGCCTTCACGTCTTCCCACGCGTGTAAAATCTCCATGGCACTGCCTTTATCTGTTAGTTTTAGATGCCGCCGCCAAGAATTGAAATTAGCTGCGTCTGGCTGCGTGTACTTGGACTCCGGCGTGCGGTGGGAGTGAAATATGAATTTATTCGGGGAGAAGTACATGTTGCAATAGGAGCACTTAATGCACTTGGCCCTGGAGCTGTTGTATCTGGCCGGGATGAAGCTGCCTCGACTCCCCCAGGCGCACTCGTGGGACACATCAAAGGCAAAATTCTCCGGAAGTTTGGGGGGCGAGTGAGCTCCTAGGAAGGACTTACAAAGTCTCTCTGCCTCGCGTTTAGTGATCATCCCGCAGCGCCTGGAGGAGATGGGCATCGCCCCTGCTCTCCGCAGGATCTCCAGCTGGACAGGGGTGCATTGGACGCAAGTGATCCCCAGCGCGACACGCCTGTTGTGTATCTCGTTATAGCTATAATTCTTCAATAAGGTGTTGGATATTTGTGCGAGGCACAGTCTCTCCTGGCCGTCTATTACCAAAGACACGATCGGTATTCCGTACAGCACAGTCTCTCCGACCTGGTTGGGCTTCAAGTTAGTGCTCGGGTAGGAAAGTTCTTGTTTGGAGTTTGGCGAGGAAGTGGAGTCTCGCCCCGCAGGTATCGAGTCCATCCTTGGAGGCCTAGAAGCTGCAGGGGAAAAAAAAAGAAAAGCAAGGTTTGATATGAACACGTGAGTTAAACGAACGCCAAAACTCCAGCTTTATAATTAGCTTTCACTGCAGCGTTTTTAGGTCGAGGACAAGTCATTTGCAGGCCTTCGTTTTTAATTTAAGACACACGAAGCTGATGCTTTATTTTTAGAAATTAGTCTTTAAAGCAGACACTCGTGTTTAGGACATTGCAGAGAAATCATATAAGCTATTCCACGCTTAAAGTTCACGGAATTATATTTGCTTTAATATCTTAAACCTCTTCAGTGTATGAACACGATTATATCAAAGAGACTGCGCGTAAATAATAAGGAACACCCCAAAAACACTCAGTGCATCTGCTGCCCAAAGTCTGTTCCCAAACTCACCTCAGACGCTCGCGCAGCTCCCCTCCGCCGTGAACGACAAAGCTGTGATCAAGTGAATGTCGGAGCAATGACAACTCCGCGCTGGAGGACTTGAAGATGTTTGCTTTAGGAGTGGGACGCAGTTGTCCGTGCAGCACCGCCTCCCTCCCGCCTCTCTGCTCCCCTCTCAGTGTGTGCGGATGGTTTGTGTTGCGCCACCAGCAGCAGCAGAGTCCACATGGCAGGCAGACTGTGGTACAGCCCCCCCACTCCACTACAACGATCGCAATCAAGTGACGGCAAAACTTATGGCAAGACACTCCCACTCACACAGGCAGTCTGAATTAACTATGGATTCATGACCAATGAAGATGAGCTGATCTGAGTGCTTAGTCTCAAAGCAGCCTGGAGGTTTATTGGGTAAAGTGTTTAGAAAAGATACATTAAATAAATGAATAAATCGTTGTTGTTGTTGTTGTTGTTTTTTAAAGCAATCGGCTTTCTTATATTTTAAATATGATAAAAATACATTTAAATTAAAAAATATATATAATATTTTATCATAATTCCGTCATGATGTGGTGTCGGTTACATGCGTTTCATTATTTTTTGCTCCTTCTCAGGGTTATTTGGCATTATGCACGGAGGAGGCTGCAGTGGGATCAGGCATTCCGCTAAAAACAGCAGGGACCCCCCAACACATTGTTGTGCGCGTCCGCCTATGAATACGGCGCTCAGGCCTTCATCATGTGCTGTGTTCCCACGGACACGCCGTTTACCAGCTCCCCGGCCTAAACGCGCGCTGTGACAATCACCAGCTGCTCTATAAGGTCACTTTGGTGATCTCTCGCTTGGGTCCTTCCCTCTTTTTTGAAAGAAAGGCATCCACGAGAAGAAAACTGTGAAGCCTCGTGCCATAAACGACCAACATTTACCCTTTAAAAGCCAATAAAGGTTTGGATTAATTGTTTTCATCTGGCACAAGTGCTGCGACAGGCAGTCATGTAATATTAATGAAGGTAACAGGACACGATCCCGTTGGCCCCATCGACCCCAGTGGGGCAGAGCGGTAATAACAACGTATCTGTAATTGTTCACTTATTCTGAGAGGTGTACCATGTGATACCACGCGAATAATAATAATAATAATAATAATAATAATAATAATAATAATAATAATAATAATAATAATAAAACAGTTGCAAAATGCTAATAAAAATGCATATTACTGATATCAGAATTATGAATTTAATGCAGATTTCTGTCCAGTCAGCGTTAAATGTGGAAGTAGAAACATTTATATTCGCCGAATGCAAATTAATGGGATTAATGTCCACATTGTATGATAAAAAAATATTCTTTTATTTTTGCTAAAAAGGAGAATGCGATGGTGTTGTTCATCTCAAATGAGTAACCAGATTCAGATTGAATGGCAATATCCGTTGATCACTGAAGCAGCAGAGTAAACCCCGTTAACAGCCGGTGTTACATTCAGATGAATCAAAAGTTGTGTTGACAGACTGAACCACTCCAAATGAGCATGCTTTCAAGTATTCAAAAGACTGACAACGACCTCCTGTTAATGCTACAGACTTATTTCGCAGGACTCCCTCTCTGCAGGAAGTGGTGTGTAAAAAGCGATTTTCAACCACACCTACAGGCGAGGAAATGGGAAAAGTAGCCCACCCTCCAAAAAAAAAAAAAAAAAAGTCAGTGAGGTCATCGTCAGGTTCGTGCTTATTCTACCTTTTTATGTGTGCAAGCCAGAACAGCTCGTTTAAAAGTGTGTCTGCATTAATCACAGTGCTGCATCAAAGTATGATAATCACCTGAACACTCTATTAAAATAAAAGTGCCAGCCCAGGGGAAATCTTACCTTACTCTTTAATTGTTTTGAAGCTTTGATAGGCTTTTTAATCTAAGATTAATTTATGCATTCTTAAATAACTCTACATATGATTAATAAGCTTGAAAATTAAAAGGAGACTGAAGCAATTATAACAAGTGGTTGGTCATCACCTCATTAGATGGTATTAGAAAGATGCAGTTTGTGAGTTAGTGTGTTCAAATGCGTGTATGTGTGTGTTTGCCTGATTAGGTTAAAAAAAAACACTGGAAGGGTAAGAGCAGCGCAAAATGTGCAAGAGACTGTTTGATGACAATCACTGGCAAAAGTGCTGCAGGCTAATTATTCTGGATCTTCCCGGTTTTGCTCTCTCTGAGAGGGCGATGCGCAGTAATTCATGGATAAAAGACACGTGATCCAGGACTGATCAGGTACGCATCAAGATCAAGTTGAGACTGTTCAACATGATTCCACCGGTGTTGATCGTGAGCTGGAAGGACAACAAAAGAGAAAGATCAGCTGTTTGAGAGGCCACCGGAGAGACGCGCCGAAAACAGTGAGACTTGCTAAATGCTCGCTAATGTGTAAACAAGTCATCACCCCTCTCCTGCTCTGATGTTTATTTGTCTCCTAAAAGCCCACCCCTGGGTCCTGACCCCCACATCCTCCACCGCTAAACGGAACATTTCTTCTCGCAGGAGGAGGTGTGCAGTGTGTGTGTGCTGAGTGTGAGTGAGGGGGGGCGGGGGGGGGGGGGGGGGGGGGGAGTTCATCACAGCATCAAATGAGGCTGAGCGCAGGGACCCTTTTGTCACAGACAGGGACTCATCTGCCAATGGTGAGCTGTGAGGTCCTGAGGGAAGGAAGGAACAAAGGTGCTAAAAGGCTATGTGACAATGAGGGTGCTCCGAGGAGAGCCTTCAAGTGTGGGACACAGGCTGCACGGGACAAGCTGTGCCCATCACTCCGCAATTACTTTTTTGTGCAATCCAGAGGCCTTGTGCGGGCATTCATGGAGAGATGCAAGGACACAAGCTGCCATGTCTCTCTGAGCCTTGCTTGCAATATAGAGCTGACCTGAAGCGCATCGTAGAAGGCGTGTGTCGTAAATCACAGACTCGTCTGTTTTGGAAAAAACAGGCCAAGAGAGAGAGAGAGAGAGAGAGAGAGAGAGAGAGAGAGAGAGAGAGAGAGAGAGAGAGAGAGAGAGAGAGAGAGAGAGAGAAAACCTCCTGGCAAATTCAAATCCTTTTTTTCTCATGATGAACTCTGCACCCATCAGAGAGCAAACATCACACTGATTCAAAGATGCATTTTGCCCATACTAATATGTGTAATACAATTAGATCGAGCATGCAGCTAAAGCAGTCACTAAAGGCAATGAGCTTCATGATTGAAGATGCAGAGTTCAGAGCACAGAGTTCACGATCCTGATGGCAGCGAATGAAGATTTTGGTCGACGCTGGACAAAAAAGTAATAAAATAAAATAAAATAGAAAAATCCAAGGAAGAAAAATAAAAAATACACAAAGAAATCAAACGGTCGTAGCAGCATTTAACTTAACTTTGAGATCAGATATGTAAAGCTATATTTACCACCAGTACCGAAAAATAATGCTGACAAAAAGACAGTAATATACTAATATATTCTAGATATTAACACTGTAGCAAATATGTGTTAAATTACATTGGAAACAACCTAATATGCATTAATTCATTTTTAACCATAGAAGACCATAGAAGTTTTTTTAATGTGTGAAGTAAAATTGACCTTGAAGAAAGCAGTTGACAAAGAAAAAAGGACCTCAAAATAATTTTGCTATTTCTTTTCTACAGTATAATAAAAATAAACAGAGTTTTGTCAAACATAATCCAATCTGCATTTAAACTCCACTCTGTTCATCCCCAACAAGAACCAAGTTCAAAAGCGCCTTAATGCTATAGCAAACAGATCTCTCTGCTGCTAATTCATAAGAACAACTCTTAAATTGCCATTATAGGGACTGCTTGAGTATTTAGGGACCCTAAGTTCTGTGCACTATCACTGTATGCTACAGTGTAATAAAGGGAGATACAGGAATTTGTCTATATCCAACCCCGAGCAGTTTCAATAGTGTAATGAGGAGTCAAGTGAGAATGGGAATTATCGTAATGATAACAAAGGTCTATGCACCATAGCTTGGGGCTGTTATTGTAGGGCATTACCATAAAGATGCGATGTGCTTGTATTGCAGGGTTTTTGTGAGGGAGCAGGCCAAAGCGATAATAACTATTAGTAGATGACAGTGCTTTGTGGGATTCCAGCTGTGGAGCCCAAATTTCCATACAGATAGAATAGCTCTGGGTGGATGATATGCGTATGTGGGGGAAGGGTTGTGTGACTCCAGTGGAGTCATCTGTGCGTGCGCGCACACACAATCAGGATCTGGAAGTGGCAAATCTCAGTGCTGGACTCAGCCTTGGTGTCCCCAGTCTTACTTGGGTGGGAGTGGTGGTGTTGCTGAGGAGAGCCTCCGGTTCAAACATCCCCGCGGGTCTCTGTGGAGGAACTGTCCAGAGTGCTGAAACAGCCTGCTGTTGCTCTATTGGCAGTTTTCAAAGTCGGGAAGTGCAAAGTGTGTGCGCGCGTATGCGTGAACAAAAAACCAGAGATTTCCATCAAGATCACATGCAGGTGAGAGGGCGTGCAACATACTTGTCAGCAACATGTCTAACACAAAAATATAAAAGCCTCCCTCCCCTCGCCAAAGAAAGCGTGTTTTCAAGGTTACAAACTTTGAAAAGCGCACGAATAAATATACAATGAAATACAAGGTGCATCCAACACGCAGGAGAGTAAAGAGGTGTTGCTTAAAGGACAACACAGGACAACATTTTTTTAAGTGCATGATTTACATTCTTGTCACTATAAAACCGGCACAGCAAAGGTGAGGAAGCAGCTGGTACAAACCAGAGACTCCGCCTGGTCACGTGACTGACAGGGGTCCTAACCACGGTTAGCTAAGTATTTGTTAAACATATTAAAAAAAGAAAACAAAATAAAACACACACACACACACACACACACACACACACACACACACACACACACACACACACACACACACACACACACACACACACACACACACACAAGCTGGTGGTGGGATTATTTGACCTCACAATATTTGTATTGTAGTTGATAGTCAGAAGAGATATTTAATTGCACTGGGATGCTTCGACTTCATTATCTGGTGGGTTTTCTGACCCAGTATATTTTGTGAAGAGGTTAGGCTTGTGTATGTTCATACTGAAATAAAAACAAATAATTATTGCATGGCTTTAAGTTTCTTCACTATTTCCCTGAGTTAAAAGTGAGCATGCTGGTGACTCAACTGAAAATTTCTCATGAATCTTTGACCTTCCACATGGTAACAGATGAAAGTGTCTTGACTAGAAACACACTCAGAGTATATTTATCTTTGGAGAAAACCAGGCCAGCTATTATTGATCTTTATGCTAAGTTAAGCTAAGACTCTAGACTCTAGCTTCAAGTCTGAATGACAGACAGAAGAGCGGCATTGGTCCTCTAAGCTAAGTTGCTAACTCTCACCAGGGCCGCAAAGGTGGGTATCCTCCAAAATGACAACCTATTCCTTAAAGAGTGAAAACTGGAATGGGTTTTACAAAGTAATTAATTCAACTTGAGCAGTGTGTCATTATGACCGTGAAAGGACGTGCAGATGTGAGGAATCAAGGCTGAGTAAGACAGAAAGAGAATGTGGTTGGAAGGTAAGGGTGATGAATTATCCATGGGAGGAGGTTAGGGTAATAATAGCAGCAGATGTGGAGGTAGTGCAGAAATCCAGTGTGCTGTCTCTTGTGTTCTGCACAATGAGGTGGTGTAAATAAGTGCAAAACATCTGTAAACAATGACGCGCATGTTTTCTGTCAAACAAACACAGCTGGTTCAAACTGGGCCCCCGAGATCTAGAAGGTAAGAGGGCCGGGATCCCGGGACTAAGAAGCTTTTCTTTTTTTCCTTTTTTTGGTCGACTTCCAATACCAGGCATGCTGTGTGCGTTCATGTAAGGGTGAGGCTAGCAGGGAGGAGACAAAGATAGTGAGAGCAGAGAGCGTGAGGACACCAATCACCCTGTAATTATCCCCCTGGTGTGTGAACTGCCCAACTCTCCGTCCTTGATAGATTCACCTGACCCAATAACACAACACACAGCCACAGCGGACTGGAGGCGGGATAAAGACAACAGCATAGATCAGCAAGGGATCAGCAATGAGACAAAGACCTAACATCTGGGAGCTGTGGTGAAATTAAAGAACCGTAAGACTGAACCAATCCTGTTCCAGGTTTCCATTAATAGCCTGGGAGCTGCTTGAGAAACAGCAAAAGTGAGGTAACACAGGATTCAATTTCATTTGATATTGAAGAAACACCCCTTGGCTTCTCTCTCTCATATTCCTTCCCTCTGCCGCTCACATCTCTCTGCCACCTTAGAGTGATGTATTAAGCCATTTAAATTAACAGCGGAATGACTTATTCTAATACACCCGTCCCAAGGAGAGCCTGGGACGCTTGCTGGAGTGGGACATAAACACCACACACCACCTCTAGACCCCAGGCTGGGCGGTGATGCATGTCGCTTTTTCCGGATAGCCCAAACAATCTGGCCGCCACTCTATCCAAAAGGCAAACATTCATATAGTCATTATGATGTGAAGAGGGCGAATAACACCACTGAGCCTGTCATTACTGGACACAAAAACAACATCTCGCCAAGACGAGTAAATACATGTTGTTTCCGAGGTGGAACAGAGAGAACAACAAATCAGTAAATACACCAAAGTCCTATAAAGGAAATGATTTTTTTTCTTCTCTGGGAGTTTGAGGCAGCGAAGCAAACACTGTGTTCTTTATGAACTTCAGCAGCGGCTTGTAAAATCTCACATTACTGCTTCTCATACTGTCTGTGTCTGATGTACAGATGTCTAAATCATTCATACTAAGGCCACGGTCAGCTGAATAGAAATGAGGATACAGTGGGTGCTTTGTCTGTCCCTGAGGGGGTGTTCAGAAATAGATCTGAGAAAAGCGCAGTTTGATTGATGCTGCTACACTCCGAATAATGATCGGTTCAGAGGTCAAACTACTTCAGTGACATGCATTATATCATTAATTACAGAGATCAATAAACAAAAGGACTCAGTCCATATGTTTTCAGTGCACCTATGCCTCTTCTTTTTCATCCTCCTGGAACATTTCATAATTAATAACTGATACAAAAAGATGTTCATCAGTTATTGATCGCATTCATAGAATATTACACGAGAAAAATGTGGCATAGTAATTACACGTGATGAGAGGAGCACATTTCGATCTCACAGTTACATATGCAATTAAAATATTATTCATTACCTCTTAAATAAAAGCCTGGTTCTGAAATCCCATTAAATTTGGGATAATTGTGTGTGTTTAATTATAAGCTGCAGGAAGGAAGGGAGGAAGTTTCGGAGAAAGTAACAGAATGTGCTGTGACCTAGATAGCAGGGGAGACATTTTGTTTTAAAAGTGACCTTGCTGTGAAACCTCAGCTCAGAATAGCTCAGATTTTCCACAGACTCTGAGTGCACAGAGCCATCACCGCTTCAGTTCTGGCTGAACACAGCATTAAAGCAGCGACTGGGGTCACGAAATCCTCGATTTCTGATGCAGATCTGAATGAATAATCCGATGTGTTAATGCACTGATGCGCAGAGAGGTGACAAAAAAGGGGGAAAAAACAACATAAAGTTAGTTAGTGAGGTGTTGGTCCATTATGTGAACTATTCAGGAGATGATACTTCACTGGATTTTTGGATAATTGTTGTGGACAGTGGTATCCGTTATCTCCCACAGGATGTGGGATCTGTGTTAAATACAATGTTTAATTTTAGGAAGCAGGTGATCACTCAGAACAACTTTGCATTAATTTTCAGAGACAAAGAAAAAAAAAAGGCAGCGACCCCTCAACGGTTCAGTTTTTCTTGTATTTTCTTTCCTTTATAAACTACAGATGTTTCTGATAGCTGAAAGTATATCGATTTAAAGCGAGCTGTACTTCACTTGAGTTCTTCTGTGTTCTACTTTGCTACACTGTTTAAAATGGAGATGTTACAGCATCTGACAGATGCAGCTACAAGTTATCAGAGAGTTAATTAAGGCACTTGCAGCTAGACTGAGCAGCTAGTTTGCTTAGCTTAGCACGAACAAAGAACACGTGTGAGTGCGCCAACTTATTTTTACACTTCAGTTTTAGTGCCAATTAAATTAGAGATGCTGTTCTCCAACGCAAGGTTAGCTGTTTCCCCCAGCGTTCGAGTTCAATTAAAGTAAAATCATGTTGGCTGTACCTTCATTATGTATGTAATAGACAGATATGACACAAAACCACAGATTCGTTTACAAAATCTGATTAACATCTGATCATCCAATTATGGCATTAAAACATGACACTCATAAAAATATCTGCTATTTAATGGTTTCTTTAACTACTCATAATTAACGCATATTTTGCTGATGCTGCTCTCACACTTTCATCCAGCCAACCAAGTATGATCAGTTCAGGGTCATAGGAGTCAAGTGTCATGAGGCCTAGACCTTATCCTAGCTATCATAGAGCAAAAGGCACAGTATACCTTGGACAGGCAACCATTCATGCTTACATTCACACCCAATGATGTTTTAGAATAACCAGTTAACACTACATGTATGTCTTTGGATTATGAGAGGAAGCCGGAGAACTTGGAGGGAACCCATTCCCATAAACAGGGAGCACATACAAACCCCACACAGAAAGCCTCTAGCTGGCGGGTGAATTCAAACCCAGGACCCTTTTCCTGTGAGGCCACGCTGCTAACCACTGTACCAGAGTGTTGAAGTTCATATGTTTACTTAAGTTAAATTCTAAATCCGCACCTCTACTTCCAATGGAGTATTTTAAAAGATTTTTTTCTTTAAGACTTCCCGCATCCTGTGTATAAGTTCATGCATAAGCTGTCTGCTGCCCCGGCCCAGCATCCCCCGCTGTCTCCCTCAGAGCAGCGAGGCTCGGCCCGGTGGCTTCAACCTGCAGGCAGCCAAAGGACAGCCCAAGCGGAGCTGTCTGCCACTCCTGTGCTTCATTAGGAAACAAAATATAAGGTTTCCACTCCATTAGGAATGACTTTAGGAGTGAAAGCACATAAGACGCCGACTCACCTCATCAACAATGCATTGCAATAACGGCTGAGGATGAATGAGAGCGAGCAGAGTGGGGAGAGAGAAAACAGCATTAGCCTGTATACAATGTCTTTACAGCAGAGTGGGAAGGAAAAAAAATCATTAATGCAATAAAATGTGGTCAGATTAATCAAATGCCTCAAACTCTTATGAAAATATTACAGGGAGAGAATTTTCTATTACATCTAATGGTATCTAATCTAATACTGGCAGTTAAGGGCTTGGGCATCTATTTATTGTGAAACACAATTTAGGAAGTTTAAAGGGAAGCAGTGAAGCATGCATGCAGCATAGCCGTCAGGAACATAGACAGAGATCTTTTCCTGCTATTTTCTTCCCTCCAACGCATAAAAGCTTACCATTAAAGACTGTAGGTCGCTCTGAGTTTGAGGGGAAGAATACACAAAGAGGCAAAGCAATATGTAATTAGCGTGTCATAATCAAAATGACCCACTCGGACACTTTATGATCAGCAAGACAAAATTACTGCACCACTGGTGGCAATCTGCGGCCATGTGTTAACACCATTAACATAATGAAAACACACACATACGCTAATAGCCCACCTTTTCATACGGACAAGGAGCTGAAGCGCAATGTTAATTTCACATTGCCTTTTCGCCAACCTGCAGGTTGTGGAGGAAATGCTGAGAAATGTGCAATGTCTTTTGTGTGTGTGTGTGTGTGTGTGTGTGTGTGTGTATTTCTTTTTTTTTTTTTTTTTGCAAAATGGCTCGGAAGATTAAAAACAAAAGTGTTCGTGCCTCTTAAAACAATCTGCGAAAAGTACCATTCCCCTGCTGCACATCTCCAGTGAGAAACTCTATGGAAGATCTCATTTTCAATTAAAATCTCATTTGCTTGAAAGTTGAAATGAAATCATGTTGTGAATTAGCACATGAATTTACATACTGGGATGCCTGCCAGTGCGCAGGGAGACTAATTTACCTTAAAGATTGATTTTTCTAGAAAGGATTTCAGTGATGGCCTGAGAGCAATGATGCATACGTGAGATCTGAAGAAAAAAAAAAAAACATTTGCCAGCATCCAGCAACAATGAAACTGAACTGTAAGATGTAACTAGCGAGGAAAAACTATTTTTCTTTCTACTTATAAACAGTAAGAACTGTTCTAACAGAGAAAAAGAGTTTCCAGAAACTTAGATCAAGAAGAAAAAAAATATCCCTATCAGGATGAAGTGGAGGATTGTTATTTACCATTAAAGCGGCATCACTTGGATGGATACTCTGAAACTTCACATTCTTAATTGTGGATTTAAGGATATTTGGTCAAGATATGTTAAGAGACAAAGAAGCAGCCAGTGATCTTGTCATCATCTAGTGAGGAGAAAGAACAGCTATACTTCTCAGCCACAACTAAAAACGTAGCGTCAATGGAAGTGCTTGTCCTTGTAACTTGTTAAGTTTTTAAGATGCCCACCTGCATCTAGCTACAGCTGATGGTCTTCCACCACGAATACACTCCTTCAATCAACCATCCACCTGGCCTTGGATTGTCCACATTAAATTACTTGCTCATTTCGCAAGGCCTTCTCTGACAAAGCGCCGCAGCTGTTATTGATTCATTCTCTCAATTAAATAAAGCTTTGCTCTCTCCCCTCCTTCTAAATACCTAGAGACCCCCTATCCAACACAATATCCATTCTTTTTACACTGCTAACATTATCAGTCTGCACGCAAAATTAATTCCCCCACTATTGCTGAAATAACTATAATTGCAAACTACACAGAGAGAGAAATTGGAAAGGGGGTTTTAATATACATTTCCAGGTGTATTTTCCATTTGTTCAAGTCAATAACATTTTTCATTAACATTTGTAATAAAAAAAAAAGCGAGCTCTATCCCCTGCTCATTTCCTTTTTAATTCAGAGATGAATTTGCAACACTCTTTCCAAACTGCTATGAGCTACCCTTTCTCATTTAATTTGGTTTAAGACATCCAAATGAGATTAATGTTGGCCATCAACTATAAAACATCTTAATTTACATATTTATCAGTTGAATGAGCCATGACTCACAATAGGTAAGATGTATTAATGTGATTGCATGTTGATGCAACACTTTGATATAATAGAAAATCAATATGTGGATTAACATAAACAGCAACTGTAAGAGTGCGAGTTCTGCCGTTTTTGATGTTTATTGAGTTCTTTCTTTGATAGACTGAGTATGTGGAGGGATTCCTTGAAAATTCCATTTGCTACTTGAAAAGCACGACGCTGTTATGTGAACAGCTGCATTCTTTTGAGGAGGAAATGAAGAAAAAGCTGCGAGTCTGCCAATGTGCAAGGACATTTAGGTTTCTCTACAGACCGAGAAGAAAAGGAGAAAAGAAGAGAGAGTGAGAGACCCCTGTCTCTTCCCTCGCCTCCATTGTTATCCCACTGACTATCCAGCAGGTGGGCTGAAATCAGTGTGGCTTGGCCTCAGCTGTAGTGAGGTCAGCTCTCCGCTCGTCTGTGCTGGAATTATGGGCTAGCCTTTTGCCTATGGCACACAGATTTAGCCGTGACCCTGAACACGGCCTCCCCCAGAGGCTGACAAATTTTATCACCACATTTTCCCAACTTTGCAGAGAAAACCAGACCAACTTACCAACCCACAGCCAATCCAGGCGCTTCCCTTAACCTCATATCTCATCTCCGACATAATGGGAAAATCAGACCTCTGTGAACAGGAACCCTTTAAGATTCATGGAAAATGAGGGCATGTGCTGGGATGATGAGGGACATCTCACGGCTTTCACTGCAGTAAATTAGTGCAAAAGACTCGAAGAATTATCAGACACTAATTAACAAACTGTCACATAATTTAAAAAAACGGATGTTTGCACTTTTCTAAAATCATTTTTAGAAAAAAAAACAAAGACTGTAAATTCACAGTGCTTGTTATGAGCATTTAGAGATATTTTATTTTACTTTTGCTGATATATTTATGATATGGGCTGTAGGTTTTCCTCTTTTTATATATATATTTTTTCAAATTTATGTCACTGAGAGCTTATAATGGTTGAGATTTTGCAGTAAATAAAACATATACATCATATAACCTTTTAAATTAATGTAAGCGGAATAGAAAACTGCTCTACAGTTCTATTACAAAATTGTGTGTCTGTTTTGGATGCAAATTTCTTCTGTAAAATAATAATCATTACAAGCATATTGAGAGTTTCTTTCTTTCTTTCTTTTTTTTTTACAGTATTCGCTCCTCTGTGTTTGAGAAGCACAGAGTCCTACGATAAGGAAGATGGGAAAAAATGAGCCAACACAAGAGACCTAATAAATCAGAAAGCTCTTTGCTAGCGGCTGCATGCACATTAGACCACATCTTCAAGATTTTCAGAGCAAACCGTGGAGCAAAACTCCATTACCTCCTGACACAAATGCAAATGAATCACAACATGGGGTGGGAAGGAATTAAAGACCCTTCTCTAATCAATGACAAACCAGGATGAAATGCTCTCTTCCATGGCTCTGCCATAGGCAAACTTCAGGTCCCCTGAAAACACACACACACACACACACACACACACACACACACACACACACACACACACACACACACACACACACACACACACAAACGCACTGTGGACACACATGCATGCACGTGCTCAAAGACAGACTGACAGACTCGCATGCAGACGTCTGGCATGATCTCGCTGGCTTTTTTCCAGCTGGACTTTTCCAAAGTGCCGGTTCAGGGCATGAGCCCGCTACAAAGACGGCGTCTTGTCTTAACCTGCTGCTGCCTCCTTATTGCATTTCAGTGTATTTCAGAAACAGTATCTGATTTCGTCAGGTAGCTGGTGCTGGTCTCAGGCGGTGAGGTGAGAACGGAAGAGCTGTTTCCATTCTGCTGCGCTCTGTTCTGCTCAGACAGATGCACAGGCCTGTGTAAATGACAGCCTGAGCCCGAGGATGTCTGCTGGCTGCTGCACGGCCTGCTACAGCCTGCAGGTGAAGTGTCTGTGGCGCCATATGGAGCAGGGAAAATTAACAACGAGAGGAAATTCTCCGCAACAGCGGGAGGCCTTGCTAGTCTCTCCTCCAAACAAAATTTAGAGACGTAGAGAAACAAGAGAGGGGGAGTGATAAAATTAATGGGGTTCAACATTTTAACACAACACCGACGGCAATGTTTGCACAGAAAAACAAGAATTCCCTTTACAGTTTAGTCACATTGCACTCCTGCATTATAAATCAGTGCCTGGCTTAAGTAGTTTGACCTGTTCTATAAATGTACATTAACCCTGCCGATGCTCCCTTCCAGGTTCTAGCATGCTCTCCACAAGCCCAGCACAGTGGTTGTTAGAGCAGGTGAGCTGCCTCCTTCCCTGGTGGCTCCTTATGCTTTCTGCCATCATAGCGGAGGTTCCCCCTGTGGAGCCTCTCTTGGTTTGGGTCATTGATTACAAAGAGCCTCCTGGTTTTGTCTGACAGATGTGAATCCATGCTATTTAATTTGGAGAGTTACCCTCAAAGGGAGCACCATTAGCTATCCAATCTGACCACAAATAGTGTTCCATTAAGCAGAGACTTTGAGAAGCTCTGGTGGTGTGTCTCCTGACAGCATGGAGGAAGCCTGGGCATATTACACTGAATGTTAAATGCTTGGTTGTTTAAACAAAAGGGAGATCTTACTTTAAAGAACGTCTTTGTTTTAGAGATACATAAAAAGTCCCCTCAGCGGGATTCTTCAGGCATATTAGAGCTGAAACTGTCCTTGTTTAGTGTCTAAAGAGGGTGGGGTTGGTAGTTAAAATGTTAATAAGTGCAATTCAGTTTTAATTTAACAGCCTTCTGCATTCCTAATTACTCCACTAGCTGTGAATAAATGAGGAAGAGAGCTCATCTCTTGCCCTCTGCTTTCAACAGAAAACACATTCTTGCCATTTCCGATATGGAGCTAAAGAGGACTGCGAGGAAACTGATCTAAACTCATCCCCTCTTCATGAACAAAGCAGCGTGGTTCACTTAGTGGTTTTAGCTATTATTTTCCCAGTAGGTAGAGGCCTTCAAACCTTCGTAAGAGCTTTTAAGGATTTTGTTGATAAAGTAAGACGACTAGAGTGAAAAGTGTGAGAAGATTCAAAAAGCGAGGAAATAAAGTGAATGCAACGATCATGAAATGTTCTTTTTAAAACATTCAACAATAGCAGCATGCCTCTCTGTGCAGACATGGGATAGAGCTGTGCATAAATTACTTTATGTAATCATACAATGTAGATTAGCATGATAATGGTGGGTGTTAATAGATGCCAGGAAGCAGGGAGTGACAGCACTTTGAAATGAGACATGCTTGGGGCAGTGGGCTCCACACACACTCATGCATACACACAGCATTGGGGAATAGCCAGTGAGGCTCTCGTGCCATTACGACAAATGTGAGTGACGGGGAAGAAAGCCACATCTAGCTAGCTGCCTGAAGGCTGCTACAGTATTTCCACAAGTCTATAGGCTTCTGGTCTCATGGGGAGCTCTATTAATTGTGAGCAAAATGGTCCACTATTAGTTCTAAACCTTTCAGAGACCAGAGGACATCTTACCCATCCACCCGGGCCAGACTGAAAAGCTGGCTAAAATAATGCCACCCTTGATTAGCCCCCGAAAAACACTCATCAGAAGATGGTTAAATATTTTTCAAAGAATGGCATTAAAGCTACTCTAAAGATATTTTCAGTAGCTTCTTCCTTTGAATTTGGTTTTATTGCATAGGGGTGCAGGGGAGGCAGTGGGCAAGACCATGGAATAAAAATGATGAAGGTCTAGAGGGTATGATCAAAACACTGCTTTTACAGCCATGGGTGAGATGTAAGTAAGCAGATCAGGTGAACTGCAAGTTTAATCTCCTCATGGAAAGCCAAGGTGAAGAGCCACCTGCAGGATGACGGGACTTTGAAGAAAACCCTGCGGTCACCCCAAAACCTTAATTTCTAACAGCATTGCCGTCATTAGTTAATCAGACTAAATTCAGCCCCCTGCAGAGACAAAAGAGGGACGGCAAAGACACGGGGAGATAAACCTAAGGATAGGTCAAGGGCACTTATTTCAAAAGCTCCCTTGAACACAGTTGGTACATTCAAAAAAGAATAACAAGATCCCACTTCCTTTCATCCTCCAAAGCCCTGGCAGATCACAAAGCCTGGTGGGAGTGCAAGGTGGAAACATAAGGACCTATAGATTTACAGACCAAGCGGGTGTGACCACTCCTGTGAACTAATCCGAATCAGAATGGCTTTAAGACAATAGCAATTTGATCAACCCTGATCCGGCTTATCCACAGGCCACCCAGATTTGCACTTATGCATGGCGAGAACATCATTAAAACCCTTCTCTGTATAGTCTTAATGCCGCATAAGGATGTGTGCATTACGTTGTTGTAAAGGCTAATAGGTAGATTGTGCTGGCAGTTTTTTACAGGTCGCAACATCACTGAATTCTACACAGATCGTCGATGCGGGTCCGTACTGTTTATCATGTTTTGCATGCTCTTACACAAGCCTTCTTGCGATTTTCCCCACTGACCTCTAACACGTCCCTGGTTAGGACAATGTTAACAACCTCATGAGTCCAGGACTATAGAAAATGGGGCTTCTGTTTAGGATGACTGCACTGCTGACCTTCTGACGGGCAGAGACGAAGAGAAAGCTACATTCAGATCTACATTCAGATCTGGGGGTCAACATCACCACATAAGCACTCCGAGGAGAGCTGAGTGAAAATTAATTAAAAACGCTCGTGTGCCGTGAATGACAGGCCGCTTTTGTTGGTTGTCTGCATTGACGAAGGAGGCAGGACGGTCCTACGTCCCTGGTGCTCGCGAGCCCCTGGTGGCCTCAACCATTGTCTCACTGCCAAGCTCTTGTCTTATCAGTGGCAGCATATCAATGAAGCTGCTGTCTTGTTTGCGCAAATAGTAATTACAACATCCATATTTCTGTGCGTTCAAACAATCACATCTTAGGAGTAAGGAGGATTTGAGGAGAAGGGCGGACATTTAAAAGGCTTTTGGGAGATGTGCCAAGATAAACAAAGAAATCTCATCTTTGTTTCTACCCATGCATTTAAGAAAATAAATAGGCATACATATCAACCACATATACAGTTCAAATGACAGCCCAGCAATCTCTCGGATAAACCTTTTACAGTCTGTGCTCTTACCACAGTGCGATATAGCAGAAAAGATTTAGAGTGCAAAAGCATTTAAGCAGGATGAAGCTCAGAGTTTAATGTGGTCCATCAATCCCATTCGCACAGGATTGCAGCCTCTACATCTGTCCTGCGAGACCATCAGAGTAGTTTAGTGGCATGTTGCAGTTTAAAGGTGCAACAGAAGAGTCAGGTAACAAGGGACAAAATAGTCTCGCCAACTCTCAGTTTTAACTACCCAGGTTCCCTTTGGCCCACACTCATTAAATGCAGAATGCATTTGTCCTTGTAGCTTTTCACACACGCACACACACACACACGCACGCGTGCACAGTGAGAGGTTTGTTCACAACTCAACACATCCAAAGGCATTGGCCATTAGGTGTAAATGGATGGTGTTCTGCCCAAGTCTCAGCTGAGCACATGTTTCAGGAGCAAAGCAAATGCAAAGGCCAACAGATCCATTAAACTCCATCCAATAACACGGGAACCTGTCTTACACCACAAAGATGACTCCTCTGGCAAAATAAAAACGGGAGGGTGGCTCAGCCAAAATATCTCAAAAGAAGAAGTTAGAACATGATAAAAACAAACAAACACACAGATGTTATTTAAGGCGATCTACCAAAGAGAAGGAAAACGGAGTAGATGATACAATCAGCAGAGAAAATTATTATTATTTGTTTTAATTTAAATATATGACCTAAAACAGAGTCAACCAGCAATTATTTTTTATAATAAACATGTTTTAGTGGCAATTATTATTTAGTTGAAGCCTCTTATGTTATAAATATTAGCATTTTTTAAAATATATGTATATGTAAATCCTAAAAAATCTTCTTGATCTTCAAGTGTAGATTAGAAAAATATGACATGAGAAGATCATGTCATTTTCACATTTTCTAAAGTTTTATAGAAAGAAATAATAAAATATATAATCAGAAGAAAAACGGATAATGTAAAGTCCTGTTTCATTGTGCAGCTGCTTTTTTTTAACACTGCCAAAGCAGCAAAAGTAGAAGCGAGTAATGTACATGGACTCGGGAGTTATTCATGAAAACACTAAATAAGACCATCAGACTTCCAGTGAAGTAAAACTATAACATGTGTAGCAATATAGTAATAGAGTTGGTAAAAGGATATTGCAGCACATGTGTAGTTTAGCATGCTTGGCATAGACAGTCCAATAATCTTCAGACCTTTATCATTTAATTGGTCAAACTCATTCTCACTAAAAACTCATATTCTGAAAATTTGAAAACTTTAATAAAACTCACACAGATAAATTTAAAAGGTATGCTGACATTTCTTCCAGTGTTTCTCAATGCAACACTCACATGGTCATGGGTTCATCAGAAAGGCTTTTCTCCCTGCACTTGTAGCTTAATAAAAGAAATCTCTTTACATGATTCCAGTATAAATGATGGGGATGAAGCATATTTTTGGTGAGAAAATACAACATAAAGGTCACCTGAAGCTTAGACTTTTCCCGACCACAGGACAGCTCTATATACTGTTGACTGCTTTTAATCATTCTAATAAAAACTGTGCAGCACTTAGAGTCCAATAAACCTCCCTCAGACAACTGAAGATGTGCATAAAAAGAACTAATAAAACAGACAATAATATCTTTGAGAACAAAAACAGACAGGGCTCAGTGGGAGACTCCAGGCCGGGCTACAGGGTCAAAAGAACTGCGGTAAGCTCAACAGCCACAGTCAAGTGACTCAATTACCACATTTGCTCTTTGTGTTGACCCCCTCAATTAGTGTGGAACTGTAACAATCTGCCCACCAAATACAGTCATTCATCACCAACTGCCCAAACTCCCGGCCTGCTTCTCGGAGCCACCTCACTAGAGAAAAGGGCAGGCAGAGGTCAAATTAAAGTCTGGCTTTTGTAACTACCTTCCTTAATATCCTCTGTTCGACAGGATGAGCTCTGATAGGGTCTCAGTCATTAGACATGCAGTGCAACATGCCATTAGCTACTGAAGTAAGAGCGAGCAAACCTACCTGCAGAGTTTGCTGAAGGTTGTGGATTTCAGATCATTCACTGTCTGATGGCTCCAGCTGATTGTTGTGTTTGAGAGACAAAAGAAAATGTTGGTACTGAAAGTTACAATGTTTTGTTATCTAATTTGAATTCTATTTAGTCAGCTGTAACCTGTATAATATTAATGATACATTGCTTTAGTGATATTGCGTTCTTTCACCACATAAAGAATAAGCTATTGTGCTGCTGCAGCACACAGTTGAAAAGAAAAGTAAATTTTTTTCTCTAACATGCCAGTACTGACTAAACTTTAGCATTCTCCAAATGCTGATTAGCAGTTATATTAAGGATTTGAGATGACATAATTCTTTGATGGCACCTGTTTGCAAACAGCAGCTACAGGAAATGTTAGGAGCTGAATTAAATCACAACATAATCCAACAGCGACCGCTGCTTTGTGTATAAAATCAAAATGCTGCATGCTGTGAAGTGGTTGAGGTGCTGTGGCACGCATAATACTAACAGAAAGGCACATTTATTTCAAACCTAAAAACTATATCTATTGTATTGACTCCTATTGAAACAATAATGAGCATTTTTGGCTACAGCTCCATAGGGCCCCATTCATATTAGACTATCTTGTAAGCAGCTACCGTGAAACCAGAAGTCCACAGAGTGGGAGCTCTTGATGATGTTCAGCTGCCATCTGGGTTACAGGGGAGGGGAAAGTTGTCCATTGCAATTTTAATCATAACTTCATGCCATATGCCACTAAAAAAAAAAGAAATCACACCATACGATCGTCACATAAATCTAGATATGTGGGGTGTGCGAGCTGAGCTTTGACAGGAGCTTGAGGATTGGAAATTCAAAGGTAAAACCAGAAACAACTGGGTAAAAAACACAGAAAAGGTTTAAAAATGTGCAGGCTAATAAGTAAATCTGCACCTTTCTTCTCAATTGTAATGAACAATGTTCAAAAGGGCTGCGGTAAGTAAGGATAATGTAGGAGTAACTAAAAGAATGATAGCACAGATATCCAGATAAGGTCTAAGTGGGTGTTAGGTGGGTGTCTGTTGCCCTACTGGCTCCTGCCATGCTCCACTATTCAGCTTTTGGTTACACTATGATCACCGGCTGGCAGAGCCGTGTTCCTTTCACCCATCTCCTGCTGTGGTTAGGGTTGCAGGCACAGTAAAAGCGAAGCACTGATGATTTAATTATGATACTGGTTCATTCAGTCACTGAGGTTAGGTTTCCAGTCGAGGGTGAAGCAATATGAGCTAGGTTTGGTTTATGTTTACCGGAGCACATGTTGAATCCCAAGCAATAACATTCATTCTCCTGGGAAGGCCAGCCAGAGGGTGCAGTGTCTCCAGGGTTAAAACGTCCCAGCCTGGCATGCCGCTTAGCTCTGTGTGCAAGACCTGTCACTCTGCTCTCGGAAGCCTAGTTTGTCCATGATAGATAGCTATCCACAGTCTGGCTCCCTGCACCGGTTCATCTCCTGCTTCCCAAACTGAGTGACACACCTGACTCTGGGGATTCAGTTACTTGGAAATCTGCTTCACAGGTCCGGGACTAACTGCTTTGATTAATGACCAAAGTCTGCATCTAAATAGTAGCAATCATAACTGATAATCATCCCAACCTTGTAGTTACTTAACCCCTAATCTCATTTTATGTAAGACAAAGTAAGGCAGCTAACCAGAAAGATCCTCCCTGGCTTTTATTTCACAAAGCAAACCCCTCCCCATGCACATGTTCAGTCTGCTGTGACTCCAGGGTCCTCTCTTCACTTTTCAGGCTGACGGCTTGCTCTTCCTTTAAACTACAATCAATACCTTTTAAGCAAAATTTGCATTTCATAATTAAAGCAAGAGAGAGATATCAATTTGAAGCCATTATGCACCAGGCCTTATGTTGTCTGACATTTAGTTGTGATTACACCAGTGCCTGTATATTGTCATGGAAGTCATTAAACTGCTGTCATCTCAACATGTTTTCCCGGCCTCATTAACACTGCTTTCATACGGCAGTGTTCACACTGCTACGTGTGAACTACAAAATTTACTTAAAACTGAAAATTTACACAATATAATAATTTAACAACTATTAGAAGAATTGCAATAGAAACATTGTTCGGAGTTCACATGCATTGTGTCCAGATGTTGACATTGGGTTAGGGTACCAATAATTACATTATAATTACCAAAAAATGTTTTATGTTTCTGTCATTTTTAATCCACCAGTATGTGAAAGCTCTTTAATCAACATTATATTTTCAATGCTAAAATATGATTATTTCAGTTATCTGTTAATTTTCAAATGTACTGTTCTACAAAATTGCAGGAAAAATAGTAAAATAAAATAATAGTAAAATAGTAAAGCTCAATATTTTTAGCCATTTACTTTTCCTGACTGGAAAAAATAGTTTTAGTGGTTGAATGTTATGTGCGATTAATTGTTAACATGAATTCTGCTGCTATTTGCCTGGAAATAAAAATACAATTTCTTTGTTTTAAATAGACTTAAATCATTTCTAAAGTCAAAGATCTCTAAAATATTTGTATTTTCATGTTTTTATGACAGGTGGGCAAATAAATTAGTTAAGCGCTGTTTAGGAAAGTGGTTATTAATCAGTGTTGAGATTGCTGTTTCTTGACAACAGCTGAATTTGTCAGTGACGGTGAGTTTAGTTTGTGGTAAAGTTTAAATTAAAGACTTTAAATTATTTTTTTTTTAGAGTTACTGCCTTGAGATGACATGATCATTGTGGACTGGTGCTATATAAACAAAAATGAATGAAACTGAGCTGAATTTTTGTTTGGTGCTAACTAACAGATCTTAGTTTGATGCCATGTTAACCTTTGATGGTCAATTTTACACACTACTTGTCACCACACTCACTGTAGTATTGAGAACTTATAACTGGCTGCACTGTGTCTTTCTTCTTCTTTTGGTCAGAATGTAAAACTTTAGCCTTCTCTCTAAGGTGTACAGGAGATGTGCAAACAGTGCATCCATGTGAAACTGAAGTGAGCCTGACCCTTGAAACGCTGCCCCAGCCACCAGCTTCTTATTTACATTCCAGCCTGGGCTGCAGCGAACACTCCGACATCAACAATTCATGGTGTTTTACAAAGCCTCAGCTGAAACAAGGAGTTCTGTTACAAATACCGGCACTCTAGGTGAACGGCTCTAAGAAAAGAAGCTAATTCTAATTTAAACTTTATGTGGACTCTTTAAAAAATTTTTTTTAGCCCTTTGAGGTCTCTGCAATACTCGACTGTTAAAAAACTAAAATCACACTACTCTTTACTCAAAAGGAAAACTGTTCTGTTCAACATTTCCCCATTGTGTCAAGCAGAGAAACATTTTTTTAAGTAGCAGTATATGATGACATTTATGCTAACACTGAGAAAAAAAAGCGTTCTTTTGAATATAGCTTCTAAATAAGTGAACATATATATTTCGTTATCAAAGATGAATCCGGCAACAGTGCATGTTCTTCTGGAAGTGCAACAAATAATAGCAAAGGGAGTACCTGTGCTATTTTTTTGTTGTTACTTTAATTAAAAAGAGAGATGGGCGAATGTATTTGTGTATTCAAACAGCTCTCTTTCTCTGTGTAACTCTACACGATCCTGTCTGACAAATACGCAGAAGAAGAAAAAAAGCCCAATAGAGCACCTGGCAGAATTATTTTCTGGGAAGGCAATCTAGTATAATATCCCACATGACCTGCTCCACACAAACAGCCCATGCATAGCGGTCAGCCTGGTTGGGCTCTTACAGGAGTCCCTGCATGTTCATGAGGTGGAGCACAAAACAAATTACAAAGCAGGTAAATGGCCACGAGGCTTGCACTTAGTTCCTATACTGAACACACAGGAAACATCCCACGCTACATCTACTCTGTGGAGGCTGCTGCTGGAAGCTAAACGATGCTGTCGGTGCTAATAATCAATTCTGTGGGATTAGTTAAAAGTGGAGGACAAAACTCTAACAAATCAGGTGGCCTCTTTCTAAAACGGCACCATAAAGACATAGAGCAGCAGAGCATATAGATTTTCCACAGGGCTCAATTGTGTGAGAAGTTGTTGGGCTTGCATTATTGACTTTCTCAGTATGGTGGAACCGTGGTAGTTAGGTGCCTTTCCTCAACTCTAATTATGGTGTCATAAACAGGAGAGACCATTAATGAAAACCACTCATGGCTTTAAAACCACAGATAGGATTTGGAGAGTGGGGGCGAAGAGAGACTCTTAGCGCAGTCTTGGTATCAATCACAGCAAACTACTCCTCTGTTGAGTAACGAGCATGAGAAGTGGTCAATAAGTCAGCCAGAGAGTCAAAAGGCTGTAATAGAGACACAGCGGAGGATGGGAAACAGATGTATTTGACCTGAGAGCGCCTGTCGTGTTCATGAAGCTGCGGTTGTGCATCATCCAGGAGAAAAAGTCAGTGTGCCACATGCTTGTCTGTAAAAATCAATATCATGCAACATGACTGCACTCTGTGAATTTCCTGCAATATCACGATCAGCAAAAGACCTCTTGGCAAGACAACTGCATGTCGGTGGGTGAGAAAAAAACTGAAAAAGTCAAATGCCACAAATGCATTTTCCCTCCTCCAAACATTTGAGCAGCGAAGCAGGTCACGTCAAGTTCAGGTGCTGTGTGAGGAGGAAGATCGATACAAGACTTGCTGCAAGTGACATGAAGCCGATGGACACTGTAATGTCAGATTTGTTTGGTTTGAACTGCTTCGTCATTTTTACTAATTTGTAAGAACAGACTCTGGAAAACGGCGTCTAAACACTACAGAACAGGAACGGTTAGTAAATATAGTTACATCTTTCTAATATTAATGAAACTATTTTAGTTATTTTGGGGGGGACTTTACTGCAACACCCTGAGGAGATACAGAAATCTGGCAGAAAATCTCCTAGCTTTCTAAGCTGCTCATTTATGCTGCTAAAGTCAAGCTGATTGTGTGCGCAGTATATATCCAGATATCACAAATTACACATCTGCTTGAAGTGGTGTGTTAGTTCAGTACATAATATCTCTACATAAAGTGATTTGGATCAGTAAATGTAAAATTTAAGAAACTTTAAGAGGAGTAACAGGGGTGTGTCAGTCTTCCAGGACATAGAGACACAATTATCTCACTGCTAACCATGAAAACAATAGTTATCTGCAATCCTTTAAAAGTTTGGGACACTTTAGATATTAGAATCCCACACAATACTACGAAGATGTGTGGGGGAATCTGACCTATTTCCCCACACGTACATCTAGAGACATAACCCTAGAGACAAGATGAACTAAGGCTTGAGTTCTGCTGCACGCTGGCCGCTCACAGGGCCCTGCCAGATCTGATTACGTGAAACAGAAGACGGAAAGAGGCTAAATTCACAGAACTGCAGCAAGATTTCCAAGATGCTAGAAGAACCTGCCAACCAAGTACCCTGAAAAACAGAGTGCGTAAGAGTGAAAAAGAGAACTAGACCTGTCACAGCCATTTAATTTAGCCATCAACTTACCCATTTAGGATTGTTTAAAAAAATATTTTAATAGGGTAGTTTGCATCTTAATGTAAAATAACTGGAAGAATAGAGGTGTATTAGGAGTAAAAGTGTATGTATAATTATGTTATATTGCCTGATGTTGATGAAAAAAGATGTTGAAGGAAAGTCTGATCCACCTTACCTGGATGACTAAGCACTCATCGAGATAACCTAGGCACCTAAAAGCCATGTAACAGCAAAATCTTATGTTTGTAGCTATGCAAAGCCACAGATGCTGCATTGTTTAGTGATAGTAGCGAGGTTCCATCAGATAAAGATGGTTGGAGCCTTTATTGTATAGGCTAAAAAGAGAAATGTATTTAATATAAGATTGGGCTGTATTTGAATAGCTAATTGCATTTGTTGTAGATTTATATATAGCAATATAAAAAAACAACATCTTTTTTTGATATCCTGTAGAAATAAACTACACTGACTGTAGAAATTCATAACCAGTATTTTGCTATAAAAAATTAGCCAGTAGAGCTTTGAGTAAAAAGTAGTAATAAAGGGCTGGTTCTAGTTTTTCTCCCGTTAAACTCTAAAATGACATCCTGTACTTGTGTACAACTTAGCTTAGAGAATAACTTCACAAGGCAACTTCTACATGCATTTACAATATGATGGCCGCAGTAAAGGCATTTTGATTTTCTAGAGTGAGAGGCAATAAAATGTAATTACAACATGTTTTACTATTAACTTCAAGACCGAGTCACAACAGCCAAAGCAATTTCATGCTGTCTGTAAAAACAGTATCCAACAAGAGCGAAAGGCAGAGTCATGGTTGAGTGGCGGGGAGCGCGAGCAAGGCACTTATAGCCCTCTGTGGACTAGACCACGCACAAACACCAGACAAATCTATTTCAGACACATATTAGATAAATATTTATATGCAATAAACTGTATCAATAAATCCTCTGGGCAGGGGAAGCTATTCCACAGTATGTCGATAACTGATTTCAGCAGCAGATAATCATTTTTCTCTCAATGGTGGAGCTTGATATGACATCGATACATGCTGTCAGGGTTCATTTTGGCTGTAGCAGTTAGAAAGAGCATCAATGAGAGGATATGGCACCCTTCTATTCAGCTCCATCGATTCGCGACTGCATGTTAACGGGGGGAGAGGAGCTGGCTGTCATGTCTTATGTCTTATGCTGTGTGTTGCATTAAGCTGCGGGGAGACTATGGGCTGCGTGGAAGGTCTGCAGCTCCATTTGACCGCATTGTTACTGAGGACACAGGGGATTCAAGCCTTTTAATTGTCTCACTGAGACCTGGCTGCACACAAGTAGCCATGATACACAGGAGGGGGACGGCAAAAGAGGGTTCACGGGCCTGAAATGGCAATTGCACAACAGTACTCTGATACGATGAACATATACAATCAGTCAGGATAAAGATCTCACCCTTGGCGGCATGGAAGGGGGAAGTGAGCAGCGCTCAGGAAAAATCAATACGGAACCGCTCATTTTGGAGGGACATGTGTGTCACAGTCAATAGGAGTTAATAGGCTGGGTTGTTCAGTGAAGACAGGCGGCTTGGGAGAGCAGCCCACTCTGACAGCTTAATACATACTGAATGGCAAGCTGGCTGCATGTAACAGTCACTATGGACACATCAAGTGTGGAATGAAACCTGATGGGCGCAGGCAAAAGTTAATTATAGAATAGAGCTGAAGGTCTTACACACAGAACTACAAAATTACCCATCCAGTAATCAGAACAGACAGATGTAGCTGACCCGCGGTACAGACGAACACACCACACACATTTACTCATCATTAACCATGACTGTAATGCACACCGTGGAGGAAAGTTTGTTAAACTGTTGCCGGACTGAGAGATGCTACTAAGCGGCTATTTTATAGTTTTAAAAAAAAAATCTTCTTACAACGTGAATAATTAACTGAAGACAGCAATTTAAAGCATTTTCCTAAGCAAACTTACTTTTTAACTTCATGTTAAAATACAGAAAACATTTTACATGATTTTAACTTATTATTGAGTTTTAAAAATTCTAACACAACTTTAATTTGCTTCAAAATCAAAAATGGAAACTAAAGCTGGTAGACACACACACACAGGTCTTTTTTTAATGTTTTCGTTTCGCGTTTTGCCTTCATTGAAACAGATATAGATGGGAAAAATAGGGAAGATAACAGGAAAATGATATGCAGAGAGTCATACATGGATCCATCTCCTGAGGGTATTTTAGCTTACAATGAAGCCTAGTGACATCCTAGGACTCATTGTGCCCTAGTCACCCGTTAAAAATGTCCTATAATGGCACATACAGAAAGCATAAGATTTTTTCCAGTCAATTATAGTACAGTATAACTGGCAGCTAGATTTGTCAGCTTAAAAGTGTTCCTATTGTGATCTGCAACAACGGTTTCTTACTGTAAAAAAGTCTTGGTACCTGTAGCCGTGTGTGTTAAAGAAACGGGGAATTACAGCAGAGCTGGTATCTTGTCATTGTTCAAGAAAGAAAATAAACTTAATTCAGTCCACATGGCGAAAGACATGTAGCTATAATTTACAGTAATAACCCTTTTATGATGTTACCGCAGAAATGCTGAAGTTACAGTATTGGGGCAACCAAACAGGTGACAGTATTGGACTACTGGCACATCAAAAATGTTGATGGAAATTACATCACACATTTACAACAACCTAAAGTCTAAAAAAAAGAAGAAGGTGTAATTAGATTTTTTTTTCTTTTTAATTTAGGGACCGTTATGTATGCTGTATATTTTGTGTAATTGCTAAAGCACATTTTCCATCTGAAGTTGTTTTAAATGTGCTGCAGAAATAAACTTTGTGTTTGTGGTGCATTATTGTAAAGATTTACTGAACAGTGAATGAGTATGGCAGCAAACGCTTTTGACCTTCTTGTGTCTGAATGGCACAGACGACTCTACACAGACAATTTCCTGCGTAGGTTCTTGCACATATGCCGGGACAAAGAAAAACAGCTAAATGCTAATGTATATCACTGCATCATGTGTAGATCTCCTTGGGCTCCGATTAAAAAGCATTCGCCAACATTTGATCACAGGTTAATTGGCTTGAAGGATGGGTTAGGGACCTCGTGGTAAAACAAACCAAAAACACATTTTCCAAGGTTCTGTAATCTATTTTGCCTTCATTTGAATGAGATCTAGACAGGAAAAGGCTAATAATAGCTTAATTAATTGGGGTCTTGAGGTCATGCTGTTTGATTCCATAAAGAAGGATTCTCCTCTTAATTAGTATCCATTAAGACCTAATTTGGATTATTATCATCTCTTAATTTTATCCATCTAATTAATAATTAATTACAATTTCAGTTTACAGTATAGTTCAATTTATGTGCTACATTTTATTTGACACATGACAGGAAAAGTGCAGGCCATGGATTAATTCAGAGAAGCAATTTGTGACACAATCTGTGTTGGAAGTCATCCCAAGAACACAGTTGGTTTTGCATTAAATATTAGGACATATCAAACTCAGTTCATCACTCAGCAATGATTCGGACTCAGGAAAGGCAAAGCTGTCATACTGTACTGAGAAAGAATGAGAAAAAGAGAACAGAAAAAGGGTTTTGGCTCCAATTGACATTTCAATAAGTGGAACAGAGCGTTAGCAATCCATTCCCAACTTTTCTGAAACAATTATTGAGATGGTACCTCCAGGCGATGTATGCTCCTGGTCCCTGGAGTCCTGCTGGCTGAAACAGTAATTGACTAAATTGTGGAACACATCGGGGCCATTTACAAATTTGCCAAAAATGAATCGTTTAAAATGAAATGAGGGTGACTCTCAAATTAGCAAGGAGTATGATTGAGATGTGGCTCTGGGAATTAAGGAACATGATTTAGAGCTCTGCAGAAAGAAGCATCTGTGAATAGTCCAATGTTACTCACCACCCTGCTCTGACTCGTATTTAAATATTACTGTACTTTAACAGATGTTCAGTAAAATCTGATCTCTAAATGATAGATAGATAGATAGATAGATAGATAGATAGATAGATAGATAGATAGATAGATAGATTCTAATGCTATGTTCATTATATTTTCTCTAGATCCTTGTAATGTAGCCTTATGCTGACATCAAATGTGTGACTGACTAGACATTAAAGTGAAAAACAAAGCAAAACAAATAATAAAAACCCCTGAGCTGTAACACTGAGCAGTACATTGTAGGAGGAAGTGACTTCAGGGTTGAGTGGAGCCCATAAAACACTTTCTTAGCTAAAAATAATAATTTTTCTTAGAGCTGTGTGATAAATCATACAACACAAATCTCATTGGTTTAAACATATTGTGCTGCAAGGTGTTTGTGAAAGTGATCTTAGCTACATTTTACAAGGTGTACTCATTTCTGAGAAACACCAGAAAATTACTCTGACTGTTGAGGGCCTGACAGATTTGATTGATTGTTGTGCAGACACTGTGTTGATTGTTGCCTGTTGTGCCATTCCTGTGGCTCCCAGCAGCCAATGCTTTCATCTCACCCGGGCTAAACTCTTCCAACCAGTGATGAGTAATTACTAAGTTCATTAGCCACGGTAGTGGCCTAGAGATTTATTAAAACAAAATTTGTCATCAAATCTTGCCACTGCTTTTGAACATCTTAATGCAGGCTTAAGAGGGTTATCACTGTGTGCAAATTGCTTTACAGGTGGCACTCGTAGCTAGCCAATTGGAGAAAAAAGGCTTAAGCTAAAAAACATTATGTAATACAGTGTTTACTAGGAGGAGTTTGGGATGATCCTTAATGGCCTTTAAAGAAAAAATGTCACATGAATTTATTTCTTGTCATACAAGAAATAAAATGTAATGTTTCTTAAAAAAACACTTCCCCATAAAATGATATATACATCAACATAAAAAAAAAAGATTTTAACCTTAATAAGCAGTCTGACTGAACCATGAGCTAGCTTCTTGGTATCTTTTCAATTATTCGTGTAATTATTGAAAATTTGAGTCTCTAAGTTCTGAGGGCCCAAAGTGAAGCCTTCAAACTGTATCTGACCAGCAGTCCTACAGTCGTGGGCTTTCATCTTATAATGATATGAAACACAGAAGAGGTCAAAAAGATAAAAGAAAGATAAAATCAGCAGTTTGAATTTGCTTTTCTTGTCGGTGAATAAAGCCCGTTAAAAACTATTGTAGGATGGGTCTACAAAGTAATTCAAATAACATTTAGCTTAAAATTTTGTAAAATGTTTTGTAAAAGCTGCAGATTTTCAGAACATTAAGGCAAAACATCATCTTTAACCCTTGTGTGGTGTTCGTATTTTTGTTACTCAGCCAGTGTTCATGGGTCTGGTGGACCCGCTAGAGTTTTGGCTTTCCAAATTAACACTATCAAACAATTTTATGTTAAATTACTCAACAGATGTTTACTTCATCCCAATTACAAGACATATGAACAGCAAACATGGTTAATTTTTTCCCTTTACCTTTGTTAGATCACATTTATGAATTAATGTGCTTCTCGTTTTTCTTTTATATAAAATGTTATAAATAAATCAGTTATAATCAAGTGGAGTGAGTGGAAAGACACAACACATTTACACGTGAAAAAATAATTAATTGTTTAATTTTTCTTTTGAAAAAAATTGAACACGGGTCTCACAGACCCGAACACCATACAAGGGTTAAATAAAAATATACGCAGTGTAATTCTCAGATTAGGGCCAGAGTACAGTGAGAATTAAGTCTGACTTCTTTTCAAACACATTTACAAAAAGAATGAGCAAGTGCTGAAAACTAGAATGAAAGAAAGCAAGCAAATATCATCAAGGCTAAAATTACACAAACCTTCATTCAACTACACCTTTCCTCCATAACTGCTCTGAAGTGAAAGAGCCACAAGCTATCTTAGTACAATGTGCAAGTAATTTTTCTTTAATAGGAAAATTGTTACTTATTGATCTGCACTCTGTAAAGCCTTCCAGCAATGCTCCAATCACCACAGCTGTCAAAACCATGGAAATACACTCTGCTCCTTTGTGATTTGATGGCACACTGATTCCCATTACTGGCACATTTCCAATGTTAATTACCTTCAACATAACATCATCTCCCTGAAAAGAGTCTTGTACAGGCCACTAGTGTCCCACCAGAGGACAGTGGGGGGGTGAGACTGATTGGGTGAGCGCGGAGATATCGTGCTTTGGCTGTCTAGAGCTCACGTTGAATCTGTGCATCACTGAGTCTGGCCATTAGGCAGCGTGATGGGCTTTTCTTTTCCAGGCCATTTCCCATGGTCAAAATAGCATAAAAACACTATTTTGGTTCAATAGCAAAGACTTCAACTGAATAATCACAAGGGTGAAACTGTAACTATTACAGAGGCACCTCTGGGATAACCATACATAACTGGGGTGTCAAAAACACTGTAGGTTTTCTGGAGGGCAAAGTGTTTAAAGTGTATGTTGTTGGCTCTTGCTCCAACATCTGCTTTTAATTACTCAATTAGCGCAATCATTTAGTCTCCTTGACATTCATCCAAATGGCAAATCATAGCCGGAAGTTGTTCTGTTTAAACAGAGCGTTAAGAGGAGTCATGAAAAATGCATACGCGATAATGTATACAGATACTTAACTAATTGAACCAATTAAAGGGAGGGAACTGGTTTGAGTGAGAACAGAGCCGGCATCACCCTGCGGGAAGAAGCTTTGACACCTCTGATCTACAGCCTCCCCTCTCCCTGCTCACAGACCTGGGCCTGAGGTCATATTTCAGCAGACAAAAGGTTTTTGACTTCAGTCATAAAGCAACAATGAACCAAAAAATTAAAAGCCATGCAGATTGAAAGGTTCGTGAAGCATCAGCGGAGCCATTGTTAAGCTAGTTTTCTTGAGGAAAATGTGCCGTTTAGAGTATTGAATCTGTCCTCAGAAACTGCAAAAATCTTTTCAGTATTTGCTAATGTGCAGTTTTATCTTCTTCTCTGTGGCATTCAATGTCATTGCTAACTATATGCGAGCTGACATTTCCAATAACGAAATCTTGGCAACTTTTGTTTGTGCTTGTGTATCAAAGCGAGACCTCTCTGTGATGCACGTGTAGTTATATTCCAGCACAGACACAGCTACAGACCAAACTCAGGTTTAAATGAATATATGCCTGGTTTAAGATCAGCTTGCTTACCTCCTCCCAAAGTAAAAACCAATGCAATCCCCCCCACCACACAAAAAAAGAATAATTGTACCCCTGCGGTGGTGATTTCCTGCATGCTATGGATGCATAAATAAACATAGGCATAAATACACAGAGGACACTGACTGGGACTAGCTGGCCAAGTGGGGCAGCTGTTATTAAAAGGGCTATTTATCACTGTCACCCCTCTCAGGTTCCATCCCTCTCTGCCCTCCAGCGATGTCAGTGGGCCGCACAGGAACAATGTGGCTCATCCAACCAAGCCTACCCCCTCTATCACACACACAAACGCATGCAAACACACACCCGCTGATGGTCACAGCCTTTCATACGCGAAGTAAAATACCTGCTTGTATACCAAAAATTGCCTCCGTGTTCGATGACTTCTCCGAAACAAACACAAAAGCAAGAATCTAGTTTCTTTTGGATTCCTTCAAACATCCACACATCTACACTGCACCCAAACGTTCATTTTCTGCTCTGTTACTTTATTGATCGTGGCCACAATTATCCACTTTTCTGAAGCACTGCATTAAGTGAATTCCCCCTTTGTTGGACAATAAGTACAGAAGGTTGGCTAAGTCAAGCTATTCTTCAGCCTTGGGGGACAGACTACTTCTCCTGCACCCTCATCATTATTAGCAAGCTCAGATAAAAACACACCTCAACAATTAGTCCACCTCTGCTGCGGGAGGCACGTCTAGTAAGGCGGGCTGCTCCAACTGACCCATGCATTGATTACAGCAGCTCACATCACGCCCAAAGTAAAGGCCAAAGATTACATTATCAAACAGTTACACACACTGAAAGGGAGACTTTGAATAAAATAAATCCCTAAATTCAATAAAGTCTTGATCTAAGACAGTTTAAGTGCACAAAAACTCTCAGGTACGAAGCAGAAGCTGCAACCTGAGAGTCTCTGTGCTTATTTATACTTTTTTTTGTTAAAAAAAATACCTGAAGCTATTGTTCTATAATCAACACAACTAAAAACAGTACTAATCATTTCAGTTCTACATTATGCTGTTTATTGTGCTTTCCTTATCTACATCTATTGAGCACGAACCTGCTTTTTAAAGACAGAACGGCCTCATTTTCTCTCATCTATGCGCTAGCAGTCTACACCACCTATAAACCTCTCACACTCAGCAATCCACTCACGATTAATGAAGTGCTTACTTAACCAATTTAAACCCTTAATTCCTATTAATTCAACATAATAGCCACCCTCTCCAACAGGAATTAAAAACACTCCAGCAGAAACCTTCAAATCTCTACAGGCCAGAAAGAGTCAACCCAGCAAAATCCATATTCTTTGATAAATATGTAACAGTATGTATATCACTGTTAAAATGCATAACCCTCATGTAAGACCCCTATCAAGTCTGCTTTACACCTGTATTACATTTCTCCCTCAATCAGCATTTTTTCTGAGACGGCGGCCTCCCACGAGGAGCAGAAACCATTACAAGGCACTGCAGCTCATTTGCAGAAAGATTGGAGATCACGCTGCCTCGAAAAGTATGTGAAACATTTCTGGGAGCAAAATTGATTTATTCCATTTCTGTGTTTGTATGCAGCATCTGTATCAGTGTATTTAATGTAAATCCCCCCAATCTAGCACCGAGTTGCTGTGCAGGTTGCTGCTTATTGTGCAAGTAAGAAGCAGGGTGATCATACAACACACGGACACCTGTTCTGCTGTAAGATAAAGGTGCACGCGGTATGTCTTTACACAGTATATGATTTTGTCTGGGAGTAAATGATAAAAGCACATATGCGATGTAGCAGATTATATCAATCAAACAAAAAGCATTCATTCATCGTTTCCTTTTTCCAATCCACTGATGCTGCTTGTTTAAGCTACAAAGACATTACGCTATTCCTTAGCGAGATAAAAACGCATAAACAAATAAATAAATATTTCTGAGTATTTCAATTTTGACTTAGGAAAAACAGATCAAGCAGAGCCTGTGGCTAGAGGAGCCTGACTGCATGCTGGTGGGGGGTAAAAGACAGCCTGGGGGGGTGTGGAGGGCGTCTGTTTTTTAATGAGCTGAAACTTTAAATACTGCATAATATATAATACTCCTAAAAATGGATAGTTCATTTCACTCTCCGGATAAGTCGCGGAAAAAACTATTAAAAACCATTTCTCTCTTAATGTCAACAGAGTAAGCATTAAGTATGAATGAAGTGAATGTCATACCGCTGTCATCGACAAGAAAGAAAACGCAAAATAATAATCAACTTGAACTGGAAGAAACAAGAGGTTTGGGCACGAAGATAAGTGCACGAGCTTAAGGGCATCAGCTAAACACAGTGCACGCAAAGACAATGATGTATTCAATTATAACTAGAAATTCAGATTCACTCTATGAAGACAAAGCATCGCCGTTTTTTCTTTTTTTATTGTGTTTAAAATGTGAAGTGCAATTGATCTTGATGAAATTGTCTTATTTATTTATAAGTTGCAGCTTAGTCTTAATGTCAGCTGGAAGCAGAAAAAGAAAGAATAGATGACTGACGTTTCAGCCACCCACTGACAGTAGCTTTGGCAACACTGGCACAGCAGGCATACTCTTTCAGTGGCTTCACTTCCTCCCCCTACACACACGCACACAAACACATGCACAGATACACAAGTGGGGGAAGTGAAGAAAAAAAAAGAATTATGGTGCCCCTTGTCATCCCCTGGGTAAGAAAAACACCATAATAGATTTTTAATGGCTATCTGCTCACCGAAAGAAAAAGGAAAGGTTGTGTTTTGAATGTCAGTGACAGGAGGTCAGCAATTACAAAGTGCAGGTAAAAAATAAAGCAAACTTTTCCGTAGCATTTCTTTTTCAAAGTTGATCAAAGCGTGCGCATGTTTACAACATCAGATGTCTCCAGATGAAACGCAATGATTCTCACGTCACATTATAATTCAGAAAGTGCCGTTTGACAGTAAACACTGTGACAATGTTGTCTTGACTCTGCTGCATAAACATGTAATTCCAGCATGATCCTTAAAGTGATCTGAGTGATGGCTCAGGTACCCCGCTGTTCATGGAGCAAGCATGGAGACGGTGCTGGTGGCCGATCCGGAGGCTTAATAATGATAACCTCGCCAGTATTAGCTGCAGGGGTTGTTCACACAATAATTGTTTCTGCCAAGCCATATATCTATATGACAGAGGAAAAGCTGGTGTGACTCTCCTGCTAAATAACTGATTTACGGAGCGGCTGCGTCAACTATTTCAGAGATCGTTTGTTCTTTTTTTCCTTTTTCCTCTGAAGAAACTGTGAACTTATTAGCTAATTAGAAGATAATTACAAGTCTCTGTAAGTTGATTAGCAATTTCACTGCTGAACATTAACAACTTACAGAAAGACTGCACTCAATTTCAGCACTTGTTTTGCCTTACTTACCTAAATTCTAAATAGTATAAGTATTTAAAGATTTCACCTTGGCAAAACTTATTACCAGCTCCAGCGTGCAATTAAACTTGCCGAACAGGCATTAATTCTTTGTTCATTACCACATTAAATGCATGTAGGGTAATTTGACACTTCAATACAAGACTGCACGATTACGGCTATTAAAAGGCATCACTTTCGTACCAAAGGCAGGCGCATTTTGTTAATTTGCACAAGTCCATCTGCAGTCCCGGCATCCTGCACCCACTGTGGTGGTGACTAAAGTTTGATATGTAATGCTAATCCTTAGCCCGAGCTGGAAGGGGTCGCTCCCCCGCAGTTTAGAGTGACTCAAAGGTGAAGTCCTGAAAACAAATACATCGTACTCAGATGCTCCGCAGTTTACATTTCACTGACGCACATCGGCCCGTATTAGCAGCGCACAAAGCTGCAGTCACTTCCAACCCCGTGCAATTGTGTCTGGCTATACGGCAGTATCAATGCAGCTCGTGGGTCAAAGGGTCAATGAGTAATTAAGACATGGTTGCCTGAGCATTCCCCATGCACACTTTCAGTCCTGATGAAAGGTTGGCAATGAAAGGAGGGGGATTTAAGTGCAGCCTGATACGAAGGATCAGATTTCCATAAGTGTGTCTAAATGTTCCTTGTTCAAGGCAATTAGTATGATTAAAGAGATAGCGAGGGGTCATCACGCTGTTTAAGAGGATTTTGCACATGAATTCTGCATGAGGTTTTCAACAAAGCAAATGCTGCATTGCTTACAATAAAAACCTTTAAGCTAGTCGTATTTTTAAAGTGTTGCCGAGGCACCGTCTAAATTACTGTACATTTCAAGACAGATTCAGCAACAGAAATGATTATTTGATTTATTACTTTTTTTTGTGACGTGGGTGTTAAAGTAAAAATGTGGTCAGGCGGCATGTAAATGTCTAGTTAAATCTTCTCGCATAAGATGATCATGAGGATGCAGAACATTTGTAACAACACGCAGGCAAGTAATCGTAGCCTTCAACTCCAGCGAAGGTCACAAGGTGCATTGATTCCCGTGTACGACAAGAAATTATTCCTAGAGTTTCATTGTTGCTAAAAATTGAAGAGGCCAAGGCCTGAAAATTGAGGTCGCTGATAAACGCTATTAGTAGGAGATGCTGAGAGGAGAAATCAATATGGCAGTTTGTCAACCTGCCTCTCAGAGGGAGGGGAACTCTGCAGCTGGGGTAAGTGTGCCCTGTCAGCAAAGCACATTACCAGAAATCAAAGGCCAGAGAAGGCCCGAAGGAAGGGATGTAGATGTCTCTCTACAAAGGCCACACTTTGGTAATTAAAACCTATTTTCTCAGACCTGTTGTATCACTGGTTTTTCTCTAACACTATTGACTATCTGTTGAGTGGAGGGTGATCACTAATTTAACTTTAAATAAATGAGCTGTGGCCATTTAGATTCCTGTACCTGTCACACAAAATTAAGCAAAAGACATCAAATAAATTATGTCACTTCATATCACTTACATCAAGTCTTGAAGGAAACATCTGACAAACTTAAGCTATGTTTTTTCAACAGGCGACATTGAGAAGCTTCTCGTTTCCAACGCGTGTAAGTACAAGTGCCATAAAAACCAAACATTATATCATCTCCTTTCTGCCATTCTCAATAATTTGATTTCATAATGTCTCCTCTCCTTTTGCAATAAAACCAAGATGAAAAATCTCCATCGCTCCATACTTCAGTCTATTCTTGAGGTATTCTTAAGCTTTCTGCTAAAGAATAATATAGTACAAGAACTGAACTTCAACTTTAAATATTTAATAGTACTTAAACACAACTGAATCTATGCAGTCCAAGAAGCGCATCTCAGGGGTCCAGGCCTACCCTGGAAACTCAGTGTCCCTTAAGTTGAATTCTAGCGATACACTTACTCTAAGTGAACTAGGTCATACAATTTGGTAAACACCTGTCTCTCACTGATAAGTTATAGCAGTGCAAACTCAGTATAATCATTCGTTCATGGTAGTTTAGTCTTTCTGCAGCATTTGTGGTACCCAGCATGACTGAGGACGACACCGAACAGGTGAGGCTATGCAGGTCAGACTTTGGGAAGTACCCAAACCAGATAGTTTTAAAGCACGAGTCTACTTGGAAATGACAAAACAAATGGGAAAATGTTGAAGATCTTGTGTGCCCACAGTCAACTGTTCTAGACCGTGGTGAGATTGCTGATCCACTTCTGTAACTGATTGTCTCCTGTTTTGCTTCTGCAATCTTTGACAGATATTTTTGCACATTTATAAGTGCAGCTACATTTCTCTGTTAGTGTACAATGTTTGTCTGGTTATAATTGTGCATAGCTTTTTTTCCTTGGGAAAAAAAGCAAACTTGAGCAGAATGACCCCATGTGAAAGTTGGTTGCTCGTCCAGTCAATATGATGTGCCACTCAGCTAGAGCACTACTGACATGACGGTAAAGGGGACCTGTTATGTTCACTTCCAGCTCCATGTTTTTATTCTTGCTTGACTCATGCTTAAAAATAATCCATATCACAATCTGATTGCAAAGCTCCCTGACAGGACAAGATTTTGAAAAATTGATTTTAAAAAATCCATATTTTTCTTATGCTTTGCCTTGGGACACTTTTTTTACTATCTGAAATAAGCAGTTTTCTCTCTGGTTCACCTTCTGATTGGCTGCTCAGATCTGATCAGTGGGTAGGGCTTCTTTGCTCACACTCACATGTATGTGCCTGAGATCAAACTAAGCCAACAGTAGCAAAAATGCAACTTAGTGTTCAGAGCAGTCTGACTTCAAAGCATTCATTCACAGGGATTGCTTGAATGTAAGATGACCTCACTATTAAACTCTGTATAACAGGAGCGTCGATAATTAAAATAGCATATAGGACCAAAAGCAAAGAAAAAAAACACAAAGGCTCCTTTTTAATGGTTTCAAAAATACAGCAGCTTGGTAGATAATATCCTCCTGAAAACACATTCAAGTTACTTTGTTTCCTCTTCACTTCAGTACTGTGCACCTTCCTCCTCTTTGTAGGCAAAATAGACTGTAACAGGTCCGACACTCGTCTGTACTGTTTCTGATGCTCCCACCACCATCCAGCAGCCAATGCCATAGGCCAAACAAGGGATACCTGCAGTTTAAAGGGACACTGAATATATGGACTCTGTTGTATTGGAAATAAAATACAAGTATGTAACAATGACAGCAACGTGGAAGAAATACTGACCCAGATTAATAACTTTTAACATGGTGAAAAATCTGTCTTCAAAATCCAGATTCTGAGGAGGCGCTTTAGTGCAGTGATATTTAATAAAGGGGAAACATCCCGTTCTCAGAATGTGGTAGTTGGATCCCTGAACTCTCCAATTAAAGTTTGACATTCCAAACTGGTCATTGTGGACGGAGCTGTAGCGGACACAGTATGAAGTCCACGGAGGAAGTCTGCGCTGCTGCAGGTGACAGGTTAACACCTCCGAAGCAGCTGGCCGCGGACCTGTCCTGCCTAACGTGCTAGGAAACAGAGCGATCTTCAGAAAGAGGCTGTGGGTCTTCTTCAAAAACTCCTTCATGGTTTTAAAGATTCGTATTTTAGCATTCGGACTGCAGAAGGACACACCTATAACTAGCCACACTTGGAATATACCAACGTTTTAAGAGTGAAAATACCAAGTTGTAACACATCAAAGCAGCAGCTGACATGAGATATGCTAAAGCTAGCAAGAAAACTCCCGTACGATTTGCGAGCTTAAATCCTCAGACCATGTCTGAGATGTTCCAACACTGACCTATACACCTGACGTGTCTCTGTAGAAATGCTGAATTCGCACACATGTATCTAAACCACCTGTGAGAAGAAGAGCAGCTTTCATCTGGTTGGTTTTCTGTTTCTGTTGTGCTTCTTGCGTCTGACCTCGTACCGCGGCTTAACTCATCCGGCTGGAAACGCGTCTCTCCGAACCCGTTCCTCTTTAACATAATTAACTTCAGTCTGGTATTTATTTATATCAAGTACTCGCCGGTTCATTCAATATAGGACTTATATCCTTTATAAGAATTTATAGACTGCCACGTGTTCAACAACCCTGTAAAACGACTAAACGTAAAGTTATTTTGTTCTTTATACTTCTACCGTTATTTACCACAAAAAAATAAGCATGAAAACGACAAATGTATGTTCCAGCTACCAAAAGACCTCTTCAAAATTAACCACCACTGACCCGAGTGCCAATAGGCTAATAAGTGTTTTTGTTGGTTCCATGACCACACCACCTACTCCTTTAAAATCCACTTAAAACCACCACAGCAACTGCTGAAGCATTTCCACGGTTCAGTGAACTGCTGTAGATCAGGACCATGGACAGCAGTCTATAAACTACGTGGTAATTAAACACCGCAAATAAGCCATAATATATACATATACACATATGCTATATTTAATACATGCGCTCATCATTTTTGTTTCTTTTATTATTTACTCGTATTTTGAAAATGTTTTTAAGAACCTCTTTAAGAACAGACATTTTAATTTATCTTTGGCTATAAATTTTGTGGTATGTGATGTGATTTTTGTTACATGTAATAAAATACCCCCCCCCCCCCAAAAAAATAAAAAATAAATAAATAAATAAAAAATAAATAAATAAACATGTTTGTTTTTTTTAAATTTGCGTTTTCGTTCATGTTATTTGAATATATCTTTGCCTGTCTTCCTTTTAGCATTTCAGTCGTTTGTGCAGCACTTACCTGCAGGAAGGGGGCCATATAATAAAGCTTGATTGATTCATTGATTGACCGTAATTTGTCAGGGTGATTGGTAATGCCTTAACAACTTCACAAACCAACCGAAATCCCATCTGCATGCTTTATAAATGATTTGCTAAATAATTTAGGTCCAATTCTGTGTGAAATGCAAATAGATAATAATTAAGTGATGTGAAAATAAATTACAGATGTATTTGTCCCAGATGTTTTCAGTGTCTTAAAATATTATTTCTGAAGTCAAATATGTGAAAATAATGCACACATTCAAATGTAATTCTAGTCTCTGGATTTAAAGGTGTAACAGAGCCACTGGGGTGCTCAATCCTCCATAAGAATTAGTCCTGTGAAGTTTTTCCATTATCACATGTTGTCTTTTTTGCAATACAACTGTCTATTTGAACAGAGGGGGGTAAAGCATGACTATGAGTGCTTTTTCCTGGAAATCTAAAATTTTATGTGCTTTAAAAAATGTACATCAAGTAAGGCTCTTGGATAAAATTAACATATATAAATCCTTGATACAAATTACAAAATAAAAATTAAGTACGATTTAAATGTTTTTTTGCAATCTCAAATCCACGAATACACGCATCGTCTCTACTTAGAAAGCTTAGAAAGTCAACGTTCACAGTCCAGTGAGGACCAGACTGAAACACTGTCATGTCACCATATGAGGCGAGTTGTTTGAAATTGTCAGCCTCCAGATGAGGACTTTGACAATCAAACTAGTTGACTCTAATCTAATTTAATAAAAATCAACCACAGTAGTGCATGGCCCAATTTGTACAGAAGAAAGGTATTCTGGGAGATCCTAGTGTGTATTGTGACACCAAACGCAAATATATATATATATATATATATATATATATATATATATATATATATATATATATATATATATATATATATATATATATATATACATATATACCAGAAGCATTTGACTTGGCAGAAGAAGCATACATTGCTATATACACACATTTGACTTCTTTTTATGTACACACTTTTTGATTTACACATGCAAATTCCTTCTGCATAGGTTTCTGGCAGTGTAATCTTTGTTTATAGTAAAGTATATTCAGGCTTTTGAAACTTTTTACAAAGCCAGTGATTTTACAGATTTGTGATATATTTAGGGGGTTTTTTCAGGAATTTATTTGGAAAGTCCTTCAATCATCTTCAGAGTAGACATATTTAGTTATATTTAGTGATTTTGGAAAAGCAAGTCAGCAACACTGATAATGGAACTATCTAAGATGCAGGTTTAGCCTCCCGTTGAAGCTTGTTCTGAGTCATCTGCAGTATATCTTCTATTTCCTTAATCACCTCCTTCAAGTAAAGCAGACAGAAAAGGAAGCAAACTTAGAGTATTACCTATTATTATTCCATAAAATCATCAACATTAACTTGAAAATATATTCTTATTAGGATATTTATGAGTAGTGATCATGCTTTCAGTTTCACTGATACACAAGTTTCATGACAAATAGATGAGGAGAGATCATTAACTCATTAACATGGTACCATGAAATTGGTTTCTCCTTGGCTTTTAGGGATTGATATTTCCTGATGAATGACTGACAGATGCCGAGCAAAGGTCGCGAGAGCTCTCTGGAGATCCTCTGAGACTGTTCTATTAACGACACCACAAACAAACGAGTTTACTAATGATCCCCAAGTCGCCAGCTAAGAAACAATCACCTTGTTCATCTGATAGTGGTGGTTAAATGAAACTTTCAGCAGACAACATCTTCGCTCTTTAGGGGGATGAGCACAGCTTGATTTAACTGTTACAGCATTGTGGAAGCGAAAGGATTTGTGTGATAAATATGTTAAATAACCCTCTGCTTAACAACTTTTAGAGTTTGTAGCATTACCAAAGCTAGAGGTGGCATCTTAATCCTCTGAAAGAATTGATTTTACTCTTAGCCATGTGAAGTCTTTCACCTAATCGCCTATTATCTTCTTTGGAAAGTGATCGCCTATTTGAACAGAGGAGAGTAAGGCTCCATCTCCCGGGGATGAGCCTCAAATTTTATACACATATATGCAGCAAAAAAACAAAAATCTTATTCTCTTCCACATTATGTTTGTCCATATTTCTGACTTAAAATAATAAAAGATCAGCTTATGGTTTGTCTATAAAGAAAGAAAGTTCATAACTCATGTTTTCTTGTATGGATCTGGTGTAGTAAGACATACTTACATCATTCCAATACTGCTTCGCTTACTGCTGTCAAAAAAAGCGAAAACTGTGCCTTGCTTTGTCTGAAACGCAAGCAACAAAAAACAGAGAAAAATAAAGCTTCATCATTGTATAGCAAAGAGTACTAACTATTAGTGCATTTCAACCCTGCTTTAAATCTAAGCTCTTTAAATTCACACCTTTTCTGTATGTTGCCCTCCCTCCATATGCTGTTGTACTCATTAAAACCTGAAAACAGACTCTGATGTGTAAAATCTGTGCAGTTTCCCTTTGTATTAACCATATAACAGGAACAGTGGAAATGATGATAGAAAAGCGTGCCGATCAATTCTGAATTGTTACCTTTTTGTTAAATCTTATGCCATGGGCCTTGCACATCATAAGGAACACCTTATTGTATAACATGGAAAGGTCAGAGTGAAATAAGTGGTTCCCAATAACTGCACAAAGATTTCCAACTGGAGCCTGGACAAAAAAAAATAGACAGAGAGAAAGAAAGAAAAAAGAAAACAGCAGAAGATGTGAGTGATGACTGTTTGTCAATTAATTCATTGAATCCAATAATTTAAAGTTTGATTATATTTGGCAGCTAAGTATGGTGGTGGTGTGTGAAATAGATAGAGCAGAAATGGCTAAACCCCAGACATGTCCTTAGGGTCACTGCTGAATTTGTGTGTGTGATTAGTGAACGTGATGAGTACGGGGCACATGTGGTAAACTGTTGGGCCTTTCTTAATTAACTGCAGGGAGGAACAATTAATGCTTAGAAGACATGCCAAACACAAGATGAGCTTAATTGTACGACACCAATCAAAGAAACTACAGGTTGGGGACTGCAGATTTTTTTCATTCAATCTAAGATCAAAGCATTAGTGAATCCACAAAAGGAATACTCACTGCACACAACATTCTGTATCACCGTAATAGAGGGATTCTGTTTGCATGTGTCATAAGTAACACCAGAGAGGTTGATTACTTAAAAGTGGCAGGGCTTAGGAGGATAAAAATGTTCCTGCTTCTCAGCCACCTTTGGGAGACTTAAAGAGTAGGCCTAAGCCCCCGTGAGCTCAGGAGATAGCCCATAACTTGCTGTGAAGGGTGTGTGTTTGCAGTTGTCAGATGCAGGGCCCTCACACAACAATAAAAGCGTCCAACTGGGATTTAATTGTGTTTGTAATATGCAGGGCCTTAATGACGGCCAGCGCCGAAGCCATTAAACACTGCAGTGGCTCAACTGCTGTACTGAAGCACCAGGCCACCAACTAAATGAATGTTTGATAAAATAATACAAGTCGCAGATCAACAAGCGTAAACTCGGGCATACTGCTAATAAAAGAACTCTATTGTTTAAGGCCTGGCACCAGGTTGATGAGGTGTTCAAGCATGCATACACATGCATAATGAAAATGGTATGAATTATTAATGTGTTGATTATTTAGGCTCATCTATCAAAATGATAATGAATTCAGCACCTAAACACCAATTGAGCTCGGTGCATAATTACAGTATTTAGTTGTATTTAACAATAATGAAGAGCAAAACGTTGATCTATCTTTGTGATTACTGAAAGGCTACGAATAGCCTCCATAGTCTCAGGCTGCTTTTTTGTTGCAGAAACTACGTGACGGCATCATTTGATTTAAGAAGAAAAAGAAAAAAGTGTGAATTTAAATTATAGCATCTAAACTCAACACACTGATAGGTGAGTAAAGACATAATTTAAACTGCAAATATAAGCAAATATAAGACGGTACTTTGGGCACGATCTGGTGTTCACAGCATTTCTCGCTGATTGGCATTGGCGCTTCTAAACAGCCTGTGCGGCAATTCAGCGTTCCTCCAGTCATCATCAGAAGCATCTGGGTCATGGCCAGCTGGTTACTGTATGTGATGTCCAGATCAACAGCCCACACCTGCAAACAAGACGTCGTGAACTCTGTGTCATGGAGAGAAGACAAAACTCTATAGACTTAATCATTTCAATTTAATCACAAAAAAAATGGAACATCAAAGTATTTCATCCCCGGACCTTACAAAGCGAAGAGTTAGCACCTCTTAATCCTTACAGTGTTACTCATGTTAAGAGGCAAACATAAGGAAAACACAGGCATGGTGAGTGTTTGACTGATTTAGGTAATTCAGTTCTGACATGTGCACAAAGTAGATCCTTCCCTGTGTATTTGAATTCGGGCAGCCCTGGGCATGTTTGGCTCAAGTCTGATGAGAAGTAAAGTTCAGTTATGTATGGTAAATGGCATCATTATAAGTATATTAAGGGGTCAGGTATGGTCGTAGCCCTCCGCTTAAACAGGGCTAATTTTCCCAATAATAACCTAATAGCTCTGCCCTTTCTTCAAAAGTGACAAATAAATCACCAGTGAAGGAGTTGTTAATAACTAAGTGGCAGTTGGCTGCCTCCTTTAGCCGTTCCTATTTGTCAAAGTAAACGCTCCTGCCACCGAATGCAAATTGCTGCCTGTCTGAACCCGCAGTCTCGGTAACCCGAGTACTTTATCTCCACCAGCACATGGACATCTGACCATACGCAGTAATTATCTTAAATGCTTCACTGTGTTTTATATGAAATTTGAATATATTGTAAAGCATATTGCACAGTCTGCTTCTATAACAATTGTTTTTGGGACCGATTAGTGCGACAGCGTGTAAAAAACAATTCCGGAGAGATACCTGAAAATGTGAGATGTTTGGAAAACTTGAAAAGATTGGGACAAGCGGGAAAACTGGAAAATGTGTGACATGTTTATCTGAAAAATTTGTTTTTAAAATGTTATAGAGACAAAAATAGCTTTTTCCTGATTTGACATAATCTGATTTATAGGGCAGAAGTTACGCAGTTTTGGTTAGTAACCTTTTCTTCCCAATAAGAAAATGCCCAAACTTATGATTTATAAACTGCAGAAACAAGTATGAAAATTTCACGAGGTACATAAAAACGTCAAAAAGAAAAAGTACAGTATGTGGATACAAAGTTAAAAAAAATTCAAGGTGGGAAACACTTTAGCAGAACTGAGTGAGCTTTTCTGTAGGTGGTACTTTAGCTACCTGTGGGCAGATTCACGTCTCTATATATCAGGTTGATACCTGGGCCTGAGTGATGGACACACTTCACCAAGCCATTCACTCAACTCACTAAAACTCATACACCCCTGTCCCATTGTTGCTCTTAACAAAGCTGTGGGAAATGTAAGCCTGGATTGTACCTGTTTTCTATTGCCTTGCATTTTCATTAAAAGCCCCGATGCTGCAGCTGGGGCCCCACCGTTCCACAATGTGAGGAAAGACTGCAAGGGCAAACATATGTGACCCACTTCTTCCCATCAAATAAAGTAGGCAGCTTTTAGCAACAGGTTTGAATCTAAATTGATGTTTAAACCCAGACAGGTTTGCCCATGTGGCTCTCTTCCATCTAAGCTTTGTGTGTGTGGGGAGATGGTTAAGAATCTGTCATTAATGTTCCTGCCTCTATTGAAGCACACGCTGTTTTATAGTCTATTCTTAATTATGCTGTCAGTGAGTCCCTTTCAATTTCAGGTCAACATTGAAGATGAAAATTAATTTTAAGCCTGTCATTATTTCATTCTAAACAGGTAAAGGAAAAAGGGCCTGATTCTGTCCCGAACACATTTAAGAAATTTCTGCTTTTAGTGTCACCATTTTGTCACTGAAATGACAGTTTAATTTGACTAAATAAAATCACAGGATGTAAGAAAGTACTGCAAGTTGGTTTTTTACCCTAAAATAAATACAGCATGGTAGAGTCCACAGTCTGTGCAAAGCCTACTGACAAAAACATTCCTGGCTGGATTTCTAAATCTTCAAAGAAAGAAAAAATGCTGATAATCTAAAACAAAATCGGACATTTGAGGTTATAGGATGCAAATTGCAACACTGCTTTGCTTACATTGTACATTACATCTAATCCAGAAGATACTACCCTCTAGTGGCAAGTGTGCTCTTTCTCCAACTCCGGCATATCTATTATGAATATAAACAAAAGAAGGAAAGTCGGAAAAGTGCAGGGACGATATTTTTTGAACTGTTCTGAATAAAAATCCATCATAAATAACTAGAGGACAAATTGTATTCTGCTACTGGTGTTCTTTCATGTTTTTTAATGAAAGAAGGGGAAAGAAGATAGTGTCCTTCTTTCTTCTTTGTGCTTTTGTAAAACCTGTAAAATTCCACAGTATTTTATAGACTACATTACATACAAAGCATTTCATCATACAGCTCCAAATCAATAGGCAGTCAGTCAAGCCACATGTTAGGAGCAGAGGTTAAAGCATCATAAACCAGTCCATTTCAAATATCATAAATCAAAGTGCTTTCAGCAAAACTTAATCCTGACAAATGAAATAAGACTTCCATGCTGCCTGGCTATAATAGCGAGATACATTTCAGCCGACTGCTGCAGGTAGGGGTTAAACACTGACAGGGTATCCCCCCACCCGAAGCTGCCAAATCACTTTGGAATGACCTATTGTCTGAAAGATAGGTGCCTCTGAAATTCTCAGTATTGTAAGGTTAAAGGGCAAGCCTTAAATGGTGGAATCAGTGTATCGACACAATAAGACTTGACAGTTTATTAGATGGCCTTGTGACACATTTGCTCCCAGTGCCCACAGTTTGCCTTATCTTTTTTTTTAGATCCCAGGGGACTAATATGGGCGGCACCTAACTGCTCCTATGGATCCAGCCTAAAAATTGATCTTTTCCACCAATACGTTGAAATAAAAGCATTTGCAGAATGTGTTGTAACACCTTAGATCATATCTATTATGATAGATAAGCTAAGATCTTCTCTGTTTGTGTCTCACCTTCTTCTCCATGGTGTTATGGTCCAGAAAGCTAACGAGATCCACAGAGACATAACCTACGATACGCCGCTGCAGGCAGGCCCGGCCTACACGGGTGCAGATGGAGTGCAAAGTTTCTGGGTGTACAGAGCTCTGAGGAACAATGGAGCCTATAGCTTCAAGTTTACAACCACCATGGAGTTGGTCTCCACAAGAGAACATGGTCACTTCACCCCCTGGCTCCAGCAGCAGATCTACTGTCAGACAGGTGACACTGTTTGAAGGGGGGTAGGCCTCCACCACACCTCCTGGGAACATAGCAGAGCAGATAAATGGCTCTAGTACCCTCAACAAAACACAGCCTAACAGTAATACAGGACCTGAACTCTCCTAGCAGCTGTTTAGCAATCACAGAAAGTTACATGAAAATTATTGAATTTCGCATTTCACAAAGGCAACACCTGTGAAGCAGGAATGACATAGGAAATCCATATTACATGCTGCTATATTTGCAAGTGAAAAGCATTCCGTGCCTGACAATAGATATCTAACCTTGCCTGAGGAAGGTCTTCAGGAAGCAGGCCCAGTTGGGATAGCAGGAGGTTTTAGCAGGCTGGGCATAATGGGTCAGCCATTCTGGGATCTCATCTAAATATCTGAGCAGCACAGTCTCCTACAGAAAGAAAGTGCATACATTAAGCATCTACTGAATATTGTGCAAATTTTAGGAGTTTTTGTATCAATTCAATGCAAAATAATAAGTTTCAGTTACTTCATTATTATTAAAGCTTTGTATGTGTTGACCATATTATTGGAAGCACATTGTGTTTGACTCCAGTGACTGCTTGTTGTCCCCCAGACCTTGGGTGGCTGCTTCAATTTCTGTGCAAGTGTCTGATGGATATTGCGGGAGGGTCCATCTGTGAGTGACAGCCTATTATCAGAAGGCCTCAGGAGTCTAATGGCTTTAACTCACAGCCTCCAAGCAGCTGCCCTCAATAACAACTCTCTCCACTGGGCAGTTGATGAATACGTAAGCTAACCCCATCTATCTGGGGATCAATCAGGGCTTGACTGAGATCGATATCACTCTTGTTTCTGTAACTAGGAAATGCCATAATGGTTACACCACTTAATTATGCTGTTAATTTCTAACTTTTGTTTTAGGTTTCCCTGAAACAGTTTGACAACAACAAGTACAACTCTCTTCTTATAAGGCTATGATGGCTATATTTAAAATACAATGCCCTGACTAAACCCTCTGTAGCCAGTATGACAACAACAACAACAATGCTGTACGTGTGGCGCCAACAGAGAAGAATTTAATTTTTTTCATACACAATAAAACATGAAAAACATTTTTAAGAGATGACTAAATTATAAGTAGAAATAATATCTTTCTTCTGTCCTCATACTATCAAGATCATTACTTTGTTTTGAGTGCACGCTGTTGGGCTTCACTGGAGACAGGACCAGAGATTATACTGTTGATATTCCAGTCATGTAACAGCCATCATCATATTCAAGTACTGTAAGAGGCGAGGTCAAATGCTACACAGTGATTCCCCCTATACAAACCATAAAGCACACAATGGTGCGGCAAAAAGTGTAAGGGAACGGTTGTCATTCTCAACGGAAGAGCAAACTCACCCCGGGACTTTGCCTATGCAGTTCACAGAAACAGCAGGACAGTAAGAAAAGAAAGAGAGGTATTTTGCAATAAATTATTTGGACTTAAACTGCGTATAGTACCCTGTGATAGGATTCAGCCTTTGCTTGGTGTCCACATAAAGCCAAGCAATCTGGTCATAAATAAAATAGATGTTGCCCTGGCTCTTTGATTGCCATTTCACCTCTCCACTACATAGCACAACAACTGAGATACTACAGTGAACAGGTCTCAGGAACAGGAAGATATAATCAGGCTACTTATATATTTCGCATGAATATTTGCTTTACTTCAACCTCATCCTTGGATTTCTTGTACAAACTGAGGCAAAATTTCTTTGCATAAACATTGTAAATAAATACCTAGGATTGTCTTTGCAATGAAAAAAACAAAACATATATATATATATATATATATATATATAGACTAAAGGAAATATTTTAAATTCCTAAATTCAGGCTAATTATATTAAGGCAAAACATTACATATTTAAACTCCTCCATGCAAGCACAGACTGCACAATATTTAGACATAGAACATCTGTATTAAATGTCCCTCTACCTCTTCAGTGGTAGTGATTATCAAATGACCCATTTCGCTGACAAACTTAACCTAAATAAGGTGTTGCTCAAGATCTGTTTGTACACAGCATGACAAAAAGAAATACTCCATCTGTTGACGCTATTAGGTGTAATTTTTACCCTCTTGTGCCTAATGATCCATATGCAAGCTGTGTGAGCGCTTAAGTGTGTGTATGGCCCCCTTCGGGCATTGCAAGGCTGCAGATCTACATGTCTTTAACCTCTCTCTGTGTAAATGCTAAAAGAGGCCTGGGGGCTTTCTGCAGGCTAAAACATTGTGCTGGAAGCTGTGGGCCTCACAATATTTTGAGAAACACACGCTTTCTAAGACCTGTGCAAAAGCTCCTATAGTAAGGATGAACCCCCCCCACACACACACACACACACACACACACCACCACCACCCATCCATTCTCCTTTTTGTATCATTTTAGGCTATCCTTTTGCATAGCCAGAAGGGTTCTGAATGTTAATATTATTTTGAACGAGCACATGGTATCATCTGACTCAAGCTTTCTCATATGGAGCCCGTCAGAGCAAGCAATAATTAAGAAAAAAGGGCCAGTCACACTCATTTATCCCCCATCTACTTTTATAGTGAATATAATGGGACTTTAACTAAACTATGACACATATGATAATATACACTTTAATAATCCCTTTGATATTTATTGGTAAACAATTATTGGTGAAAGCTGATAAATTATGGATTAGTATTATAATGCTTAATTTGATCATTTGTATTTGATTAATAATTTATTAAAACTACTGTTTTCGTAAAGCTTGCGAAATATTCTGGAGTATATTCACTAGCTGTCATTACGAGTGCAGTTAGATCTATTGTTTTTCAGCAAAGTGCTCTATTAATGAGCGTCATTTCTCAAAATGTATGAAGAAGGTTAAACATTCATGATAGTTTTTGCTGTGTGAAGAAGATAACGATTAGATACATTAATATAACATATTAATATGCTCGGATCTACTCAACAATACTGTTTTATGATCTTTCAGCACAAAGAGCCAGATTGCACTCTTCTGTATAAAGCATTTCAACAGAAGGTCAGTATGATTCACATCCAAGTGGCTAACAGATTTTAGGAGAAAACAATATCGTAAGAAAAACATCATGCAATGAAGAGCACAGGATGTGGGCTTTGCTTTGATTAAAAGAGCAAGGTGTAGAATAAAGGCCAGTTAAAGTGTTGTGTCCATATGGCCCAGAAGCCCCGAGGCTGTCGGCCTACACTGGGGGCCTCGGCACTCTTCCCTCTCCATGGGACCCCAGCTGGTGAAAGAAACCCCATTTACTTCCCTGTGCTGCTTCAGCCACCATTATGGACCTTGGCTGTGGCTCAGCCACTCTCTGCCATAATTAACAGCACCAAAGCCACAACAATTACAGCCCCGCACCACACATACACTCTGAATTAAAGAATGAGCTAATAGGAACAAAAACAGAGGGAGCCACAAGAACCTTGAGATGACTGCTATTCTTCCGAATGGAATAAAAAGTAAAATTGTTGTGCTCCAAGCCCACAATCATTAGCCTGTAATTAGTTTACACAGTGCTCCCAGTTAAATGGCAAAATACGGTAATTAACACATGACAGAAAATCAAAGGCTACTTTGTAAGCATATGAGAAATAAGAGCCAGGGGCTCAGGCGCTGTGTACAGATTGCATTTGTTGTAAATGAATGGTTTACCATTGATTAAATACATTTTATTTGTTCTAAATAGATCCAAGATGAAACCAGGATTTATATTTTCAGGAAAAACAAATGAATTCTTGCAACATCGCATTTGCAATTTAGACTTTATTTTATAGAGAGCTCAGATCCATCTAATGAGTGTAACAGATGTAAAAAGCTCAGTATAGCAAATATTAATGTAACTTGTATTTAAACTATTCAGTTCTGTTCTATACAAAGTTACTGATACAGTGACAATTCACAGCAGCCATCACAAAGAACTTTACATGCTAAGGTAACAACTAAGGCGAAAACCTCACTCAAGCTGCAGAGTAAAAGTATCAAAATACACATTACTTTGGGAAAGTCTTGAATCTCCCCCCATTTCTTTAAATTTCATTTTAAAGGATGTATTTTCTCCTAATTTCCTAAGTGATCTTGAGCAATATTTCTCTAGACTTTTTGAAGTTTTTCTTTGGTTGCTTCTTCCCTTATTTTCAGTCCAGTCCTTGCAACTGGCCATCTTCAGAAGAATATTTTTTTCTTACTTTTTTTTGTTGAGCCACACAACAAGCAACTCAGCAAAGTATCAATTGTAAATTGTATCTTTAGGAACTTTGTTACTAGCTGCTGTCACATAAACACAATTTGCTTCCAATTCTTTAACCGAATCTACAAAAAATGACATAAAATTAAAAAAAACTATCTGCAGCACATGAACAGCAGATGAAAGTCTTTAAGAAATATGAGAAAATCCAATAAAGACCTGAGCCAGGGACTGAGAGATACATTTGACACTTTAGTTGATCTATTTGCTGTCCCATTAGAAATGATCCCAGTGGAAAGGTTGCTGCCAAGAAGCGATTCTTAAGAAAGAAAAATTACACAAGTACTAGACTGAAAATCAGTGGCAACAGGTCTTAAAAAGCAGTGAACCAAATTTGAAGATTTTGGTTTAAATCGCTGTTAGTATGGACGGAGGAGGTCAGGATCCACCATCTGTAAAAGCTGATTTGCAACATCCAAAGAAGAGCTTCAAGAAGCCTATTGCAACAAAGTCTTCCTAAAGGTGGTGATACCAAATGTTGACTTTCAATGTTGTTAGAATGGTATAAACTCTGTTTATGCCTTATATACTGTATTTATTTGTATGTATGTAGACATTTCAATAAGTCACTGCACTTGTTTTCTTAGGAAAATATAAAAATGAGGGGGTGACTCAAGAGTTTTGCACAGTACTATACGGATAGGCAACAGTATGTTAAATACACTATGTGTACCGTGATTTGTTACTGTTGGATGAGTTAAAGCACTCTAGGTTATGTGTGTGTTTCAGGATATATCTATATGTATAAAATATGTATAAAATTAAAAAATGTCATCTATTGATTTACTGTTCTGAGGCTCCTGGGATGACGTTTAAAATACTGTACTAAGGGAATCAGCATTGCCACTGACCCCAGGGTGAAAAATGACATCTCTTTGACCCTAATGTGACATACACTTTTGTTCCTTCAGTGACAGAAGTGAATCTAACCCTTTTTTGGGGCTCTCTCTTCTTCTGAACACCTGGGCACAGTCTGGACTTTAATATCCAGTCGCTACTGTAGTGTTATCTGTTAACTATTTAGTTGTTACCATGTTAACTTAAAGTGGGAGATTCCTCATGGGTGCTGTAATAATAATCGCAATAAACTTTATTTGTATTGTGTTTTTGCAAAACCACTGCTTTGGAGAGAGCCATAAAAACAGGATATAATAGTAAAAAAAACATAAATTTGGTGAGATGTAATAAGGAAAAGTAATCAAAAAAGAAAAACAGAAACTCCAAATTCAAACTCATTTAATAAAACATTGCATAAAATTGAGTGTAAAATTATGCTCAAAAATTTTAAGTCACAGGAAGATTGACATAATGCTCTGAGTCACATCTTTACCTGAATGCATTTTGGGTTCCACAGCTCCGGACCGTAACGATGATACTCCTGCAGAGCCCACTTATAGCAACTAAGATGGCATGTATCACAATATGCTGTACCGTGGCTGCCATCCTCTGAGTCAATCTTGAAGAGCCAGCGCTGCACATCAGTGTTTTGAGTCATAAGCTCTGCCAGTGTTTCATGAAGCTTGACCAAGATTGAAAAATGTGCAAACTAAATTAACACAAACATTAGGAGGGAAAATGTATTATGTTTTCATCTGTTACTGAGCAGTGATGAAGGACTGTGTAATGCAGTATTTGGTGTCTGACCTGGTTTAGCGAGTAGATGTCTCCTTGACCAGGTGGCACATCGACCTCTGCCCCCACAAAAATTCTCCTCCCTCCAGATTTGGTGCTGTAGTGTTGAGCAATAGCAGGTTCTGGACCCAGGATTGGTAGCCCTAACTCATCAGCTACCGCCAGGTCATCCACGTGGGCAATTCCACCCACAATATAGGCATGCTTCCCCTGGATCAGGTTTCTGATGTGCTTCAGGGTTTGTGGACTGTACTTCAGAAGTGTAGACAGGCACATGTTATGGGTCTGGAAGAGAAGAGGGGAGGACGATTTTCAAAGCGGAGCGTTTTCACTGTCTCTTCCAAGGGTTGTTTCTTGACCTGATTTATCACTGTGTACACAAAACAGATCTATTATTGAAATAGCCAGCAGGGTTTTGACCTCTCCTGTATTCTAGCAGGTTGAATTGATAAAAGCTGCCTGTGGGAGGCCTCCCCTATCCTTCACATCTTTAATGTGTGCTCCCAATGAGCTCCTTGGGAATACAACTAATTACTTCACATCTGTATTTATTTGATCCACATGGAATTATCCCTTCTGTCACTGGCAGAATGCGCTGCCAGCCATGGGTAGCAGTGATTCATCTCAGCAACACGTCTGGCACAGTTTAACAACAAAACAGCAGGAAAATCAATAAAAAGAATGAAGAAGACCATGTCATGTTGCACATTCAATCTAGCGCAAAACGATGGAATAAGATGGATAGAATGGCTGGATGTGCAAAGATAAATATAGCAACAGCTTCACTTTTATAGCAGTGAGATACTCAGAACTATTAAAAATACAGCCTTTAAATGTAATGATGAGTTAATTAAACCACCCACTATGGAATTTAATCATCTGCTGAACAACATCTGAAAACACCCTCAGTTAAATTCAGTAAAACTTGCAAAATATGTAGAGTTTTGGTTTGACAAGTAGAAAGAAAGATGAAAAAATGTTAGACAGAGTGTAGCGCTATAACAACAACCTCCTTTGGTACCCTCTAGAGGATAATTTATAAACTACAAACGCTTGTGGCATCTATAAATATATAGTAAGCAGATTTCTGTGCTCAAAAGGCACATTGTTATCATGTTAATACTTAAAAGTTGCAAGTAAATTGGTGAATACTGTCATCCTTACTGGGAAATAATCTACAGCCTCAGGTGTGAGGATGATGTAGCGTCTCACGGAGGATGAGGCTCGAGCGGTCCTGGTATCAGCCCCATCTGTGGCTCCATCACACTTCAGGAGGCTGGTGTAATAGTCCAAGATGTCGTTTCCCAGATGCTGGGGACATATGTAGATCACCTCCACATTTTCATCTACAATTACACAAAGAGTGTTTTACAAATGGCATGTTTACAGATATGAACAATAAAAAAACGTAAGCTGTGCAGCTTACCTCTAATATCACACAACCTGCTCATTTGGATGTTCTGTAGGATGTCAGAGCCTCTCAAGTTCAGTCGTTTCCTCTGAGAGTATCCTGTCAGAAAAATGTTATATGTTATCTAACAGTTTAAAAATCTGTAGCTCTGTACAACTACTGATAATGCGTGTGTTACTAGACTTGGGGATGAGGGACTTAAGTCTAATCACACTGTAGTGCAATCCGATGATTAATTTAGCTTAATAACTAGCAGGTGCTGTGCCTGTCGCGTGCTGGGAGTCCTGCTGCACCATGTCCAGCCACCACTGAACTACATTCAGTGATACCGCCAGGATTTTAGCCCATGTATGTCTGGATTTCTGCCTGAGAGAGAATCCTCAACTGAATCAAGGTAATTAAATGATTGGATTCATGCTAATTAACAACAATGGGGTTCAACTTTCTAATTATCCTTGCTCACACAGCACTCTCTGTAGTCACCCCAAGTGCAAATAAAGCATTCCATCTGCTAGTAATTAGGCTTAATAATTTTAGACAATCGCTCAATGATTTACAATGCACATGCCTGATTACTGTCTAAATGTGGATGCTGTGGTGAAATTAGAACAAGAACCGATCCTAGATTGCACTCTGTGTTTAGCGTGAAAAACACAGCAGCGATTCCTCTTTTGTGTCTTTTTTTTCTGCCTTTTTTTTGCGCAGCAATAAAATAAGACCTTTGTGCCGCTTGTAAATATTCACCATAATGGCTTTTCATTTGCTTAATCTACAAATTAAATGGCGATTGAGACTAAATTGTTCAGTTCCCTGGCATGGGGACTGTCATCATCCTGTGAGTGCTTTCCTGCAGAGAGTCATTTGAACGAGACAGAGTGCCTGCACCAGGGCCACAGACTGGGGCAGCAGAGTGGTGAGACCGGGGGTGACTGCTGCTAGATCAGATGTGCTTGTGTGTGTGCAGCAGGCAAAGAAAGCTACCTAATGAAGGGATGTGGATAATGGTCCTCTTGAAGGACTGGATGCGTTTCCAGTTGGCTGCCAGATGCTGGGGACGGAAAAAAGGAGCGATCAGAGATGGGATCGCCAGAGCGTATGCACACACACACATACACACACAAATCATCATATCATTGCATAGCTAAAACACATCAAGCCAATCTCTCTCTGGGCTCACAGAAGCAAACCAAGCATAAAATACCACCGTAATTAAATTAAGCGTTTACTTTAGGAACATCTTCTCACAATTAATTCAATCAGCAAGGTACATGATGCTACTGCCAGGGGAAGATTAGCAGGCTTAATTACCAGGGTATGAATGCTTTAAGAGTGAGAACATACATTTAGTGCATGTATACACACACAGTAATGGTAAAACTAAATGAGGTTTTAGGCACTAATTAATATTATGTCAGCGCTCTAGAAGATGTTCAGCCAGATGACACAGAGACATGACATCTACAAGAAAAGGGAAAAGGATTACAGAATATTACGTATGTAGAACAATTGAACTGTCACAGCAGTCTTTTAAATAGAAACACTGTTTTATTTCCCATGTCTAAGATTACAAGTTAACGTAGTTAAGTATACGTCATGCATTCTGCCATGTTAAGGAGATGTTAAAATATTTGGAGATACTGAACATAAACTTTGGGAAGCCTGCCTGGAAGTCTTCAATGAAGAAAATCAGTCTTTTCAGCCTAATAAATAAAAAAACGAACTTGTTTTTAACTGCAGTTCTGGTGTAGATTATATGTACCGTCACTCTTTTGCATCTCTTAAATTATGCCAGTGTGATTAGAACATGTTTACTGTTTATTTACACGTTAAAATTCACAGTAACATATTATTTTTGAATGAAGAAAAAATCCCTTTCCAGTATGTGGGCAATATATAAAACACATTCTCTGAACAATATTTGATTTTCTTCACCTAAATCTGCCTTGTAGCTTACTGAAAAACGCAGAAGCCATGACTATGTAAATATATTTTATTTCATACTAGTGGAATAAGATTCATTAGTTGTTCATTAGATCAGGATTGATACTTAATAGCACAAATCATGCTCACTTGCTAAAAAGTGTGGCATTTTTAAAAGCAGAAAGATATATTTTTTAATATTTCCTAAATTAATCTAAGGTTGTAAAAAACTGGTAAACAGGTAAAAGTGCTACAGACACTGTAGAGAGCTGTCCTATCTTATAAGAATATCAATCCTCTCTGGGGTGAAGAGAAGTAGCCTTGTGCTTGATCGACAAAGAACACAATTGATGTGGCACTGAGAAAATACATAATCTATTTTTTTCATTAAATCAGATGTTGAGTATCAGAAGAGAGAGAGGGGAAACCTTTCCTTTTTAGAGATCAAATAACTAACAAATGCCAAAACACGTATTTCATTTTTATAACATTTCATCATATGTGTAGTAATTATTACTTGAACTGTAACAGACAATCAGCTGATTGTCCCTAGGCTTTGTAGCCTTCATTACCACTGTTTCTGCTTCTGTCTTCTTTTACAGTGTGGCTATACTTATATTTATTGTCTTCATCCCGTCCACTTTTCCATTGTCTTTTTGTTTTCTCCTTAAACTTTACTAAAATGTGTATATCTGGGTTTGTTTCTTTAAATCTCACACTGTAAGTACTAGAGAAATGCATTTTTTACCACTGTAAACAATTGTCTATAACACTGCATCTTAGCATAGCATTACATGGCTTCTGTCCAAATTTCTAAAATTGTCTTGGTGTTCTAGAAATGACCATGTGCCTTAAAAAATGCTTGTAAAATACAGAACATTTATACTAAACAGAATCACAATGTGCAACCTTATTTTAATGAAAAGGAATCCATTTACAGTCAAAGGACAAATATCAATGGATTCATTGGATTTGGAGAAATTGAGAGAATAGTCAAGAAAACAGGTACCAGAGCATTATTAGGTAAAAGAGAGATGGAAGCGAGAAAGTAGCATCACCTGTGCTCGGCTGCGGCTGTTTTCCAGCTGACTAAAACGCCGAGCCTGCAGGGCCTTCCTGACACGGCACAGCTGAGCGTGCATCAACCATGAGATGGCAATGGTGCCCGCCGCCCACTTGCGGCGACAGTGGCACAAGTAGGCTGTCCGGGCTAAGTAGCGCCTCCAGGAGGACTGGATGTGGATGGCAGCGGCCTCGATGCCTCCCTCTCCCTTGTAGCGCTGACCTGGGTGCGAGATGAGTTCTGAAACCTCCTCCCAGTTTTCTAGCACTGAGAGGACAGGCATCGCTGAAGGAGCCTTACTCCAACCACTATCCCAAACATGGCTCAGCTCCACCAGGCGCTCTCCACCCACTTTGGCTAAAGGCACAGCAAACTCCCTGAGCAGTTTTTGCAGGGCCTCTAGAACATCAACCACACTGCTCCAGCACAAGACAAAACACTGCTTGAAATGACAGAAGTCTGCAGCCATTGGGTCGACCTGTCCACTTCTGATTGTAAAAAGGTACCTGGGGATATCTACAGGCAGGCTCTAAAGAGGAAACAAGTGAGAGACACCCAGCTTAGTTATTAATAACAGTGTTACAATTCATGAAAATGTTGGTTTTTAGCACCTACTATTTTTGAATTAGTGTACCTGAGGACTTCTAGGAACCATGCTCTTGGAAGTTGTGGCGAAAGCTGGTGTCTCAGTGGGTGTGCAGTCTTTGTCTGCTCTTAAATAAGTGGATTCAGCTTTTGTTTTACATACTGGCTGTTCGTGGCACGTGGACTTTGAATCTATCAGGGCAAAATTCACAGAAAGACCCAGATACATTTTAAAAGTGATCAGAAGTCAAATCAAGCATCAGCTATCTCTTCAAGAACAGAGTCATTGAGATATTTAACCTAAAATCATGAAAGAAAAACTAAAACAGCTAGAAGGATGAGACAAAAAACATAATAGCTTTGGCAAAGCTGATGGACTTTTATCCAGATTCTTAAAAGTTTGGTATTCTAAAAAGTAGAACTTTTAGCAAAGATAAATGACATTTTCCATAAAAGACATTTTTTAATATTCCCTAAATAATAAATTCAAGGTTAATGTAAAAAGCAGACAGAAACAGGAAAAACTGCTACAGACTCTGTAGAGCGCTGTCCCATCTTTGAAAAATATCAATCTTCTCTGGGATAAAGAGATGCAGCCTTGTAGTCGATCGACACAGAACACAAATTTGGATGTGGCACTGTCCTCGTTCATCCTCTCCCAGGATTAAGAAAATATATATAATAGTATCTAAACTTAATACTACTAACTTAATATAAAAATTTATATGATTTGGAGTTTGACACTATAGAGTATTGTGGAATTACTGACTTGATCAAAGTTTCCGCAAACATTAAGCAAACACAGAATGTCAAAAGATGTTTGTCTGGAGTATAAAAGATGAGGAGATGGTGTAGGGGTGGTGAAATGCTGCTAACCTGTCCAAAAGTCTTCTTTGGGAACTACCAGGATGTGATGGCCCTTTGATTCAGCTCCTTGAAGATTCACCACAGAGCCAGAGATTATCCTGTCACCTTTTGCCTGAACAGAAGATTTTCGCAACATCAGTGACTGCACATCAGATGTAAACACAACCAACAAAACGCTGCCTGACATTACCTGCTACTGTCCACATTAAAACCCATCTGTCCCATTAGACATGAAAACATTTTCTAGGGGAATAAGTAGAAACAAGCGGTTCAGGATAGCATGCTTTATCAGAAACAACAGGTTTGCTGCATTCATTAAGAATTTAGAAAAGTGCCACTGGCAATAGGACCTTCGCTGTAACTCACTGTCAATCATAGTTATTCAAATCTGTTAACCTTAAACATTTTAATTCATAACACTGGATTACAATAAAAATAAAACAAGATTTATTGGCCTAATTTCAGTATGAATTTGTTGTGACTACATTTAAACATTTCACAACTCATAAAACAGAAAGTTTGTGCTCCTCCAGATTTGTCACCTAATGTCCTTTCTTTTGTTCTTCTCAGACCACTGAGCTCTTTGACAGACCACAGGTAGCAGCCAGGTGCAGTGAGATTCTCCCCTCAAAGGCACACATCTGTTTCAGATGAGGTTGGGAAAAAGGTGGCACCCTTTGTAAAATTGCTAAAATGCAAACGCTCATTGCCTGGCATGGGTATGGAGAGAAGAAGAGCTGGCCTGAGTTGCAGGAGATGGTAGCAGGCAGAGAGCCAGTGGTTAGCAGTTGGGGAAGCTACGGCTGTCTTATTGGCATGCTGGACCAGGTATCCACTTCTGTCTTGAGACAGCTGTAAACCAGTAGCCCATAGCACAGCAATCAGGCGCCTGTTACTTTAGAAGAATGCTGATGTGCTGCAATCTGCTGCTTTCCGCTTTCTGCAGCCAGCAATTCCATCTCTCCTATATCAGAGTGACAGTCTTGGCCTATGTTTCTTGTGTCAGGTAGAGATTCCCAAAAACATATCAGAAAAGTGTGTAAAATAGATCTAAAACTAATGCCGACCTTTGCAAAGATTAATTTGTTTGCTGTGACAAGTGCTGGATGTCATCCCTAAGCCAAGTGACCTTTACGTCACAGACTGTCTGAACATGAGACTTGAGGCATCTATTAATACAGAACACTACCATCACTCTTCACTCCAGCACACACTGTCTATTGGAAGGATTAGAGAGTAAGTATCGGGGAAAAGAACAATGATATCTAATTCACCACAGGTGCAGCAGAAACTTTTCTCACTGTACAAAGCAAATACCCGGAGGAAATAATTATTATTTCATAATTAAACTCTGACAAAACTATGATTATAGCCGAGATTTCATGCAGTGAATGGTGTTCTTTCCAGCGGTAAGACTGAAATGCCCCATGAAAACATTTCAAATATAATTAGAAAACATTGAGCCTGATGTCTGCAACAAATGAAAAGTCGAAATTCTCTTTTGTGGTTCCGTTTTACAAAGCCACTGCAAATTATCTGTCAGCTACTTTGTGTAGAGTATTCAATCCGACAAACTGTAGCACATAATTTTTGGAGAAAAAAACAACTATCGACATAATAAACAGATTCAAAGGCTCCAGAGAAAAGTTGACTAAAGTGGCAAGTTCACAGGGTTTATTTTAGACCCACCTGTGATAAATAATACATCACAATAAGAATAACTGGATTAAGAGTTGTTTATGTTATAACATTATGTATATGATCAGTAAATGTAATACCATGTTTATACTTCATTTGAAAGACCCTATGGCTTTCTGTAAGGTGTAGTTTCTAAAGAAATCATGCATGATAGCAAACTACAACTACAGGTTATTCTACATTTATGGAATATTACTTACCTCATTTGCTCTCTTCCTGTGAGTATCAGTAAGCAATTTCCCAGATTTCTGATGCCTAATGGATCTTTTGTTTGGCAAACACATGTTCAATGCTAACTTGTCCTGAAACAGAGAAAGGAAAAAAAATCAGAAATTGTAATAGAAGATGCACTCTCATTAGTCTATTCATTAGGTATACCTCATCAGTACCAGGTTGAACCCCCTTTTGAATCATAGCTGCCTTAATTCATCATGGCACAAGTTTCATCAAGGGGCTGCAAACATTTCTCAGAGACTTTGACAGCATCACGCCACTAATACAGATCTGTTGCATCCCAGAGGTGCTCTGTTTAAGATCATGTGACTGTTGAGACCATTTGAGTACAGTGAACTCATTGTCATGTTCAAGAAACCACTTTGAGGTGAACAATCTTTGTGACATGGTGCATAATCCTGCTGGAAGCAGCCATCTGAAGATGGTTACACTGTAACCGTAAAGTGATGGATCAACTCAAAGGAGTCTGGCTATTCTCCTCTGATCCAGAGAACTGTCGCTCACTGTATATTTTCTCTCTTTCAGACAATCCTCTGTATACCTTATAGAGATGGTTGTGCAGGAAAATCCCAGTAAACTAGCAATTTGTGAAATACTCAGAACAGACCGCCTGGCGCCAACAATGCTACGTCCAGAGATCATCTTGCCCATTCTGACGCTCAGTTTGAATTTCAGCAGGTGATTTTGTACATTCCTAAATGCACCAAGTTGCTGCCGTGTGATTGGGCTATTGATATTTGCATTGACATGCTGTTAATGCAAACAGGTGTACCTAATAATTTTTCCAATGAGCGTGTAAATAGTTAGGATTTTTGCTAAACAAAAAAGGTATCAATCCTTGCCCGCTTTTACCTTCCCTATCGTATTGCACGTGTTTAGCTTGTACACACCCTCATTAATTGAAAAAAGGTCATTTATTATCCTTTTTTAAAGTTTCTGAATGCACATAATAATCTACCTGTTCCCCTGCTGGAGCTCCTGGAAGGTTTTCTCTCTGTTTCTTCACATCTGAGATTTTCTCCAGACAAGGAGTCCTGTGTAAAGACTTTCTTTCAGACTCACAATCCCAATTAACCAGAATTCACAACAATTCTAAACATATTTAATCAAATTTGCAAAAAGGTAATGGTTGAGCAAAATATTCCCACTAAAAATACTACTTACCATTTAGAAATAGTCTTTTTTTGTAAATCTTCAATGGGAGGAAGAACCAGCTGCTGCTTATTCACTGTTTTCAAACAATCCTCTGCATGTTTCTACAGACAGTCAAGAACTTATTAACTGTCGGTTCTTACGTGTACTATGTTTCACTTAAGTCTCTTTATTTAATATAAATGCTACTGTGCGTGAAGATTTCTCACCCTGATGTTCAGGGCCTGAGTGTTCAGTGTTGTCCTCCCCTCACTGACAGTCACTTTCTCAAGACTAGGTTTGAGTTGTCTTAAATCGTCTTCCACCTGCAATACAGTCATAAAATGTAAATACTCCAGAAAATGACCTAAAAACAGCATACACGAGTTTGATGATTTAGCGAAAGGCAAGATAAGTCAAGGAAACTTTACCCGAACCGAAACAGCTCCCGACTTGTCTTCCTTTTTAACCACTTCGGACATTTTTTTTCATCATTATTTATGGGTTTGTAACTGAAATATATATAGCACAATGGCGAACTGTACTAGTTACCCCAATGACTTTTCTACAGTCATTGAGTTACCCACTGTTAGCGAAACAATTAGCTTGTCACCAGTGAAAGTTTCTGATTCGGTACACGTAACCTTGACGACGAGACACCGTGCAGCTCATTTCTTCCTGGAGTTTGACAGTCAGGCATATAAGGGTCACGTCTAAGTAAATAATTGTTTATCCCAATGCTCCAATCCCATTGCCACATAACCATGGCCTTTACTTTAATCACCTTCTAAAACATATCAGCTGATGTTAGATTTGTTCACAGTGTCCCTCCACTTCACATAAACGCAGAGTGCAATTTTTTGATTTTGCTTTTTAAATAATTATCATTATCATCATCCTTATTATTATTATTATTATTATTATTATTATTATTATTATTATTATTATTATTATTACTTAGTTTCAATGATGGATCGAAAAATATTTTTACAATTAAACGTCACAAGACTGTTTAACGTGCACCGGAAGAGGCCGGTCAGAGTTGAAAGGTCTCCCAAGTTTTCCATCGTAACGCTAAGCTAATAGCTGAAGAAGCTTTCTCTCCAATTTATAATTAAAATGTCAGCTTCAGAAGAAAACACAGAAATAGCCACCCCATGTGTGCTTGTCACTAGCTGTGACAGCGAGTTTAAAGAAGAAGAACTAATCAAACGTAAGTTAAGGTGAAAATAACATAATAGTAAGGAAGCTAACGTTAAACAGAGCTAACTAAGCGATAGCATCTGGAAGCCCTTTTATGTCTTTTTTTCGGGTTAATAGCGAATTTCTTCAAGGCGTCTAAGCCATTTTATGTCCTTTACTTTCGCCAGGCTGATATACAAGCGATATGGTAATGCTAATTAAGGTTAATACTATTCCTGTTGCTTGAGCTTTCACCGTGAGAAGCTTAGCTTGACGTCTTTGTTCGTGTAGATCAACAGATTTGTTTTTGTCTCAGAAATCCTCAGTACGAAGACTTTACCCGAGCCGACAAAGCGAGAGGAAACAGTGGTCTGGTACCCTTGGACCATCAACAACAAGTATTATACGGCAGATGTCAGTCTCTGTGTTGTATCAAGCACTTTTCACATGTCGTCAGAGATTGCCCAGTCCATGCAAGCTTTCATCGCTTATTTTGACAGCAAAGCGGTATGTGACATAAGAAGTTATATTTATAAGTCTAAACAGCACGTTTCTTCATGCCTTTATATCATCCATTATGTTTGCAGAAAGATGGGCTGCAAAAGCTACAACCTTGGATCCCGTTAGTGGAAGATCTTGCGCCAGAGGTGCTCATCCTGGTCTGTGACAGAGTCTGTGAAAATGGTCAGTTTTTTTGCTCTGCATGTGGCTTGCAGAAAACACTGTCTTACATATAAGTCGTGGGGGATACAACTTCTAATTTATGTTGTAGGAGTCACCAGACATGAAGCGCAGCAGTGGTGTTTGGCTCATGCATTTGAGCTCGTAGAACTCAATCCTCAGGAGCTCCCAGATGAGGATGGTGAGTTTCTCAAATGGGAGAAATGAGCAGTGACATCACCCAGATTTATATCTCAATTCTTTGTGTTTTGATAATATTTTCACCCGCATTCACACTATTCTGTTTTCTCTATCAGACGACTTTCCAGAATCCACAGGTGTAAAGAGAATTGTTCAGGCTCTCAATGCAAATGTGTGGTCCAGCGTGGAAATGAAGGATGGTAAGATGACATAACCTTTGATTTAACTACTACATACTCTGTGTATGCATGTATGGCATGTGACAGTTTACATCTCTAACAGGGCACAATCAGGGCTTTGGTCTGATGAGCAGTTTGGTGGCTTCCAGACATAACAACCCACGCACCTGCCAAGATCCACCAGTTAGTGGAGTTTTCCTTTTTTGATAATGATCGATTTATTTAGGTTTTAACAGTATTTTTTCATGCATTTTCTTGCTTGCTTGCTTGCTTGAATCAATACAATTTAAATTTATGTTTTTTTAAAGTCGTTTTTGTGGAGGCATGCTGATCCAAGCTGTTTTATTTTTTTTGGTAGTCTTCCAGCTTACCAGTAGAGGGCACCGTTAACAATGAGGAGCCTAACCATACAGAAAGTACTACAAATACAGACACACAGGAAGAGGCAGTAGTTGGTAAGCGAATGCCTTGTGATAGAATTTTCTTTACTAAGTCGTGAATCAATTTTTCTCAGATTCCTCAAAATACTGCTGCTGGAACTGTTAGTTATGTGTATAAACATACATTTTTTTGATCTCCCTCAGATGCAATGACTGATTTGGACATTCAGGAGCTCGCTAACCTCACAACTGGAGATGTAGATGTTGATAACTTTGAACGGCTTTTTACCAAATTAAAGGAGATGAAAGGTAAATGGGAGAATTTTAAAAAAGATATGCAAATCTTGTTTTTTCTTTCTTTCTTTCTTTCTTTCTTTCTTTCTTTCTTTCTTTTTTTTATTTAAAGGTATGTTGTCCCTGTGGAGGTTAAATATTTTCTATAGAGTTCACTTTGAATAGCTAAGTGAGCATCTTTGATGTATTTAGCTTTTGTTTTTCATTATATTTTCAAAATAGTTTGATGCATTTCAGATGATTACTTTAACTAATAAAAAGAAAGTGATTATGATAAAAAGTTTAAGCCCCCATGGTCAGTACTTTGTAAGCAACACATCTTACCATTCTTGTTTGTTGGATTTTCACCCTTTCTTTGCAAACATCTTTCAGTTTTGTCAGATCTTTGTTCTGGCCTGCACAGCTTCTTTAAACTCCATCAACTGTTGAAGATGTTTAGCTCAGGAAATTTCAAGAACCACTGACAAATCTTCAGTGTTCGTCACTCAGTAGTTGTTGTTGGATTTTGAGGTGTTTTTCGGATTGTTAAAATGTTGTTAAACAACATCATCTTTTTTTATCTTGAGCTTTTTGTTTGCAGATACTGCAGTGCAGAATTTGTGGTGTATAATTGAATCCATCCTTCCTCTATCTTGTGCCAGTGGCTGTAACACAAGCCATCCACCCATATGCTTAACAGTTAAAGAGATCATTAGGTTTATTTAGATGTTCATTTGAAAACTTCTGATGCTTTTAATTATCTCTTCCACGAAGGTCGTGGTTGTACAAGTAGATTAAAGCACAGTCTGCTCAATTTTCCTGAAGTTCCTTTGTTTTCATCACAGGGTTTTGATTCTAGCAATCCTACGATTAGATCTCTTAAAGTTTTTTTTTTTGCTTTGTTTTCCAGACATCACTTTGATGTCCCTCCTTTCTTTTTAAGTACAGTAAATCAGTTCCATTAATTCCAGTTCCAGCTGAGTAAAGGCCTTCTTAAAGCAATATCCTGAATTGTGGGCATAAAATTTTTAATCTTCAAAAGACAAGGCGCTCTTACTTAGTAGAGGACTCAATGGCTGATTATTGTAGGAATAATATTTTAGGAGTCAGAATATGTATGCAAGTCTTGAAATGTGCATTGCCCAAGTTTCCAGAACAATTACTATGAACAAGCCAAAGCACAGACAAGCTAGTTACCTTCAGGATTTCTGAGATTACTAAGATTTTGGAATACTTACATTGCACAAAAACTCTAGTCTTGCATTCAAGGTTTCAGAAACAAACAAACAAAAAACAACAAATCAACTTTTCATCAGGAGTGCTCAAATATTTGGATGCCAGTGCACCTGATGTCATTGTGGCTGACTGATGATTTTGGTCTTCTCTATTTTAAACCTACAGACAAAGCTTCTTCATTACCCCACGAGCAGAGAAAAGTTCACGCAGAAAAGGTAAGTTTTTTTTTTCTTTAGTGTTTTAATTTAACCCTTCATTAGTTCAATACATGATCTGTTTACCCACAATCTGCTTTCTAGGTGGCAAAAGCATTTTGGATGGCCATCGGTGGTGATGAAGATGAGATAGATGGGTTATCATCGGGAGAAGAAAGCTAAAAGTAGCTGGCTGTAACTTGGACTCCTTTCACCTGATCCTCCTGTTTTTCTTGGGGCTTCCACAAGATTCAGCATCCCGTGACATCCTGCTTGCACTTGGAAAGTGGAGATGCTTACAGATGGCACTGTAGGCATTAGTATATTTAAAAACTGTGGATTCTTAACATGAAATGATGTATTGAAAAAACAGATGGGAATTCCTGATTGCAAGAAAAGCAAATGAGTGGCCCTGATCCTCAATCTACTCCCCTGGGTTCTTCACTATACTTTAGCCCTAAGTGAACCTCAGCACGTGATGGTGTTGAAGGTGGGGAAAGACATGAAATGTATGTGGTTTGTGTATTTGTTATTAGGTACATTGATACATATATTTTAAAGGTAAATGATGTGCCTTATCCTAAAAAGACATATAATGCACACTGGAATAAATTAACACAAAACCTTGTGATTTTAATATTTAGTGAGTATGGTTTATTTGTTGTGAACACTCACATGGGTTCACAATCTCTATTCAACTTAAATAAAAGGATATGTGTATTGTGCTTTGCGATTAACTCTGCAGTAAATAAGTAATTTAGATGTAGCGCAGTGGGGAGTTTCTAATATTTTTATCAAGCCTTAATGAGTAGAGAAGCACATTTAAAAATATATTATACTGTACATACATACCATCACAAACTATGCCGTTTAGCAAAAGAGTGTCGCGTCACCTCTACAGGTTTCCTGATGATATCATTTATTACAGGACACTTATCCGCTTTATGTATATCAATTTCAAATTTTTGTCACGGTGTATAATAATGTTTCAACAAGCAACTTTACTCCTTGGTGCAGGGTCATGTATGAGAAGCAGAGTGTACCCCAGACAGGTCGCCACCCTAACACAGAAAGGGTCAATTTAGTGGTACAATGAATGCACCAGCTGCTGTGAGGCAACTGTTCTTTTTACATTTATATTTCATACATAATTCCTTTTACAGAGAAGCAGCCCTCTTTTTACTGTTTTGCAATTTATTAAAATTTCACAGATAATTCTAGACATTTGAGAACAAATATTAGTCTACATTAAAAAACAAAAACATAAGACTTGGATCATAAAACCACTAAAAGAATATCAAGGAACTCAAGTACTGATACAGACCTACCACATACCTAATGTACTGTGTAGTACAGTGTTTCCGTTCAGCACCATGTAACTCCTTTAAATAGATTGCTTGGTGACTCAGTCTTATGTACTGTGAGTGAGTGCAGGATTAACATGGTGACGTCTTAGACAACGACCAAGGACAGTGAGCATATTACACATGCCTTATATTGTAATGTACATGTAATATACAGTATTTAGTGGACAAGCAAATTACCACAACCATTAAAGTGACACAATAAACTTGAAATGCATCATTTACCCATAAGGAGCATAGTGTACCATTGGTTAACAATTGATAATACATAAGAAGACCTGCATTGTTGTTTTCACTCCACACTGCCAACAACAGATGAACACAACCTTGGTCAATGTACACTTCATACTTCAAGTCACATGGTGTCCAGATTCAGTCAGTCTACTATAATGACTCATCGAGCCTGTTATCAAATAACACTAATGGTTGGTACAGTATTCCTGTGCCACACTTCAGAACCAACTCACCTGAAAAGTTCATCTAAGTAGTCTTACTATGAATCCACCCATGCGAGAGTTCACTTTGATCCACTCTTTCAAGCAATGGATGACTAGCAGATTACACAAGCTATAAATATTTATGTACAATCATATTTAGGCAATAAGAAAAATATATTCTCATGCAGGACAATATGCAAAAATAACTTAGAAAATGTCTCTTTCATTGAGCAAAATACTTTTAATACAAGGGCTCTATATCAGAAACACTGATACTGTTTTTTTTTTTTAAAGCTAGACAAAATACCAATTCACTGATCAGATAATTGGTTTCTTTATTGATCATAAATCAATAAAGGAAAGTACCTTCTACTTAAAATATTAATGAAATATATTCTGTCACTATAAATAACATTTCTCATGTTAATTTATCGTTTTTTTATTAAATAAGCTTCCCAATTCAGTGATTGCTGGGACACTAAAGGCTTATTCATAATATTGATTAATTCATAGAATCAAAAATGTTTTAAAACATGTCGATGGCCAAGTTGAAACTGCATATCTTCCAACTTGGAAAACAAACATTTCAGTCTCCTTTGTGAAATGTAAAGTTAATTAACAGGAAGGATGGACATAATATGTAAAAGAATAATCATGAAGATGCACTTCTGTCTTCTGAAAATAATAAAACCCATAAAAATGTCCTACAATGACCATGAAATTGAGACACTAAATGACACTAAAGACAGTGCTGTACATGTGATGAGAAATGTCAAACACAGCAGGGGAAATGCTGTTTCTGTGGATTGATTCCTATGGGGGGGTTTGAGTGTGGATGGGAAGGAGGGCTGCTCCTAGGACACACTAGAGCAGTGGATGCTGGGGGAGCCCATCTGTGTGAGGACCTTGTCCAACCACTGAAGGGGACCATTAAGATGTAGCTCTATCCAGCAGGGGGTGCTGGTCACTGTCTGACGTCTGCAGAACACAAAGAAGGAAAGCACACATTTCTGTCATTGCTGAACCTTTTCTTCTGTACTATATTATAACGGTTGTTGTCTTATAGCTTATACAGTCCATATTTTTGGAAGAATTTCCCGAACAGTGATGCCAGCTCTGGGCTATTTCTGAAGCCATTCAAGTATCTCTGAGGATGTTTTTCTCCAAGGTGTTTGGTGCCAGAAATACAACACGCACCATTCATAGTCCAGTGGGAATCCCCCTTCCAGAGGCAGTTAGAAATATGTCCACACCCCACTTCATACCCCCCTCACTACTGCATGCCTGCTGCATTCTTCCTCCTCTCTTACAGAGTCACAGTTACACCATCCCCCATCACCTTCTTTTCCTGTTAAAAGTCGGCTTCAGTCAACAACCCAAAGTCATGTTTTTCTTCTTTTATTCCTCACTTCTCCAATTATGAATGAAGATGTTGAACAACCTCTTTAGAATAATGTGCATTCATTTGTGTAATAAGTTCTACAATAGATGCAATTGTCCACATGTTTCCCAAACAGAACAATTTTTTTCTTCCAGCATTTTACTGCCTAATAAACAAAATGTTGACTCACTGAACCTCAATTTGATTGTATATGCAGTGTACAATTTAAGTTTCCACATCACGTTTAGGGAAAAAAATGCACGGCAGAGACTTGAAAGACATGAGTAATACGAGCCACTCACTAGCTGAGTCAGTTAAATGTTAACTTGTCTTCTGACCTCTAAGCAGGCCATCTACCAGCCAAAATATTTAGTACACTGACATTTATTAACTACCTGTAAATGACCTAACCAGAAAATGACATTTATTTTAATCACTACACAACCTCTACCATTTCAGAACACCATATTACACATTTACGCCACTACAACATGACATCAGTCCTTCTCACGTATTACTTTACTGTCAGTCAAATAATAAGCAAATGCAACAATATCTTATACTTTGTAAGTAATATAAGAAAAATAGTAAAATATTTACCTGTACTCAGCTCCCCAACCCTTAACAAAACTCATCCGAATAGTACACATCCTGGTGAGTTGGTAGACTGCCTCAAATCCCTGGTTGACTGACTGAGAGAGCAGCGCAGCAAACTCCTGGTTGTTGAAGATCTTCAGGTTGCAGCCTAGCAACAAAATATTTATTATCAGGTTTACTAGCACAGAGAATAAAATAAATGTCAGGAGCAGAAGAACACAGTTGTACAGTCATACTCTGGTCATATTGCCTTTAATGAGTTTGTGTTTGTATGCACGTTGTGCTGACCTGGAGGTATTTTGCACACAGTGGCAGGATGCCACCCATAGCGCTGGTTGCAGTTAGGGCTTTGGACAAAGATGGCGCTATCACTGAGACATTCTGCAAACACCTCACCCCCGATGTAGTATAACCTCACACCCCGACCTGGAAAAAGAGGAGAAAAAAAAAAAGCTAGCTCAGCATAAAACAACCTTCACATATAATCAGAACAAATTTATGCCGTCGCTTCGAAATACAGTTAATACCTATGTGTCTGCGTGTGAGTTCTACTCCTGAGTTGCGGTTGACGTTTGACAGCAAGCCCAGACAGAAGCGTTCGGAGTTGGAGGGATCTGTGAATCCATCTACTGTAAGGGAGGGTTGTGAAGCGTGGAAGGTCTCTCCAACACGCTGGTTCAACTCATAATAGGAGATGGAGCACCAGAAGGCAGATTCACAATATGTCACAGGTTGAAAGTCTGGTAAGACAAAGAGACATTTACAGGTTTAATCTATTTCCATGATGAAAGAATTAAATAGTTGAATAGCTCTGTCATCAAATTGATGCTGAAGGTGCAGCATCATGACAAAGTCCTGACAAGGTTTCCTTTGGTTCCTCTCCAAAAGCTCTTTCCCATGACCTTCATAACCTCAGCCAGACATGAAATACCTTTCTTAAAAAGCAAAACAAAACAAGGACCTCCTAGTTTGTCTCCACATAGAATAACCCGCCACGCAGACATTTACTGCATTATCTTAAAGCTGCATGTAGCTGGTTTTTCCACACATAAGAACAGAGCAAACACAAAGACTCCATTCATACCATACTTACTGCCCTGAAGCTAAGCCAGACACGATCCACTCACTCAAGTGTGTGCATATATTGCTCATCAGTCTCATAAACAGACATTCAAAAACACCAACCCCCCCAAAATAAATAAATAAATAACAATGTTCTCCACAAATAAATAAAACCAACAAGAAAATCAAGGATAGTAATGCAAGTGATGCATTGATCCAATGCAGAAGTGTCATAAAATACAGTTGCTTCAATGGCTGCAACAAGAGAGATGGACTCCCATGTGAAAATGTTTCACTTAACAGCTAATTTGCACCTTCTTAACAACTGTACTAATGACGAAATTTTGTATACATGTTTTTTCTTAATATATCTTATATAGTGAATTTTTTTGGAGACTTTAAAATTAGGTGTTTAGCCACATTGAGTGAGAGCTAGGGCAATAAAAGCAATTACAGCCACTATAGCTGACTGCTAGGGTTTACCTCTTCTAATTTAAGTTACTGAAATGTGCCTTTTGACTGTAATTGTGGTGTGTGTAGTTTTTGAAAGATGACAATGGAACTGTCTGACAGATAAAGTGGCCTGCACGGTAGTACAGACTGTCCACGAAGTTTGTGCTTCAGTTGTGGTGACTGGAATTGTATTGCACCCATACAGTTTATTGAAGCATCCTGTTAGCCACATTTGTTGGTGTTGCTGTCTAAATATGGTCACTTGTGACCAAAAAACCCCCCAAAAACTGTTGTGTGTGTTACCCAACTGAGCCACCAGGATCCCAGCCCCAGTGTCCATTTACATCTATTAATGGAGCAGCCAATAGAGCATAACTACATACCGCTGATGCAAATGCTTCTTTACCATTATAAATTAATAATCTGCAGTTCAGGTGTACATGATGATAGTGTCTATCAGCCAGTGTCTTTCAGCATTTATTTAGGTATTAAAGAGTGAGCACAAGCATGTGTACAGTAGAGTTGTGGCAAGTTTTCATACAACAGTGACCATTTCAGACTATATAAAGTCATTATGCATCCGTGTTTTTTCATGTGGGGCGATTGCCCTCTTGAAGTAAATTCAATAAGTGTTCATTTTACATTTAGAGGTTGAGATCAGACTAAAAATATTGAAATATGACCAATTACACTAACCAAATAAAGAAAATCAGAAAAGGGTAGTTACCTTGTAGAAATAAATAAAAACCACTTAGTGTTTGAAAAAATTCAGTTTTCATGTGAATTCAAGAGAAAAAAGCAAGCCTAATTAAATTATTGTCATCCATGCTAGTTAAGGAACTTTGACCGTTTTAACGGTTTGAAAACTAAATGGCTCTTTTGCCAACTTCTCATCTCTACTATTCCAAATACAGACAAACATATGGAGAAAAAAACCCAGTTAAATCCCTTGCGCTCCTCAAATTTGAATCAAGCAACACACCTCAAAATCATTATGATAGCTTTGACCATTCAATTTGTTTTATAGGCTCTGTTGCATGACACACACTTTAGCGATGACAGGCTCTAACACATGAATTAAGTGCAAATATTCTATTACAGCACTTGTACTTTTAATGATATCATTACTACAGGTTTGACTTTCGTAATAACTGGAGAACCATTTATAAAGTTTCTTTTTAAATATGTTATTATCAATTTTTTTCCCATTCACTATTGGGCAGTTCTGTTACTGCTCAGTTTTGTTATATATACATATATCTTGGAGGGTGTAATAAGCTTTTTCCTAACAAGCAAAAAACTTCAAATCCAGATTAAACACTGGATTTTAAATGAATGGCTGAAATTTCTATTGGCGCACATAACTTAAAATATGTCCAGGAGCTAAAGCTGAGTAAACTTGACTGACTGATGTTACTTACCAGGATTATTGTTTGCAGGGGATACAGGATTGGGTGACAGGCTGGGTGAACCTGAAACAGAGTGGTAATAGAAGATGGGTTCATGACCATTATAAGCTGTAATTAGAGTAGTATAAGCTTCAGGTGTGTGTACAGTCAGGTGACTCACTTGTGTCCATGCTGTGGTTAAGCTGGTGATCATTTGTCTCACCATCCTCACTCAGGTACCCTGGTGGGGGAGTTTCTGTAACACATGGGTTAAGCACACATCATTGTTCTTTTGCGTGTTTAAACTGCTTCTGTGATACAACTACACAAATACAATATTTTAATATAATATAAAAACTGCACTCAGGAACAACATTTTTGGGGCATGAGCCACAAACTAAATCATCCCTGAGAAAAATAATTTAGAGACCGAGTCAAGAATGAGTGGGATGTGTTTTTTGCTTTTTTTCCCCTCACCAGGAATATAGTTGTTCTGGGGCTCAATGCCAGCGGGAAAATTGGTGTTTTCAGGGATGGATGGGCTGTAGTCATCCAGTGGTGGGAACTCGGCAGGGATGTCTGTATGTCGTGGCACTAGAACGGGAGGCAAAACTGGAGACAGTGGATCAGATCAGTTCTGTACCCAGTTTGGAGAAAGCTTTAATTTAACTACAATCATGTGGAACACGTAGCAATTAAGAACACTCACTTGGTGTCTCCACCCTCTGGTAGTGATAGGGGTTGACACATACTTCATCCTTCTTGGTGTGAAAGGCAAATTCACAGTGGTCGGCAGCTCTGAGTTCATGGTGGGACTGCAGATCCGGCCAGCGCCACAAGCGGCAGTAGATCACATGAGGAAGACCTTTTCTGTGGGAAACCTGCAGACGTCCATCCAAAGACCTGAAAGACATCACAGTCGAAATATAAAACATTCAGATTAAATTTAGTCACTCTGTGCTGGTTTACCCTCAATTGTTTCACTAAAATATTTTTCATCTTCAATACAGCTCACAAAATATGTCCAAGAATAAAACAGGGCCCCAATTCTACTGACACCTGGGTTAATAATAACAGAATGTAAATGTCTATTTTTACATTTGAAGTGGAAAAGGCCAACCATGAAGCAGCTTTCGTTAAAACTAATAATAATATTTAAGTACTTAACCTCCTAAGACCCGAACTCTTCCACAGCATGCATTTTTAATTTATCTTTGATATTTGGGCATATTGGGCCCCGATGAATGTAAAAACAAAGAATTACCAGATTTTATTTTTTTTTTTTTTACCAAATTTTCGTTTCTAAGAAAAATGAGAGCCACAAATTAGGATATTTGTTTAAAATTTCAATAGAACAGTAGCAGTATAATGTCCTCGTAAGTGGATATCAGACCCTTGTAGAGCAAAATTGAGTATTTGGGTCTAAATAACCAAAAATGTGATGTCCACATATGTGGACGCCAGGTCCTAGGAGGTTATGGTACCTTTGTAGTGTAAACCTATGTATACCCTCATGTAACTGAAATTTAAAAAAATGCAAAGGAAGGATTGTCTTGGAATCTCAGTGTGGGGTAACTTTTTGATGACTTAACATTTCAGTTTATTGTGGAGCTGTGCAACATGAAAAGTGGTTTTCATTCTTTGGCCAAGTTTTAAGTGCACAAATAATCTTTTTATGCATTAACTTCTTAAAATGAACTGGAAAAACTTTTTTTTTTCAATGATGAGTTTTTTGACCCAACGTAGATTCTGCTGTGCTGTCCCTCCCTCAACTGTGAATGGCCCAATGACCTAAGTGCCAATCACTCTGCTTCCTGTCTACACTCACTGCTGATTGGAGTGATCCAGCACATAAAGTTAATCAGTGAATTTACTTGGGCGTTGCCCTTTTTAAGTCCAGCATGTACGTTCCTTTGCACGGTGATTTAATGTAACCCACCAACCTTCTGGGTCTCTTGAACATTGATTTAGTTGTTGATGTTGCAAGACACTAAGAAGACGTATGTGTCTTTAAGGTACTCTTTACTACCTGGGATAACGGGCACTAATAACACTGTTTTAGAGACGTAATAACAGACACTCTGCTCACATTGTGCACACATTACTTGTTCTTTTGTTATTCACATTATGGAAAAAGGTGGTATTTTTATTTTCAACACTCACATGACCTACTGTCCCTCCAGCTCGTCCCTTGAATCACAACACAATGTGGCTCATACATCTTATTTTCAACCAAAACCAACCAAAACCAAAACCAGGATAGAACCAAAATCAGGTTCTATCCTGATTCTCTCCACCCATGTCTCTCTGAACTAAGACATAACACTAAGAGCTCCTTGAAAGCAATACCATCTGCAGGACACATTCTGCAAGATTGTTTTTGTAACAGCTATACAAGAGTCTCAAAAATGTCCTCTATTTTAATGAGGACTGTAGATTCTTGTCATTTTTGTAGCTTCATGTAGAGATGCTCAGTGAGACTGACACACAAGGACCCAGTGAGGCCCAGTTAGCAATGCAATACCTAAAAGGGTGGTTTTATTTTTCAGACATACAAAACAGACCACAGAATTTTAATGGTTTAGTATAATGACAATATCCACATTTAATTTTGTTCTCTATAAGCCTTGTGTTCACTATGCAATTTTGCCTCACAATGGGGGCAAAATCTTCAAGGAAAATGTGCAACCAGAACAGAGGATGGCACTTCTGTTTTTTCCAGTAGCTAAAATGACAAATGGTGGAACGACTGGAAGAACTGCGGAAAGGCTAAAATGAAAAAACAAGAGCCCCATTGTTAAAGATTTCAAATAAAGCAATGAGGGACAAAATCTCATTTTAAGATGAGAGAAAACAAGGTCCAGTTGCCAATATTGTTACTATAATCAGTAAGTAACAGAGCTTACTTTTCATTAGCGTAATACAATCAGGTATTTAAAAAATAGAAGGAACTCCAGTCCTCCTTATGATGACCTGCAGCATTATTTCCTGGGTCAGCTTAGGTCAGCATTTGCAAGCCTCAGCTGAGAGGCTGGCCTGGGCTAGTTTCTGTCTCCCTGGTTTGCCACTCTGACATGATGTCACACAGCCAGTTGAGGCAACCTTCCTGTTTAGCTGAATATACAACAACAGTACATCTACCAGCCAGGAAGTTAGAGCATCACACTACCAACCAAATCACCCTCCGAGTAGAAGACAAACCACTTTCTGTCAAAGACTCCAACTCCAGAAGCAACCACAAGCAGCTGATTATACTACATAAATAAATGCAAGTGCAGCGCAAAGTGCCTGCATCTGCAGAAGCGCATTAAAAAATGTTAACAACGTTTGTCTTTGTTAAAGCACATCTGGTGGCCTACTAGTTAAGACACACACTATATGGACCTAGGATTTCAGTATCACCAGCTGCTCAGTTTTTATTTACATCTGTTCATTTTAACCAAAACGCAAGTCCCTTCATTGCATTTATGTAGTTTTATACAACAATGCACCAGTATGGAACTTGAGGGTCAATAATTCAAAATGATCCTATAGCCAATATAGTGTAATAAACAATAATATTAATCTAACAAATGCAAGAATATGAACAGACATACTGTCTACGTCCGGTTTTATAAGATATCTTTTATCAATGTTGGGTTCCACACCATCTTAAATAATCAGGGTTGTTTCTGGCTTCCCATTATGCTCGCAAGCATGGCTTTGCCACATGTAGTTAAGCTAACCCAGATGTTTTGTCTTATTTAACCTAAGTTTTTGCAATTTCCTCTTATTTGTGGTCATTTGATAAAGAGAAATGTATTTTCTGCTTGAGTGAATGATATCAAGGTTAAAAGTAAGTATTAGTATAATTTCATAATAGGCCAATCATTAACAAAACTCCAAAAAATAACTGAATTATTTTAACAGTGGCATTAATTAAATGCTTACCTAAGGGCAAGAAACACAACCCATTACCAATATATTTGAAATCTACAGTAAACAAGAGAGGTTTACATTATAATACCAATGAACTTAACTTTTTTAATAGGGGTGCAACGATACACAAAATTCACGGTTCGGTTTGGTTCGATACTTTGGTGTCACGGTTCGATATTTTTTCGATACAAAAAAAATGTTCATGCCTTTTTAATTTGTCATTTATTAAAATTATAAATATATATTTTAACTCAAAAGTACAGTTTTTTAATTTAATGTTACTGAAAAAAAAGTAATTTAAAAAATAAATATATCTCAGGGCTCTCAAAATTTCAAAATCCCTGGTAGCCTTTCGGGCAGGGACTCTTCAGTTTTTGGTAGCCCAAAATAAATGTAAGTAGCCCGAATAAAAAAGAGAGCAATTTTTTGATTGATGTTTTGTTTCCTTTACAATATTATACATTAAAGTATAATATTGTAAAGAAAACAAAACATTAATCAAAAAAATTGTTGAAAAACAAATTACAACATTGTATAAAAATTACAATCATCAACTCAAATACTTGGTTCTAATTGAACAGAAATTTCTATGAACTTGTAAGAACTGTGTAGGACATGAATCAGTCTGTGTCAGATCCTGAATTTGAAATTTCCACTGAAGTCACGGGTAAGAGACAAGTGGAACCAAGATCTAGGCCATTTGCTTTTTGAAGTTTGCAAAGACTGCTAAATTTTGCCAGTGGTAGTTCACTCTTTGCAACATAGTACACTGTTCTAAACAGATTTTTCAGGTTTATTTTTAGTATGTTATTTTCAATTGGTGTTTGTTCTGGGAAAGATAGTGCAGACTGAGCAATAATGCATTTATTGCATTTCTCATGGGTTCTAATGGGGGCCTTTCTTAAAATGACTGGTCCCAGTAACAAAGGCGCTTGTCGACTCAGAAATCGAGAGAAAACCAACAACGCACCCGGCAGAACATTATGTTATTTACACGGGTGCACATAAGTGGTCTGCATGTGCGCATTCGCTGTCAAAATAAAAGACGCGCACCAGATAAGAAGTTGCAACGCGCGTTTGCGTCCATATAAAAAGCACTGTTTTTGTCCGCTAGAGTGGGATTTTCACGGCACATTGCGCACCACATCTCTGTGCATTCTTCATTTGTTTGAAGCCAGCTCACCTCCTGCAACCACTTTTCCGAGAATACGTGCTTCTTTTGTGGTTCGGACTCCTGACATTTCTTTGGAGGTGGAGGAACACCAAAGTAATTGCTTAAAGGAGCTTGCTTCTTCGACATCTTTAAGAGTTCTAAACAAATGTCTGTCCTCCTCCAGAAAATCTTATGTATGCAAACACGCGTTGCAACTTCATATCTTGTGCGCGTTTTTTTTTTTTTTTTTTTTGACAGCGAATGCGCACCTGCGGACCACTTATGTGCAGCCCCGGTTATATAGCTCGTCATATTGCAGCCACAGAAATTCTTTTGTCCATGAAACCATAAAGCTGCACTTTCTTTTTGCCTTATAGTCTGATTTGTCATAACTTTTCCGTTTTGTGGTAAGCTTTTCTTTGGCTGTCACTTCTTCACCCTGACCTGTCTTATTTGGCTCAGCAGAACTAAAATATATATCCTGCTGCTTTTACACACCACTCGCATAACGGTCAGCGATTCTCTGCGCGATCAACCTCTCACATGTTTAAGCTGCGGGAGATTTCACTTGTCATGTTTGCATAGTAAGCTAACGATTGATAAGACGATGTCAGAGGAATTGGTGCGCAAATTATCATCACTCACCAATCAGTGCTGTCGCTCTCTATACACAGTTCGCGCGATTGCAAAGTGAAAGCAAAAAACAAGCGCAAATTCAAACGCGATTTCAATATGTCACATATTGACAGTGGCTCACCGATGCCAATGACATAATTACCCAGCTACATTTCCAAAAGAATGCAAAAGCATTGACATATATTTTTCCTTCAATAGCCCGACGGGCAGGGCAGAGATAGATTTTGGTAGCCCGACTGGAAAAACCGCTAGCCCCGGGACGTCGGGCTAGCGATTTTGCAAGCCCTGTATCTGATTGAGGAATCACTCATCTTTGGAAAAGAGAGTTTATTACAGAGGCTCTTTCCAAAATAAAAGCAATACTATACACTTCTTCTGGGCTATATTCTCAGCAGCATATTGTAGCGGGTCAGGGCTGTTCGGGGTTCTGTTTGTACAGTTATGTTTTGTTTATGTTGCCATAGTGACGGGTGACGCCTTCTCGCTGCGACGGTGTGTCCTTCCGGGGTCAGAGGGCGCCCTGTGTGTTGTTGTTGTTGTTGCTGTGCTGTTGCCGCGCTGAGCAGTTAGCTAGCGGCAGTGTTCTTCTGCAGATGTCAATAAATGGCTGTGCTCCCTGGCTAGCTCACGGGAAGCAAGACCAAACGACACCTCCGTCTCCACCTTGTCTGAGCTCGCCACAATATTAAACATAAATCATGTGCTAACAGCTGTCTAAATGACTCGAGTAAAGTTTGTAGCATGCATGCTTGTTGTTTTTGTCTGCTTCCACTTGTCTTTACACTAGGATGATGTCAGCGTCAACGGGCAGTCATATTCGTTGTGTTCCCACTAGTGCTGTCAGCGTTAATCTCGTTGAAATGACGTTAACGCCACAACACGGCAAATCTCCGTTAACGAGCTATCCCTGATCGCCCCGTGCGTGGGGCTAGACGGCCAACACGTTAACGAGCTCCCACCCATGTAATTGAGCATTGCGTGGCACATCCAACATACTGTTTTACTTTAGTCCATGACGCGCTTACCTTCAGGGTCATACGTCACATGAAAACCAAACGCCAGATCTGAATGAGGGTGGGGGAGGTTCAATTTGCCATGTTGCAAGGGGAGCTTAACTTCTGTCTCGCTAGCTTGTCCTGCGCTCTTCCTTCTGGAAATGCTGTCTGTGTTGAAGCTCAGTGGATCTGCGCTCGACAGTGCAGCCTAGGCGGAGTAGTCGAACGCAGATTCACTGAGCGCTCAACACAGACAGCATTGTCAGAAGGAAAGTTGATAAAATAAATTACAAATTTTGTATTGTTCGATACATATGCGTACCGAACCCAAAGCACTGTATCGAACGGTTCAATATCGATACGAGTATCATTGCACCCCTATTTTTTAACATGACCAGTTAAAAGGCAAACCTTTGCAGTAAGCTCATACTTTTTACTCTACTTACTGTGGGTGCTTTAAAATCAGTCATGGATGCCAGAAAATTGTGGTGCGCTTAGTTTCACAGTTTTGACATTTTGGTACATAATAATTTCCTGCTGGTTAAGTTCATTCTAGGTGCAAGCACCTCAGGCAAGCACTTGACCACTCTAAATGCTCACAACCCCTTTCTCTCCACGCCACATTAGAGGAGGTGATGAAAGTACAGCACAATGCAGGCTGGCTGCAATACAGAATCACTGAGTCACTCTATCCCCAAAAGATAGCAACACAGCTGTTATTCTGTAAAGTCTACTGTCTATGAACCCACTGACAACTTGAACCACAATCCAAACAGTGGCCCACGCCCTCCCTAGAGCCCAGAGCACATTCCGAACAACTGAGAAAAAGGTTTTAATGTAGGTTACCACCCATGCTTTGACATCCACACTTACTGTGATGGGAGACTCCCAGTTTTGTTAGCAATCAGGCCTACAAGCTGCCTTTTAGGGCTTGGAAAAAATTTCTGGAGGCTTGTTAAGGTCACTGAAGCTCCTTTTGTACTAATTATTAAGAGGAAAAAAAGGTGTGGAACAGCCCTATTTGTTTTATGTGGGAACAAAAGCTAAAGAAACAAAGAATCTTTTTAAATAGCAGGCTTTGTGTTATACCAATGTCTTTACTGTCATTGCTATACCTGTAGCAACAACCTGGCATAATATAGCAGTTTATCACATTCCATGTTCCAGTTAGACAACACACTTATATATTTACCACCTCCCCAATTTGTCAATCAGCATTATCCTTCGTTCTTACTGGTAGCTGCTTCAATGGGCTCGCCTCTAACTTGAAAAAGGTTCAACTCTGACCAACCACTTTGTACTGCTAACCTTTAGAATCAACTTTCACTCTTACATTTGTCTGAATTTTACTGACATTCCACAGAGACCCCCACTAAATTTATGCCAGTCTCTTCCTGTGAGGACAACCCTTAAGTCCCTGGGCCTCTACTGGACGGGACACCATTCTTAAAATGCTACATCTTGTTTTGGTGTTTTGATTGTGGCACTGGAGACCTGAATTGATTTGAAAGACATAGCTTATGAGTTACACCACTCTGACACTCATCAAACCGTTTACTAATCACTCATGCCAACAGGGAAACACTCATTCTGGAATTGAATACTGCCATTTTGAAATGTTTTATCATAAGATAAAGTGATCATTAAAACCAACTTTGTATTGACTTGTATAACCTTTCACTTTAAAGGGATAAGGTGACCCAAAGCATGCCAGCAAAACGCCACCATAAAATAAGTAGGGGCTTAAGGTCCAAATTTTTTCTGTGACTGTCACAGGTCTCAAGGTCATGGTAACAACATTCATTATGTTAACTCCTTACCCATAGAAAGCTAACAAGGAGTAACCCTTTAATCTCTTTTATGAACTGAGTGGTTCTTTCATATTTCAGGCCTGCTTATAGAACAAAATGATTGGGCGTGCATCAGAGATTAATGGGAATGGTCTCTGCCTATGCAGCTACACTTGGAACCCAATAGTCACAAAACCAGGTCTGTTTGGATATACTGAGGTGTCAAACCTAGTCATTAAGGGGAGATCTTTATAAGGGAAAGGGGCTACTTTTTGTGTCCTTTGATTGAAGACTGTATACAATAAGTAAACACATTTACTTATGAGTAAACATATTTAACTGCACACATGCACTGAGTTGTCTTAACGCTTAAAAACACCTTCCTAATATTGGGTAGGACCCAGCATACAGACAAAACAGTTTTGGGAAACCTCTGGGGATGTCCAGGACTGTCTGGCACCAGGACACTGACAGGAGACCCTTTAGGCTGGAATAAAGTCTTCCTTCATCAGGCCTGTTCTTGCCCACTGATGCTTGATTAGATTGGAAAGAATCCAGGGAGTGTGATGCCAGGTTGAGACATTTGTGAACTGCTTTTTTATGTTGTGGAGTGTGTCCCTGCTTAGGGATTCCACTGCCACCAGATGAGTGAGGCAAGTAATCATGTTTAAGATGGTGTTACATGTCAAAGTGCTGTCCGCATGAATCCCGGCCAGCAACCACCAAAACACTGCAGTCTGACAAAATGATCAGAGTTAAGTATTTCACTAAGGATTTTTATGTTGTGCCTAATCAGTCTACTTCTGTGCACTGATTCAAAGCACCGGTAATACAACTATGTGGCTCCAATGTGATGTGTCACACCCAGTGAGTCCACCTCATATGTCTGACAAATTGTGCAGGTCTAATACAGATGGGTATCCCATATGGGGAATCCCAAACTGGACTCTTATTATAACTTTCCCAGAGAACAGACACACACAGTCTAAACATCCTCTATGAGTCAAGCTCCAGCTTAGCCAAACCACTCCCTCTCAGTTTATCACATGTGTGAACTGTGGACATATTTATGCAGCACTAGTTAGCATGTCAGCAGGTGAAGCTAGCTCGGAGATAAACACTCACTACTACAGCATTGCCTCACAATTACATGCTGCACAGCTGGTCTTACTACAGATCATATCGTTGCGCAAACTAATGCTGGAAAATAACATAACAGACTCTAATATATGGGTTGAAACACACCATATTATTCCTTTAACGCTACCAGGCAAATAATTATATATATATATATATATATATATATATATATATATATATAATTGCCTGTAAGGAGTTAACATCTGCAGAACAAAATTGTATCTATTTAACACGGGTTAAGATGATAGAGCTAATGTTAGCTCTAAATACAATGCACGATTGGTTTTATTCTGGCGGCAGGTCCAATCAAAATCCATGTCATAACATCAAACGCTTTATGTTGTCTTTGATGTGGCAATTCGCCAGTTTGACTTTGCTCTCTATAAAATAGAGCTGCTTTAAATACAAACATCTGCTAATATCAACTCAAGCTAACTACCTAGCTGCTTGGGCTAACGCTAGCTGTCACCAGCATTAGCTTGCTAGCTCACTTATTCAGAGGCAGTCAGTCAGCGCTCTGTCTTTGTCTTTACCTGGGTATAGTTAGGCATTTTGTGTTGACATTCTGTGTTGTGATGGCCTTCTCCAGCTCGTCCAGCTGTCCCGTCCGTTTTAACTTCTTCACCAGACTTTTGACAGCTTTTTCACACCATTTTTCCTCCTGTCCGTTCTGCTCTCCTTTCTTCCAGCCAAGAAGCCTCTTCACAACTGGAGGGGTGAACGGTAAGATAGACATTTTAACCTGCAACTGCAACAACTAGTTACAGCTCCTATCTTTAATTTATTACTGTAGACACTTTGTTTTTTCAGACTTTCAACTATTTAGCTTGCTAGCTAAACTCCTAGACAGGTGAATGTCTGATGGCTGCCGAGGGCTCAGAACCACCAGCAGCGGTGCGCGTCGCAGCTTCCCTCCGTTCAAGTATGCTCAGTGTCGGCGTGCAGCAGGACCTCGGCCAGCCTGCCTGCCTGCCCCTCCTCCTGCTCCTCAGTCAGCTGGTCTGCCCTACTGCACCTGTATCACACAACTTTCTTACACATTACACAGCCACTAAATGCTACTTAGTATATAGAACAAAAAAAAACAGTGACATAAAATACACGCTTCTTTCTTAGACGATTAAAAATATAAAGCTAAACAAATTAATTAAAATAAAAATCTTCTTAAATGTATGTGATGTTCAATCTTAAACTTATGAAACTTTAATATATAATTTCTCAGTGTTTATTTAGTAATCAGTGAAGAAGGAGTATTGGCGACTAAAAACCTGCACGAGAAACGGGGGAGGGGGAGGAGGACAAAAAAGTATATGAGCACTGAAAAGTGATCCAACTTTTGCATTTACTGTGTCCGAGAATAGAAGACCCTTGGGAGTAATCCCTTTGATCCCCTCATAAAGGTGATTTAATTTCACTTCAGATGCATCTTTCCAGAAATGTATGAGGGGGGTCACTGTGCATTCAGTGGTATTTCAGGGTTTATGGTTTTATTGATAAGTGCACTGCCTCCCGTAAACAGCTGTGTGCCTGCGCTATAAATACTCCCATCCAGGACAAGCCCCTCTTCCCTCTCTTTATTTATAGCTTCTATCAATGACTCCTGTCTATTTTTAAGTAAGTATTTGGCATAGCTCCTTACTTCCTTCATCCTAAATAAATATTATAGCTGTCTTGGCAATGTCACAAGGACACCTTCATGACTCTCTGTTCACCAGCCAGCTGAGTGCTGCATGTATCTGAAAGTATTCCAGTGTTCAGTGCATTTATCTCAAAAACACCCAAGGGCTTATAATGGAAGTATGATTACAATTATATATTATTACAGATTTTCTTCAGATGTCACTCATTAAAGGGGGACCTATTGCGTGCTTCCTCATTATTTTATCTTATATATTGTTCCAATACTGGGTTGAAATAATGGTGACGCTGTGTGCAGGTTATCCCTACGAGCCAAAGGCTCAGGCTTCAAACTGCTGCACACACTCGTTTTAGAACAACGCATACATGCTCATCTCAGGCACACAGCTCTGGCTCTGAGCAGACACTGCCCATCCAGTTGCAATTCAAACCTTCTACTTGCAGGGGTGAGCCAATCAGAAGAAAGATGCCATAAAGGGAGGGGGAATGGAGCTAAAAGGGCTTGTTTCAGACAAAAGATGAACTAGAGTGCTGCATCAAGGTGCATTACAAGATAACTGAGGAATTGGTTTTGACATTTAAGTAGTAGAGTCTATAGGGGAAAAAAGCTGCACGTCATGTTGTCTATAAACAATGACATCATTTATAGAATGACAGAAAATAATTTAATAATAATAATTTATTCATAATAACAATTTGATCTTAGTTTGGTGATCCCTTGGTGAATTAAGAAGCAGCTGAAGTGGCTTAACAATGTTTATAAGTGTGTCTACAGTGTAGCATCCTGGCTGTTCCATACAGATATCTAGGTTCAGACAGATCTGACTTTAAAAGACTCAATTTAAGTAAAATGAAATTTGGAAAAGTCTTACTCTGTGTTTTAAAATATTTCTGCCACTGATAAGCACAACAGGAGAGTGATGAGTGCTGCTTTTTTTTCTACTTGGATTGTTTGTTGCAGGGCCACCTCTCTTTACTGCCACAGGAGCATAAGCTGGACAGCCAGTGTGGAGAGTTTTTGTCAGTGTGTGTGTTTGTGTGTGTGGTAGAGAGAGAGAGAGAGAACTAGAGCATTTGGGCAAAATGTGTCAGATGGGGGGTCAACGGGCCACAGCTGGCATTAGAAGGTCTTCTGGACAAAGTAAAGAATGATTTTGGACAAAAGACATGACAGCTGGTTGAATAAGTAATGACTGCTGGCAATCTGATAGATAACAATGGCACTCTGATGGGCCACTCATGGCTATGTGGGAAATAAGCAGCATGTGTTGGAGGGGCCCAATCAGCTGGGCTGCTGGCATAACATTACTTATACAGAAGGAAAGCAATTAGAGTAATGTCTGTGTGTGTGCGTCTGTGTGGAGGGGCAGCTGCAGAGACATTTAAAGTTTTAAAAATACCACTAAGACTTTAAAATGACTAACATTTTTCTTGTGATCGCAGTTCTGCTGTAAACACAAATTCTGTGGCTCGAGCGATGAACATCATGCTTATTGTATGATTAAAAAAATAAGAGCATGTCACATTTACCCTCCACAAACCTGTAATTGCCTCGGCAGCTAATTGCAGTGTGTTAGAGCTGGATGTGGCTGTTCAGCGCAGTCCCATATGGGTGGGGTTCAGTTCCCCCTACAATTTCTGCCTCCTTTTATAATCTCTCTTCACACTGTAAGCTGTTATCTGTTGCTCGCAGCCATCATTCTCTCCCCAGTGACAACTACAAATCTGGGGCAGGAGTGACCTCCCTCTATTCTCCCTCCCTCTGGCCTGAACCAATGCACCCTCAGATCCTCCTCCTCTGGCTTCAAATGCTTTAAAATGATAGACGGCCATAGATGGTGCGTGTGGGATCACTTATGCTTCTGACATGCAGATACAGTTTAGTCCATAAAAATTTGAAGATTTATACTTTTTTTTGTAATTTTGTGTCTGTACACCACCACAATGTAATCAAGATGTGACTAAAGTGCAGAGTTCCAGCTTTAATTTAAGGGGGTTTACAAAAGTATGAAATTAACTGTTTAGGAACAACAGCCATTTTTATACACATTCCCCCATTTTCACATTTTCACAAGCTCAAATCCGGGACAATTTACTGAAGTGCATTTTCACGGACAGGTGAGGACTGTTTTCTCATTATTTGATGACAGAATAAGGAGATAAAATATCTGCACAAATGTTAAACTTATAAACCGGTCCAGTATGAACTCCAAAGAGATGTCAGGACAAGTCAAGTGAGGGATTTAGGTTTTTTTATTGGCTGGAAAACCAAAATATCACAGAGATTACCAAAACATTAGAAAAGCCTATGTCAGTGGTCTGGTACATTCTTAAAAATAAAGAATACACTGGCCACCTCAGTAAGACAGAAAGACCCAAAAGACCACAGACAATAACAGCTAAAGTGGATGATGAGTTCTTTCCTTGGTTAAGAGTAAGTTCTCACAATATCTGAGTCAAGAAAACTCTTGAGGAGGCAATGACCATGTCAGTTTTCTGATCTCAGCCCAACAGAGCATGCTTTTTAGTTACTGAAGACAAAACTGAAGTGAGAGAGAGAGAGCCACAAACAAGCAGCAACTGAAAGCTGCAGTAAAGGTTTGGCAGAGGATCTCACGTGAGAAAACACCGCATTTGGTGATGTCCATGGCCTCTAGACTTTGGGCATTCATTGACTGTCAGAGATTTTCATCCAAATATTAAAAGTCAGTCTTTATATTTAAAACAATGTTATTTTGTACATTTAACATGACACACAAAGTATAAAACAGTTCTGCACCTGTTTACATTCATTGATACCTTGTCATAGAATTTTCTATGGAATTTTCTGAAGTTCTTAGTACATCTGAGGCAAATAGCTTTGATGTATCCACTGAAAAATTGGGACGCTAACTGCAATAAAATTTACTGCAAAGAAAACAGATAACATATCCCCACCTAGTGGCTTACATTTGGTGCTACAACACTTAATGTTGAACACCCCAAGCCACCAAGCACTGCTGCTTTCTGTGGATTTAAGGTGAATATATTGTGTTGTATAGATATTTTGAAAGGCAAGTGCCCCATCCTGCAATTTAAAAGGAAGCGGTGTGGATTTTAACCAAATTTTACCGAGTTTTCCTTTTGGATTTGCTCAACCGCTCCCAAAAGTTTCATGAAAATTGGCCTCTTAATTTATGTATCTCTTGTTCTGCGAGATCAAACAGCATTCCCCGCTTCGGTAGGGGAATGATGGCTGATTTCTGACATTAGTAACTGAACAGTTTCTGTGAATGATACTGGAAAACACCTCTGTTTTTTCTGGCTAACAAGTAAAAATGCTTGCTTTTGTGAAGTCGTTTTTTCTTTCCTTTTTCTTTCTGTTTTGACACACTGTGATTATAATTTATTTGTGAATCAGTGCCATTAACCCATTGACTTATACAGTATTCCATAAACACAATTTACATGTTTATTGTGAACAATGGCCCATAACAGCATTAGGTTGTTTCAGAGGCTTTGCAAAATATCTCCTCATCCTACATATGGAAAGAATGCAGCACTTGGCCATGATTCATTAACTTCACCTTCGGGCAAAAAGGCTTTTGGTTTGGCCTGAATCTCAAGCGCTATACCCTATATTTATGAAGGGCCTCTCACTCGATGGCAAAAACAACACTTTCATAAATATTACATTACGTGACAAAGCTAGATAATTAATACTGTTATTTTGTTTGTCCTTTTTTGCATTTGCAAAGGAAAATTTCCTCTAACCAACAAGTCCAGTGTCACTGTTGTCTCTGAACAGCTTAGAGCTTCTTGTAGCTCAGGCTTTCATGTTTATAGATTCCTACACAAAGCTTGTGGAAATTGTCATTTTCCAAAATCTAGTAAATACACTCTGTCACTCACAGCACCACCAAAACTAATGATTGTGAAATTAGTTTCAGAGCAATCAGGAGCTCCCCTGCTAAGACCCACTGTATCCATATGCATGAAATTGCTTGTGTTAATACATGCTATGAATCGTGGGTAATGCAGTGAATAATTCTGACTGCATGCAATAATGCCATCTTCTATTAGACTGGGGACTGTTGTGAAGCTGGAGCCCTGTGGCAATATGCTTGTAAATGGCCATGTATGGATAATTAAGCATTACTCTTGAACATTAAAACTTGCTTATTTCAGAGAGCTGCAGGCAGTGAAGAGCTCTTATTGGACTCATCACTATTTTTGGTGTTTCCTTGTAATGTGTTCTCATTAGTATTAGTATGCAAGAAAATGTGAACTTTTGGATCCCTTTTTACTGTATCCTGAAAATGGCTTTCATTAGTGTCGGTGTATGACCAAATGTTGGCTTTGTAAAACATTTTTAAAAATGCGCTTTCTAGTTGTAGTTCTGGGAAACCTGCCTGTTTGTGAAGTGATATGTAAATCTGTGTGAAAAATGCTCTGGTGTGTAAGACTTATAGCTTAATATGTTGTCTTTTTAAAAAAATCTATTTTATCTTACAGTGAGTAAAAAAAATATTTAAACATACATGTCTTTTAAAAGGGAAGCTATTATGCTCATTTCTGAATCCGTAGTTGTATTCTTGGACCCTGCTAGAGTAGCTTTGCATGATTCACTGTTTTAATGATAAATTAATCCTTAGAAAGGTTATGCTGGGCCTCGGTGTAGCGCCTCACTTTGTCCACTTTCTGAAATGAGCCGTTTTAGTTTCTCTCCCTTTAATTCAGTTTTCTTTTGATTGGCTCCCCCTGGCAAGCAAGATTTAAACAGCAGTGTGCATGACATGACCGTTCTAGTCTCACTGACATCAGTGTGAAACTCAGTGTGAAGTTTGAGATTTTGGTTCGCAGGGATAATTTGTACATGTAGTGGCCTTTTATTAGAAACTTTAGCATGTTTATGAGCATTCTCCCCCAATGTAACACTATATATACTCACGGACCACTTTGTTAGGTACACCTGTGGAGAAGAAAAGTGATTTATGTGACTTTGAATGTGGCATGGTCATTTGTGCCAGATAGTCTCATCTCGATATTTCAGAAACTGCTGATCTGCAGGGATTTTCCCTCACAGTCATCTCTCGGGTTTGCAGAGAATGGTCTAAAAATATCCAGTAAGCATCATCACTTCTCTGGGTGAAAATACTTTCTTGATGTCAGGGGTCAGAGGAGAATGGCCAGACTCCGTCGAGCTGATTGAAAGGCAACACTGACTCAAATAATAACTTATTAGAATCAAGCGTATGTAGAAAAGCATGTCTGAATACATAACACGTCATACCTTGAAGCAGAAGACCACACCGGACACCATTTCTGTCAGCTTAACACAAACGCGGTTTATTTCAAACCTCACGCAAACACGGGGAGAACATTCAAACTCCACACAGAAAGACCCCGGCCTGATGGTGGAATTGAACTCAGGACCTTCTTGCTGTGCGGCAACAGTGCTAACCACCGTGCAACCATTTGTCTGTGATTTGAACCAGGGGAACAAATTGTGGTCAGCCTGATATTATTTGTATCCCACTGTACCTTTACTGTAGAAAGAGCTAACATCTCCAAAATGTCAGGAGTAGTTAGTCATTACAAGAAGTGTTCGTGAACTAAAAATCAAAAATGTGGGATACTGTTTGTCCGTGATTTGGAGAGCCCAGCGTGTGCTCCCGACGCAGGGAAACTAATTCTGTCGGGGAGACCTACCTTGGCACAGGGAAGATATGCTTCACCATATTTTCTAGTCTTTGGCTTGGAAGGAAGTTGGTTTGGAAACATATTTGGCGATGCTTTATCTCCTGCTTTGCGTTTGTGTGGGAGCCCCGTGAAAATCCTGTCCATTATGCTAGCAGTGTCCAAGCGTTCTTTTTTTTTTTCCTTTTCATACCGCGCCCCCCCTGCAATGGCTCTGCACCCCCCCTAGGGGGCTAGCCCCACACTTTGGGAACCTCTGGCTTAAAACACGAAGTGGTACCTGGTACTAGCTACTATTGATATGAACTCACTAAAATTAGACAACAGATGATTGGAAAATGTTGCCTGGTCAAAAGTTTCTCAATTTCTGCTGCAACATTGGGGTGATAGGGTCAGGATTTGGTGTAAACAACATGAAAGCATTTATCCATCCTGCCTTGCATTAAAAGTTCAGGCAGCTGCTGCTGATATAATGACGTGAGGGATGTTTTCTCTTTAATATTTGCACTCCTTAGTACTAACTGAGCATCATATGAATGCCGCAGCCTACCCAAGTGTTGCTGCTGACCGTGTCCAGCCCTGAGTTCATCATTCTCGAATGGCCTGCACAGTAACCAGATCTCATTCCAATAGAACACTTTTGGGTTGTAGTGCTGAAGGCGAAAAGGGAGTTTATTCTGAGATACAAGATAAAATATTTGGGAAATCATTTTGTACATTTCGAACAACAAAAACAACATCAACAGCACTGCCCTTGTTCTCGGAGGACTGGGTGTATTTGTATTTGTATTTATATTTATATCTTTCCCGCTGTCAGTATTTCTCACCTACAGATTCTGCATTTGTTTCTTATCAGATAAGAATTTTTGTGCATCATATCAGGAAGCGTGGACTCATGTTCAGTTGGTATTTCCCTTTCTCCAGTATGGTGATGTTGGTCTTCTGATATGTTGGCTGTTTTCCCAGTGGAAAGCCTTGTGTTGCTTCCTGATCCAGAGAGCTTTCCCAAGGTTATTTGTTTTCATCTAGAGAAATCCCCCCCCCATTTGAGACAAGACTTTTTCAGTGGCTTTTTGCTCAGTTTGGGAAGCCTGAATTTCTTTCAGTTCAGTGTTTTTCATTTCTTTCTGTTTTAACTAGGGACTGACAACAGGCTGGTGTAGTGCAAATCTTGGGGCAGTTTTATTTTAAAACTTAACATTAAGGGACGGTGTTTCATGAGTGGAAAGGGCCACAGCATTGTCTTTTAGCATTATATGTGGCGACAGACTCTAACTAAGTAAACACAGCTTTTACTGAATATGTGATAGGGTTTGAAAGCTGCAGCTAAGTCGGTGTTTAACCCTTGTATGGTGTTCGGGTCTGTGAGACCCGTGTTCAGTTTTTTTCAAAAGAAAAATTAAACAATTAATTATTTTTTCACGTGTAAATGTGTTGTGTCTTTCCACTCACTCCACTTGATTATAACTGATTTATTTATAACATTTTATATAAAAGAAAAACGAGAAGCACATTAATTCATAAATGTGATCTAACAAAGGTAAAGGGAAAAAATTAACCATGTTTGCTGTTCATATGGCTTGTAATTGGGATGAAGTAAACATCTGTTGAGTAATTTAACATAAAATTGTTTGATAGTGTTAATTTGGAAAGCCAAAACTCTAGCGGGTCCACCAGACCCATGAACACTGGCTGAGTAACAAAAATACGAACACCACACAAGGGTTAAATGTTTAACCTAGTCTTTTTTTGTTTCTTTGTTAGATCTGTGTGTGAACCGCTTCTTCCATTTCAAAGTAGATGCTTAATGAAGGTCACATATGTTGGGATGGAAGGAGATTAAATCTGAGGTTAATTTTTCCTTAATTTTGTGTCACATAAAAATACGTTTTACATCACCTTTTGCTGTTTTAATTTATAGCACACAGTGAAGATGTCTACAAAGATGTCTACAAAGAGAGGCATCTTTACAGCATTATTTGCAACATCAGGAGATGAAGTTGTTTTGCGGCCCATTTTCTCTGTTAGTTTCTTTTGTTTTAAATCTTTTAATTACTATAATATTTGTATCTATTGTTATTATAGCAGTACTTCCATATAAATACTGTTTTTTCCTAATCTTCCTCTGTTTTACATGTAGATGAAGCAGCTGAATGAACCTGAAAAGTCCTCTGTCAGGAACTACCCATCACTCATTAAAATGACAATCCTATTAGGTTTGTAATGGGAACAGAGTTTAATGTGGCTTAGAAGATGATTTAATGTGACTTAAGGAAAAGAAAGCAATCAGGCATGTTGTAGTGTTCAGCGACAGTCTGCATTTATCTATTATGCATTATCATTACGCATAGCCTGTGGCCAGCTCGTGTGTTTGTTGAACTTGAGGAGAGCGACCGAGTAGATCTCAAATTATTCGTTTTAGTGCTGGTAGCAGAGGAGAAGTGAGATGTTAGACCACATTTAAACATAAGAGGGTTAAAAAAGAGAAAATATCAATAAAACATCAAATAGAAAGAATAGTGTTACTTTTCTACTTCTTGTAGGCATTTTTAAAGTGCATTTTCATACTGTAAAATACCCAATAGATGAATGTTGTTTGTGTAAATAACATGCTAGATAAAACTGACATGAGTTTGAGAGGAGGAGGAGGAGCTGTAGAGCAGCAGGGGAGAGATGTGTGCACCAGAATTACTTTGCTTCATTGAATACACAACATAGCTGTGATGCCTGTGCTCTTTCAAATCCATATGTAAACCATTTCCCTCCTCCTTTCCTCCCTCTTAAAACCTCCGGCTCATTAGTGTTGCCTTTATGACATAGCTTTACCTAAATGCCGTGGATTTTTCCAGTCTTTTTCTCACCCGTTCTCATGCTCACACTCAGGTCGGTGGCCGTTTCAGCGGCATTTCTCTGCAGAGATAGCTTCTTCATTAACACACACACACACCACAGCAGAGTGATTTAGCTATGGTAGATGCCATAGACCTTTGATCTTTGTTGTAAATGAGCCTCAAAGTTCACACACAATCAGTTATCATGGAAACGCCAGAATACAAGTACTGTAGATACATGTTCAATTTGAAATACCTTAACAGCAAACTTGTTGAAAGATTATGAAAACAGTGAAGAGACAAATAGCTTCCAGTACTCCTGTTACACCACAGAGCTACTTTTCCCTCCCAATAAGAACATTCTTAAGTGACAGAAAATCCATTTACTTAAGTACCCTGTTGAGGTACAACTTTAGTAAGTATTTCAAGGTGCCTAATACGTTCTCTTCTTCCAATTCCCTCAACAGTAGAGGTAATTGTTATACTAAAGACAACATAAAAATACTGCTTATGCACACTAATGCATACCCATGAGCAATCTAATACGAAAATATGTGATTCTAGTCATTACAGACACCATTTTTCATTTACTCTGATGCACTTTGCTAAAACCACATCTGTGTTTTATGTAGGATTTTTACTGTGAGACTTTTACAGGCTACCTCCGAGTCCACGCATGTATAAAGAAGACACACAAGGGCCGTACACACAGAGAGCACTCTTGCCTTTCACTGTGTGTTTGCTTGTTCCAAAGTTTTAGCGTTTTATAAATGTTTTATTTTGAAAGTACAATCTAATGCCTTCTAAACAATAAAAAGAGAGTCCACAAGGGGGCAATGTAGCTACTGATAAAGTCCCTGTCCAAACAGGACATTTAAAGTAATAATGTCATGCCTTCACCTTTGTCACATATAAACACTGATATGATGAGGCAAGTTCAAGTTGTTGCATTTCATTTTATGCATTTGTATGTATCTGCAATTATCCCTGATCATCTAAAATAAATATATACAATTTAATAAATTGAATTAATGTCATTTTTCTCATTGTATAATAAGCCAAACACATACGGGACGCGTCATTTAGCCCGAGAAGGCAGGAGAATCACACATCGACTAAAATCTTGAAGAGTAGTGGCTGAACGCTGTGATGGGGTGGGGCGTGGGGGGTGATGCTTTCAGTCTTCCAACTGGCTCCTGCATTTTACAGAGAGTACTTTAGGGTGGGAAGTTTTTCCTGTTTATCCGTTCAGTGGAAAATAATATCCTGCAAAAAAACCCAATAAGATTCTGTCTTTGAACTCACTAAGAGTTTTTCTTCCCCACTGGCTCGGGCTCTTTGGGAGGAATGAGGGTGAGCAGCTTGACGAAGGACTTCCCATCAGCCGCCTCCAAACCTCCACACATGTTTCTGATAGACCTCCACAAACCCCAGTAATCTGAGGGCAGCTCATTCAGAGAAAGAGGGAGTGATAAAAAAAAAAAAAAGGGGGGGGGGGGGGGGGGGGGTGAGGAGAAGAGTAGGAGATATAAGAGGGAAAGATGGTCCAAAAAGCAAAGTGGGAGCAGGCCAAAGGGGAGGGAGGATGAAAGGAAACGTTTGAGTATGTAGCGGTTATTTGGCTTCTCTAGAGGCGGCATTGTAGGCTTCTCAATTTAAAATGGCAGGCTTGTGTTTTTTTCCTTCTGAGCCAAATCCTTTGAGTTAACTTCATCCAGTCTACGCAGTATTTTGTGTATCTAATATTGACGTTATTAGACTCCTGTGTTGCTTCATGTATTATCCCCAGCTGTTTTTGCTTTGAGGAAAATGAAGGATAAGGGACGGGCATCCCAAATCCAGATTGACAAATCCAGACCACTCAATTAAACGCAGCCCTTTTTTTTTTCAGTGTGTGAATCTTGATATTAAAAATCAACAAAACATGCTGGTAAAGTATTTCTCTGTGTTATTTTGCACTTCCTTTTTATGAATGCCTCTCTGTGTTCATACATCTGTGAAAAATGCTTTATAGTTGTTAAAGCTGTCTATCAGAGACGCCACATTTGCAGACCGACAGTCTCTTGGGAGGAACACCACACACGCAGTTCTTGCCGGTGTCTTAAACACAATATAATCCTTCACACCTATTTTCTTCTTGTCCCTCATAAATCAACGTGAAACCTGTGCAGACAGACAGGCAAGTGTAAACACCTGTTGTGGTGCTTGTTGCTGTTTTCCCATGAGATGAGTGAGTAGAGGTGTATAGTATAGGGGTGGCAATAGGGGAAGGAGGAGGTGTTTTGAGATTCTCGCTGGGAGAGAGGAGTCGGAACAGACTGTGAAATCAAAAGCAGCAGGCTACCAAGGAAGCCTCAGCTGGAATGAGTCACTCACAAAAAGTTACTCTCCTGAGCGCAGACAGGTTGGTGCAACCCCAACGCAGGAGACCAGAGTCGCTCACCGGGCCTCCTCTAACCTCTGTCTATCCCTTCACAAAGGAGACTAAGACTGCCATAAAATAGCTGCAACAGATTTGCCTTTTTGTCCCCTTTTAACTGGCACTGACAAAAACTCAGCTTGCATAAATGCCACAAACACACACAACTTTTTTTTCCAGCAAAATGAAGACAATAGCCAAGAATTTCAGAACATGAATGTTAAAATTGTTGTCTAAAGCACGTAGATTGTGTCAGTTTGATAAAATCCAATAAAAATTGTGGAGTCCTGGGTTCAAATACGTGGCTCAAAATGAAATCACTGTATAATGTCAATAAAGAGCTGCAGAAAACTAATTAAAAATAACAGTTACATGTAAAGGAAACAAAGGAACGTAACTATGTTAGGAAATATGACAGTAGGATAAAACATAAAGGATTAGTGGCTGACATTTTAATATTTCAGTGTGTATTGAGCAAATTGTGGCTCTGAATAGGATTATCTAATGGAAACAGCTGATTTCTTTGTGGTTAAATATATTTTTGCGTCAGTCTTTTAAAGGCCCTTCATAATGCCAGCTATTTAATTTACATGATTAGACACACATTCCTAAAACACAGATCTGGTTACTTTATTTAAATTCATCCTAACTAATCTTCTGGAAAAATAAATATTTCAAGATACACTCTGTTCCTCATAAACTCACATTCGGCACATGAGGTTAAGAACAGGAGACAGAGGGTGAAATTTGCACAGGGATTTTAGAGAGGTGAGTTTCTATAATTTTATATAATATTCTATACACGGTGGAGAATTATTACAGATACATTCCTGTGTACAAGTTTAGTTAAAGCTGCAGCACAGTATCACATCATCACAGATTAACTGGTAAATATTCCAACTTTCTGGTGACACAGTGTTAACTACACAAGAGTTATAATGTATAGTCATGCTGTTGTTAAAGAGTTATGGAATCCAAAGTATGCTGAAGTTGGCACGGAGCGTAGGTCAGCTGGCTACCCGTCTTCTGAGTTTGAGAAGGAGAGTGAGGTCAACTAGCTGCAGGACAGAGTGATACTGCAAACACAGACACAGAAAACATAAACAGGAGACTGACAGTTTTGCCTAAGGTAGGGGGGGAAAGTAAGTCTGAGTGTGTTCAGATGCGCTTTGTTTCTGAGGGTGGAGGAGTATGTGTGCACATGGCTGTGTTTAGGGCCTTAAGGCTTGTTTAGCTGACCTCAGTGAAAGCAAACCTCATGACAGAAGGTCTGGCATTGTCTGTGTGCCCGGGCTGCGCTGGAGCCAGACGGTCTGCCGGCCACCAGCTTTGCTTGCTTATAACGGCTGAGAACATCCGATCCCCTTGGGGAGGACAGGAGGGGAGGAGGGAGAGGAGGAGGTGGTGGTGGTGGTGGAGGTGGGGGGGGGGGGTCTACTGCACCACTCGCCACTTCGCTCTCTGTCTTTATCTTTGCTCTTTAGACAAGGAACAAGCATTAGCCAGGTCCTCAACTAGTATGTTTATTATGCATGTGCGTGAGTGTGCGTGAGTGTGCGTGCATGTGTGTGCAGGAAAAAGAAAACAGTAAGGGATGTAGAGTGAAAGGAGGAGAAGTTGGGATATATGGAATGGAAAATTGTGTCCATGAGAATAGCACGCATACACACACAGTCAGAAAAACGAGCTGAATTTTCTTCAACTTGATTTGGCCTTTCGTAGAAAAAAGTTTCCAACACAGGCAATCACATTAAGTCTCAGTGTCAAAGTATTTAACTGATGAGTGTGTGTATGTGTGTGTCCCCTTTTATCCTGTCCAATTCACTTCCATTAATTCATCAATCACACACAGAGAAGGCTGGAGCCTTGTTCCCTGACAGAAACAAATGGTCTCTAATCACCTCCAGACGCCCATGTCCAACCATGACAGAACACTTCCACTCCTCCTGAGCTGCGTATTCACAGTGCCCGTCCAGCAAAACTTTTTAACGGACTCCCCACGTGGACCTGTTCTTGAAAAGCCCATGAAATAAATATGGAACATTTTTAATGTTTATAGATTGCATAACTTCTGGGTGGAGTATTTTCCCCTCTTAAGCGTCTCAAAATAGTAAGATGTCATTCTCCGTGTGCGCGGCACGGTCAAAAGCAAACATTTTGGTGGAAGGGTAGACGAATGTTACCTCTGCTGCTTCAACTTTCTGTTCATAAGTCAGCGTGGGAACAGGCAGCCAGCTCAGTGACTCCATGGAAAACTGAGGCAAGAGGAGGACATACTCTTCCAGAGCACAGATCCGTGTGGTGGGAAACGCCAACCTGAAAATAATGAAGGAGGAGATATATAAAGCAGAAAGGCTTTGGCTCAGTGTGATATATATATCACCTATACACCCACAATCACTGTTGATGCAGTGAGGATTTTTATAATAATGCGTTCTTAATGAGTTGGGTGGATATACAGAAAAAGAACAAGCATAACAATGACTACAAACGTATTACACAATTAGAGATTAATTTCTTTTTGATGAGAACAGAATGTGAAAGGTCTACACGCTGTTGGTTATTTGGAAAACTGCAGACAAGCATGTCTGTGTTGGTTGCATACTCAAAATCCTTCACTCTGAATAGCTAAGACATACACAAACTGATACAAACACAATATCAGGAAATATGTTCTGCAAAGTAGTGCATACTTTTTTTTTTAAGTCGCTGGATTTACTTTCACTTGGTTATGTTTTCAAATGGGAAATATTTCCTCATTCTCCTGGTCCGTTTGTTGTAACAAAATGTTTTTAAACCCCTGACATTTTTAGAGCATTTCCCCATCGCCCAACTCCTTACAGCACGGTGGAACATATCCAATAATATTACAGTGTCTGTGCCCACATAAAAAATGGAAAGTTGTTACATTGTTGAGCTATTGTTTTTTCAGGGTGATAATAAATGTCTGTGAGCTCTACTTCAGATGTTAAGCAAACACCTGCGAGATAAGCGCGGCAAGCTCCACCACACTGAGGCCCATCGAAGAGGAGAATGACCTTGATGCTGCAGCTCTGAAGCAGCAGTCACCAGCTTTTTGCTAAAGCTATCACTCCAGGAGAATAACAAGCTTGTTGCTGGTTATTTCTGGAGGAAATTCTACTAGTATCTACATATTTTGCAATTAGGTAATGTAAGCATGTTTAAATGTAAATGCAGACGAGGCATATCCAAATATTGCTAACCAAATAATGCTGGTACTGGTATCAAATCAATACTAATATACGTGATAGGATTGATATCCTTAAAGGTCATTATGTAGCTCACTGAATTGTGTTACTTATTTTTCTTGTTTGTTCTTGTATGAACTTTTTCGTGTTCACTGTTGCGTCTATTTTATTTAAAGCCTATTATGTTTAAACAACAGAAGCTGACCCCAAAGTGCTTTTCAGACAGACACATTTACCTTCCAGGTCTCCAGAAACACAAGTGCTTTGCTGTCTTAACTAATCACAGTAATTTAGCTGTCATTAAAATGGGTCCAGATCTTGCAAATTGATGATGATTCATCTCATAAATCAAAACACACTTCTCTCCCGTAGATGAGCTACCTTTGTAGGTTAAAACTATGGATGTCAGTATTGGCATTGGCAGTACTGACCCTGTAGTTACTTGGTATGGGATTGATGCCAAAATTTGCAGTATTGACTGTCACAAATTTCCCCAACTCTTGTTGCTGTGTTACTTCTTTCTGTGTCACTAACTGAAGATTTCTCTTTCATATTGTTTTTGTTTTAAACCCTAAATACCCTGCAGCTTATCTGCACTGGAAACAGCGAGCAGTCATCTGCTGCCCAGATCTCAGTGTGTGTGTGTCCGGTAGCCGGCTCCTCACTACACAATTACACCACAGAACAAGGCCCAAACAACTGCACATCTGGGGCCCGAGCTGGCTTCCAGCCACGAGTTCTCTTTTCTCCCTCTCCCCCATGTGTACATTACAGCTCGCTGTAAACGAACATTTTCATTCTAGCAGCCTGAAATGCTGCTTATAAGGACATTCTTTGTAGACTGATGTCAAACAAAGTTTAGCATGTTGGAGCATTTTTCTTCGGGGCAAATGCTGGGTTTTTTTGTTTGTCTTTTTTGGGGGGAGTGTGCTTTAAGCAAGAAAAGCAAGAATATCCAGCACGTCTCTGTCACAGCTACCATGCTGCTTACATGAACACAAAAAGTCAATTCAGGGGTGACATCATTGACCTGGCGTTTTCCAGGTCAGTGATGCATAAATGCATAAATGCATCACAGATATTTTTCTGTTCCAGATCTAATGCTTGCCCTTTCATCTCTGCCATTTAAAACTGTGAAACAAACTGAATATTGTGTCTCCAATCAGCATGGCAATCTTTCTGATTTCAGATCTCACATCAACGGTACAATTGTAAGCAGGCAAATACTTTGGTTTGTCACGAGAGATGAGGGCATGACGTGTTTTCTTTTTTCCAGTGACGTTTTCAAGTGAATTCCTAACATTTATGATGATAGTGGCTGACTTTATCACGCCAACATTACATCTGTAGGGATACGGTGAAGATTACTATTTTGTGATTATATTGGACTGTAGTAGAGTAGCTTTGCATGATTCAAAATTTAAAATTACTTATTACTTAATTATTTTACCCTTTACTTATATTATACTTATTATCATTCAGCCTGTATATGAAAATAAGTTGTTCTAGCTCAGCTTTCATCTGATTAGCTGTCCTTTGCAAACAGATACAGGGAGTGCAGAATTATTAGGCAAATGAGTATTTTGTCCACATCATCCTCTTCATGCATGTTGTCTTACTCCAAGCTGTATAGGCTCGAAAGCCTACTACCAATTAAGCATATTAGGTGATGTGCATCTCTGTAATGAGAAGGGGTGTGGTCTAATGACATCAACACCCTATATCAGGTGTGCATAATTATTAGGCAACGTCCTTTCCTTTGGCAAAATGGGTCAAAAGAAGGACTTGACAGGCTCAGAAAAGTCAAAAATAGTGAGATATCTTGCAGAGGGATGCAGCAGTCTCAAAATTGCAAAGCTTCTGAAGCGTGATCATCGAACAATCAAGCGTTTCATTCAAAATAGTCAACAGGGTCGCAAGAAGCGTGTGGAAAAACCAAGGCGCCAAATAACTGCCCATGAACTGAGAAAAGTCAAGCGTGCAGCTGCCAAGATGCCACTTGCCACCAGTTTGGCCATATTTCAGAGCTGCAACATCACTGGAGTGCCCAAAAGCACAATGTGTGCAATACTCAGAGACATGGCCAAGGTAAGAAAGGCTGAAAGACGACCACCACTGAACAAGACACACAAGCTGAAACGTCAAGACTGGGCCAAGAAATATCTCAAGACTGGTTTTTCTAAGGTTTTATGGACTGATGAAATGAGAGTGAGTCTTGATGGGCCAGATGGCTGGGCCCGTGGCTGGATTGGTAAAGGGCAGAGAGCTCCAGTCCGACTCAGATGCCAGCAAGGTGGAGGTGGAGTACTGGTTTGGGCTGGTATCATCAAAGATGAGCTTGTGGGGCCTTTTCGGGTTGAGGATGGAGTCAAGCTCAACTCCCAGTCCTACTGCCAGTTTCTGGAAGACACCTTCTTCAAGCAGTGGTACAGGAAGAAGTCTGCATCCTTCAAGAAAAACATGATTTTCATGCAGGACAATGCTCCATCACACGCGTCCAAGTACTCCACAGCGTGGCTGGCAAGAAAGGGTATAAAAGAAGAAAAACGAATGACATGGCCACCTTGTTCACCTGATCTGAACCCCATTGAGAACCTGTGGTCCATCATCAAATGTGAGATTTACAAGGAGGGAAAACAGTACACCTCTCTGAACAATGTCTGGGAGGCTGTGGTTGCTGCTGCACACAATGTTGATGGTGAACAGATCAAAACACTGACAGAATCCATGGATGGCAGGCTTTTGAGTGTCCTTGCAAAGAAAGGTGGCTATATTGGTCGCTGATTTGTTTTTGAATGTCAGAAATGTATATTTGTGAATGTGGAGATGTTATATTGGTTTCACTGGTAAAAATAAATAATTGAAATGGGTATATATTTGTTTTTTGTTAAGTTGCCTAATAATTATGCACAGTAATAGTCACCTGCACACACAGATATCCCCCTAAAATAGCTAAAACTAAAAACAAACTAAAAACTACTTCCAAAAACATTCAGCTTTGATATTAATGAGTTTTTTGGGTTCATTGAGAACATGGTTGTTGTTCAATAATAAAATTATTCCTCAAAAATACAACTTGCCTAATAATTCTGCACTCCCTGTAGTTTGAACAGTCAGATTTAGCTTTTGTGCTACACTGTGCACATGAAATGATAATATTTGCATACCAGCTCCCACTGACATCACAAAGATTAAAGAGCAGAAAAACACTGACCTCATTGTCTTACATTTTAGCCGCGTTTAATATGTGCAACTATCATTGTAACAGTATGTATTTAATGGAATGAGTGTAGATAAAAGGCAAACTGTACGTGTGTTATTTTTTCCCCTGACTGTGGTCGTGTTTCTATTTTCTGGCAAAGTCATAACAGTCTTCCCATTCTCCCACAGACAGAAACAGAGACACTGTTGTCCATGTTATATGATGATATTGAATATATGGGGAATCTGAAAAATGAATAGTGTTTTCATATCTACAGTATGTCTGTGCCTTCATAAACTGAAATTAAGTTATTTAGTTTCATACCCACTGCCAGACACCTAAATAATCTCTTTTGTATGTTGCAGAAGAGCCAATTCTGTCCCGGCCCCCTTCCCCCCGTCTCTTCATCTTCCTTTCGTACTGAACAAGGGTTGACAAGTTCTTGTCGTTCCTGGCCGGTTGGAGGGAGCCCCCAACAAAAGAGCCCTTGTTTGAGACTTACCCCTGTCAGACTGCACACTTTGATATTAAAAACTCTGCTGGGGGGGCTGTGAAGGGAAGATGAAAAGGATGAAAACAAACTCCTACTGCCTCCTCAGCCCGTGTCTGTAGGTGTAGCCTCATAATGGACTCACAAATATTTGTCCAGTCAAAACAAAATAAAACGGCTCTTTGACTCTTCGTGTAGTAAGCCTGATCAGCCTCCACCAGCGTGTCTCTAGCTGTAACAACCGACTGCCTATTCTGGTCTATTCTCACACAGTGATCACACTGACACAGGGGGCCTCTCTTTAGATCTGAACAGGCCTCTTAGGTTGGAGTGGAGCCATCGCCAGAGGGAAGAAATCCCCTGATACTGTACCTCACTGACTGAGGCTGTGCCAGGGACCTGAAGTGCAGTACTAGCAGTTGCCTGGTTGTGCCCAAAAATGAGCACGTGCCAGCAAAAATAAACCAACGCCGTGGACCAAAGTTACCTTGCTCTCAGTTTAAACCTACACTCTGGACTGAACGCTTGGCAGAAGAGCTCATGACCGAAGCTTGGATTCCTGGAGAAGAACTGAACTTTCACACCACAGCGCCGTGGGACATTTCATTACATCAATCTCACGCACATAACGTAGCCAGATTCAAGCCTCCTCTTTCGATTTAGAGCCCATTCAGGAATGAGGGGCAGTGATATAGATGAGTCTGTACACTTTGCGAGCTGAAATGGCAAGCCGCAGCATGTCGTCCGTTCAGGAAGAATGCAGGAGCAAGTGTAATGAGGATTTTCTTTTTCTTTCTGCTTGCGAGGCGCCTGCTATTATCATGATTTCGAGTAGCCCCGAGGGCAGTTATTATAGCATTTATATTAATTCCCCTGGATTGCTTCATTTTGTTCATACAGGCCAAAGAAAAAAAGACTCAAGCAATTAGAGGAATGCAGATGAGATGGGCTGAGTGATGGCGCAGGGACTGCACTGATCTGTGTGCTGCCTTATGCTAAGCATTGTTATCCTCCTAGCGACAGTCGCGGGTTGTCTGATGCATGAGATTCCAATGTACTGAAGATGACCCTGCCTGCGTAGCTGGAGGCTCATTCCTGTTAGCAATTGCTTGCTGTGTTAATAGCTGTAAGAACATCATCAGGCCCCTAGGCTCTGACAGGCTGCCGCCACTTGTACCTGCTGCCACAGGTGAGGGGATGGGCGTTCACATAAATCTGCCATGGAATCTGTGAGAACTACACCATCTTGCACAGCAACAAGCTGACAAGAGCGGCACAGATAGAGTAATTGTACCTAACGCGCTTTGCCTTAACAGGCACAAGTCAGGGAGATGACGGCACAGAGGGAAGAGTTATCAGAAAATGAGCGCATGCTGTACACTCAGGTATATACGATAAAGTGCGAAGAAAGAGAAAAAATATCCAAAAAAGGGGAGATGGAGGGGTAGCTACTGTAGCGATGACTACAGAAAAAGATGCACTGTTTGGAAAAAGGCCAAGACTTCAGTTTGTTACATTTGCTTTTAATTATTTCTTTCTTCATTTGTTTTTACATTTAACCCTCATCTGCTATTTAGTCTAAATGCAGATGGGAGGTGCTAAATAAGATGGACTGGACATATTTAATCCTAAATCTCAAAATATCAATATGAAAAAAAGACCTACTCAAGTCTTTGCATGAAAGAAAACTGCAGGGGAAAGCTAAAAATTGATTTAACCTGCCATACAGCCCACAATTCTCTCCCTATAAGTGCCTTATTCTATTTAGTTATTTATTTTGTTTTTCCTCAGAAATAGGAAAATCCTGAGCCCTCTTACCATGTAACTCAAGCTACCAGACACCAAGAACACAAATGTGTGTGAAAAAGTCTCATGGTAGTAAAACCTTGGCCTGAATAGCAAGAGGTTGAGGGTTGTGCTGATGGACATTTGGTAATTAGAAGCTTCTCTGCTCTATACCGTATTGAAAACACATACAGAACACAGAGATTTATACATATTTCATTCATAAGTTAAGATCCATTCACATAGTCATGTTAAGATCACCTCAGAAGAAAAATACATGGGCTTACATCATTTCCTGCAAGAGCAAGTAGTAGTTATATTTCAGACTAAGATTTCATTTAAACTCATTTAATTTAATTTAATTATTTGGCATTCTTTTTAGATTCATTTTTAAACTCCTGTTTTTGAAAATAGCAGCCAAATTACCTTCATACAACAGTATTCAGCATCTGTACTGAGACTGTAATCACAGAATTAAACTCAGAGGAAGCACATTATCGTAGGATGTCGTGCTTTTAAGAAGCGAGTAAGTAAGAAAATAGAAATTGTGTCTGAATACTTGCTCCACCACTGAGCAAATATTTTCTGCACTCCACTCTGCTTTCCTAAATCTTCCCCGTCTCTCTTCTGTCTGCTCCTCTGCCTCTCTCCACCTCTGCCCCCCTCTCTCTTACAGCAAGGTGCTGACAGAAGTTAGCATTCACAATCTTTCTGTTAAGGCTTTAACAGGAGCCAGATGAAAGACAGCAGCAGATTAAGATGTTAAACAGCCTCATATGGGATGGCACGGGACGAGTGAAGCAGTTGGGGCTGGAAATGGAGGCAAACAAAAGCCCAGGAATGTCAGATGGAGATCATGTTGCACAGCCCTCGAGGAATAAGACATGTTATTAACAGGGCCTGCTCTCGCTGGCTGTCCTCAGGGGATGGGGACACTTATGCTCTCAAGGGACCCCACAAAGCAGAGAGCTTAAGGACTGGACACCCATCTTTTGGTTTAGGTATTTATCTTTCGGGGAAGATTAATGCACGCTAACCATGAAAACAGAGATAAATCACTGCTTGGAGGGGGTGTGTTGCTAATCTATAGCATTGAGCAGATGAGCCAACAATTCCCAGCCAGAGGTATCCCCGTCTACTGTAGCTGGATTGGCAACGAGGAGAGTATTGAATGTAGTATTGAAGTGTACTCTAGTGGGGTTGCCAAGTCTGACATAAATTTAAAGCAGTACAGTCATCATGAGTACTGCTTTTAACATCCAAGACAATGTCATAGTCCATAAAACCTTTACACAAGGAGGAAAAGTTTAGGACACTTTAGCAGTTTTATTGTAGAAAAAAAGTGTCTGAATGTTTAAAAGTCCAGGAATCCAGAAACAACATCATCCAGTGAATATTGAATTTGTCTTGTAACTATATTTGCAACAAAGAAGGCATCATTTAAATCTAATTAGTGATTTACTTCCCCCTCATGTTACTCATACTGGCCCAGTTCAAAGACAGTGAAATAAACACTATTGTTAAAATAATGAAAACCATTGTGTGCGGCTGGGCTGGTATTCATATCCCTCCTCCCATGAAAATCACAACAGAATGACTGAACAATTACAAAGACGAGTCAGTTTTGTTTAGCGAGGCTTTTACATTAAAATAAAATGCTGCAGCGCAGCTGCCCAGTAGGCACCACGGGCAGTTAAAAGCTCCAGTGGTTTCTCCTCTCTGGATTCCCCTGTGCTTCAAGTGCACAGCTCTGCTGAAATGAGACGAGACTCCTACCCACCCTTGAGCTGAGCTGATTGTGAATGGCGTGTGTGGAGTAATGAGTGCTCGGCTTTGAATGGGTGGGCCAAATCCTCTCGACATCTGTGTGTTTTTACCCCGTATGAAAGATGAGAGAGAGAATAAAGCGGCTGTGTGTTTTGATGACTTTCTGTGTTCATGTTGGATGATGTTTATTAGAATGTAATATGTCCAATTCAACACATGTTCGAAAAAACTATCACATGTACGCACACTCACACACATACACAGATACACATGCACACACATTCCTGGCCCCTTGCTGGTACTCAAACACTCAGCAGGTATGTCAGTATGGAGACAGGCGGTGGTGTGTGCCCCAGGAATGCGAAATCTGACCTCTGGGCTGGAATTTGAACCTCCTCACTCATCTTCACTCTTCTCAGAGATACGCTCTTGGAGCTGGCCCCACACTGCCCAGCAGAGGACTTGAACAGTTACAGAAAGTCAAACAGCTAAAGGGTTCTTTGAGACTTTAGCAGTGGCTTTAATAGAAATCTCACAATGCCTTGAGGGCAAATGCCAATAAAGAAGCCTTCAGTGATCGCACGCTGTGTTACTGCTGCTAAAAAAAAAGTTATTTTTACACATATATTCTGTATAAATTAAACAAAAAAGATATAACAGGTTAAATTAAGTGGTTTCAGGGTACTTTTCCCTTGTTTGGTGAGAGGACACTATATATGAAAGATGAAAACAAAGACTGTGAGATCCTCTAGTTGTTTTTGATCTACCATTCAGGAAACTCGGCTTTGACATTTTGTCCAGGAAACCAGGCAAGGTGTGGATCTGACTGAAAAACCGAGGGACGCTACATGCCCATATGGGTGCAGCTTGTCAATCACAATTATAGCCACACCTTAAACCCACTTTATTGTCAGTTTTAATGTCAAGAGGACCATAATTTACAGAATAGATTTCATGCTGCATCAAGCAAGACTTGAAGCTAGCATTTGAGAGCATAAACCTATTAAGAAAATCTTATTGAGGTGTTAAATTGAGTGGCAACTGCTGTCATTTTAAAAAACATTCCAGGACAATGCTTTTTAGCAACCAGATGAGTCGTCACCTGCTACTCATTAGAGAGATAGTCGGTTTAAAGTGAAACTCATGCTAGTACATTTGCGTCTATGCAGAGTGAAGGATCTGTGGTAAGCAACCTAAGAAAATGTCCTTGTGCGAAGCCCTCCAAAGTCCAACAGCCTGATGGTGATGTGTCGTTAGAATGCTAATTGGTGGAAAAGTGGGCTTAAACGGGAAAAGGAGTGACAGTGGAAGTAAGCTGCAGGAAAGCGCCGACAGAACACTGTTAACACTCCGTTTCACTTCACTATTATCCTGTTTTCCTTGCTTTTCTGACTTGAAATCCAATCAATGGCATCCAATTTCTAAGGTAACCTAAATTCATTATAAGTTAAGGGACCAACAACAGCAAACACCCAAACAAAAGAAGCCCACAGACCAGTTGTTCCACATATTTTTGACACTGGTCTCTGGTGTTGGTATACATCTGCAGCATGTAGACAAAGCACAAAGTTGCTGGTCTATTAAGGTCCTTCCACAGGGGTTTTACTTTTCAGATCCAGGGTTACTTCCATCATTACCTTACAGTTTGTAGGAGAGATATCCAAACCAGTTGTTTTTCTTGTTTCCAACTTTCAACCTATGCTTAGCTAAACAGCTGCTGACTGTAGCTTTACCTTGCGGTGATATCAGCCTTTTTTTATAGCTAACTCTCACGCCTCAAAACGATTCCTTAGAGCATTTCTGCACGATAAACTACGATGATTAAGCTTGGAGAAAGTTGCAGTTGGTAAACAGAACGCAAGTGTTAGTCATTAGTGTTCAGTGTGTACATGAAGTGGGGTTTCTCTGCAGACAGAGCAACATAACAAAACAGAATCAGCAACGTGGACCTTGGCTCCTGAGGAGAGGAGGAAGAAAGCCCACATGGCTGAGCCTAACCACTTCGGCAGCTCCAGCCACCCAATCAGCCCTGGTCTACACAACCACCACCACTGCAGGCCAAACCTCAGACTGGAAGCTTGGAAGGTAAAGCAGTGTGACTGCATTTCCTGAGTCCACCCCATTTAAACTCACAATATGGAACATATTAGGAGGCCTGGAGAAAGAAAAAAAAAAAGGGGGGGGGGGGGGGGGGGGGGGCTGCGTTCCTAGATCTTCTCTTTTACAGCCCCTTGGAAAAAAAAAACAGCCCTCAGTCAGACTTCTAAAAGGACAAAGTGGGCCTATGGAAAAAGTTGTTGAGCTCTTGGTGAGATCAATGAGCATGACATACTGTAATATATAGGATTACTCCTCCAAACAAGTGAGACTCAGAGTTAAGTGAATATATTTTGCAATTCTTAGAAAAAAAGTGCAAAGTGCTTTGTGACTGCTTCTCTCAAAGAGTCACATTTCCAAAAAAAGCCCACAGGCAGGCACAACCACAACCATGCAGGCATAAAAATATGTATCTCAGCACTGCCCCAGCGCACTCATGTGTTATTGCCTCACAATTTAGGTAGAGGGGTCTGGAGAGATTTGATTATAGCCCATAAAGTAACTCTATTAAAGGCTGTTATTGCCTAAATTACAGAGGTTTCTGACATTATGTCACACAAAACACAGCAAACATTTTTTTCTCTGTTCATCAGTGAAACTTCCTGTACAGACAGAGACAAAACGTTTGAAGAAAAGTGAAATATTAAAGAAGGTAAACCCTGTAGTTTCTGTAGTGTTAGGGGGGTTAAATGAAAGAGGATTTCTGATTTAAAGGGGGAAAGAAATAGCAGTTTGCAGTGGAGAAAGCCCAGCAGTGTCACAGCTGAGCGCAAGTAAGAAAGAAGCGCCTGTATCCACTCAGGTTGACTGTGTTGCAGTAAAGATCCAGTGTGACATCATTCAGTTTGAATTCAAACAAGTGACAAAAGGATTTGCAGATATCATGAAGTTATATGCTTAGGTGTTAAACATACTAATTCCTGCTTAAAACATTAAAATATATCTTAAAAACATATTTAATATACCTAAATGCCACAATGAGGGCCATAGCTTTTATGATCTGAGTAGGACAGGCGGTTAATAAATGCTGTCGATATTGAGTCCAGGGTTGTGTGTGTTCATGTGCATGTCCGTGTGTGTGTGCGCTCACACTGTGGCATTCTTTTAACCTCTGTGGAAACTCACTAAAATAAATCCTTTTTCGTACGTCAGAGAGGCCCCTGTGCACCCTGTAATTACTGAAGGGAGGGTGGGTTCAGCAGAATAGCATCAGGACCAAGCTGCCTTTGGCTTCTGAAAAAAACCCCGCCTAAATGCTTACTCAATGGTCTATTCCAGGCTCAGCTAGGGGCCCGCAGCACAGTAGCAGAATCATGGTTTGTCATTCAGGGGATGCAAACCATAAATGCCACTCTGGATGTGAGATTTAACAACAGAGCATATAGGAAGTATTAAAAAAAATATTCTTGTGATGGTGGTGGGGCAGGAATGCAAGCATCAGCCAGATAGTGCAGATATATTCAGGTGGAAAGGTACCAAAAGAATAAAAAATACTTCCTTTTGCATCTTGCTCTGCGTGCTAGCCCATAATCCCCTCTGAGAGCGTGGATCCCCTGTGCGCTTGCATGTATCAGCACGCCCAGGAAGTGGCAAGCATGGCAGCTGCGAGGAGCCGTAATTAACACCCTCAGCCAAGGTGAGAAGGCTTTCCGTGGGCCGCCGTTCATGAGAGACAGAGAGCAGGAAGTGTTTCAGGCACTCTGTGTAATCTCTCTTTGTTTCAAAAGGTGCTATTACCTCACTGAGCTTTTTACTGGGGCCAGATGTGCTGAACAGGGTCATCACTAGTAGCAAGCTGCTTTAGCTCTTCCTGGTTCAAATGACCTAACTTCTTAAAACTGACTTTTATGTCTTTTCTAAGTCTCTAATCTATTTTGAGAACAGCTAGAGATTAATCCTCTTTAACTCCGACTCAGTTTTCTCAGTTTTTGGAAGGTGAGCTTCAAAACTTTAGTGAGTCGATTGCAATTCCTTTTGCGAACAGGGAGAAAGCAACCTTAGGAGTCAAAAATCTACAGTTCAAGGAATGTACTGAGGCTTTGGCAGCATAGAAGCCATAATAACAGGGTTTCAAAATTCAGGGCTTTAAAAAGCAGCTTGTGCAGAAACACGAATGCACACATATGTAGCACTTCTACATCGAATACACGGTTTTGCCTTTGGGCTGACGTGAAAGGTAGCTACCAGGTTGCCTTCGTTCGAACAGCCGTTTATAATCAATGCAGAGCTGCAACTATGGCTCAGTGTATCATAACCAGTGGAACAAAATGGATGCCCTTTTTTTGGGGGGGGGGGGGGGGGGGGTCAGAGCGATTGAGGGCCGCGGCCTGCTAATCAATACCATTCCTGAGCCCATAGAGCACACAAAGCTGCTTACATGGCTTTTCCCGTTCTCTCCTCCATCTTGCCCAGAGTTACAGTCCTCCTGCCACAACTATTCAAGCTCTGGAGTAGAGTAGAGCAGGCGCCTTCCCAGAGATGCAGTCACAGTAGATGTGTATTGTCGCTTGGCCTCTCCCCAGCCCTGTCTAATTAGGCCCCCTCTCATACGCTCTGTGGCGGCTTGTGTAATCTGCTCACTATGAGTCTTAGCTCCTCGCCACCCCATATAATTGTCTGCCAGTTCCTCTCCAGTGGTGATGTGGGCCCTTTTCCCATAACAGAGACACAAAGGAGCGGGATAATGGCCCCCAGTTGTAGGGAAGAGGCAGAGACAGAGGCGGAGTGGAGCCACTCCTCTCCGCTGTTTGAACTCTACACAGTCTTGGCTCCAGACAGACAGCAATCCTGGAGGAGGCTGTCTGAGCCTTTATGGAGGAGTGTGAAGGACAGAGATGCTGCACACGTACACTGCACAAGTATTTTTAAGAAAAAAAAAGATAACCCTTCGTAAAAAATATCATCTTCTCTGGTTGTCACTGTTTAAAGCATGTTGTTCACAAACTTCAAAAATTCGGAGGTCTGGAAAACACACATATCCTTGTAACTGCACATTTCAGTGCTCATTAAACCAGAATCGGTGTCAGTGAATGTCTCTATTGCTGAATGCTGGCAGAGACCTCTGCAGCCCCCCCACCCCCCTCGCTACCATCACCGCCAACCTGACAACCCAATACCAGCAATTATGAAGGAAGCCAGCTAAACCACATCCAGCTTGGCTGCAGTTTTTAAGATTCCAGCAGGCTTGTAAAACTTCTTGGTTTCTCTGCATACATTCCAGTATCACTGTGGTGGTTTTCAGCGTGCTCCATCCCTGGTCACTTATAACAACGGCCATTGTGAGACAAGCTGGCTGCGGAGATGTGAGACCATCAGCCAACGATGATGTGCTGCAGTAGAAACACCTCTGAAAGGACGACCTAGCTGCTACCGAGCAGTTTCCTGATTTCCTCCTACACTGTCCTCTATGAAACCATCTCCTCCCAGTTCCCATTACCGGGGCTCCTTAGGACCTCAAGGACATCTGGTTCACTTGAGCTGGCTTGTCTAAAAATCCAGTGATGTACGTGGTACTGGAGACGCTACTGAAATATAAACATCATTTATCTGCTGAGATATTTAAATAACCCACAGTCAGAATAAACAGTGAATTGACAGCTTATTTTCTGCTTCTAAAAGCTGAGCACAGCAGAGATGTTTCTTCTTTTATATTAAGTGCTCCCAGACTGACTGCGAAATGTGTTTCTCAGCCTTCGGCCCATAAGGCTAAAGCCAAACAAAACCTTACACTACATCTTGGTATAACATATAATATTATCCATTACTTTATTATGATTTCTATTTTCTAAAAAAATAAGACTGAGAAATCTCAAGTGGTATTGGTATCAGTGTGCTTTTTAAAGAGGACCTATTATTCCCATTCCCAGCTCCAGTTTCAGTCTTGAACTCTGCTAGAGTAGCTTTGCTTGATTCACAGTTCATAAAAATAACTTTTCCTTATATTCGTCTTTGGTCCATCCCCTTGCTTCCTCTCTCTGAAACAAGCTTGTGCACATGCTGGTGTCTTTTTTTGAAATATAAGCCATGCTTAATATGCGTATCAACCAGTTTAACTATATATGTATGTATTATATATATATATAAATATATGTGTGTGTCTGTGTGTGCCCGGATAGGTCCTCTTTAGGATACAGTAAAAAATACATTATAGAGAATTAGTGATTATAAAGATCTAACAGACCAAGCACAGAGAATTATTATGCGAATACTTTATTATCAATGTGTGAATGGTGTTAGCTTTTTGTCTGGATATTAATAGTATATGAAAACTATACACCAAATCCAGGCTGCTGATCCTAATTTTGCTGTATAATTTCTCAAGTTGGTATTGAAAGATTCTTTTATATATATATATATATATATATATATATATATATATATATATATATATATATATATATATATATATATATATATATATATGCCAAAGTGCATTTTCCGTTTTTTTCCACTTGTCCATATACACATTGCACCATACATAAATAGTTACATTGTAAAAATGACTCCGTATTTACAAGTATAATATATATTTCATATAATATATAAAACTTTATATTAAATCTAGGTAGATGATATTTGGGATAGTTTGTGGGGTCCATCTGTGTTATCTGTGGTTGTTGAGGAGGATCTCCAGCCAGCAGGGGCAGGAAGTGATGAACTGTCTTGAGTAGCAGGGGCCCCAGCCCTTAGCAAAGCTGATGCGCACACTGTTAGGGTCATAGGGTCCATCCAGGAGGTCAGCCTCTGTCGTGTGCCTCAGAAGGAACGAGCGCTCATAGTCAAACACCTTGATGGAGTAGCCTGGCATCACCTTCCGCACCACCAGAGTTCTGCTGTTGGGCACATCCAGAGTTGGGGAGTTGACAAATATAGGGTGCTCGCTGCGGTTATACGCCCAAACGCCATCAGGCTCTTTGCTGAGGAGTATGCCGTAGCCAATTTTGCCTCTTGTACGCTGAACAGTGCTGCTGCGATGTTCCAGGTTGAGCTGGCCCAGGCAGAAGCCGGTGCCCTGAGGTAGATCATAGAAGATGCTGACGGAGTGCTCATACACTGTGTAGAGGCGACCCACACGTGTCCGGTGCTCCCAGTATGCCACATTACACCAGTGGCTCTGCTTAGGGGCATCAGGTGACATACTGGCATCTAGAAGAGACAGAGAAATGTCCATTACACAAAACATAAACAAATGTAAACAGGGCTAATAAAAAGGATGGGTTGAGTTTTAAGGGATTAACTATCCCTTTTTATTGTTCAGAGCAGATGGCCACACTATAAATACTGAAGCAGGCACTGTATTGAAATTTAAGCCTTGTATAAATACCGCTGCTTGGACTTCTGTCACACACACATACACACAAACACACACACACCACCGCAACTATACATATCCTGGGGGTGGAGGGTGTAGCGAGGTCAGTGCAGCCAAAGACCTGCACTTCCACCCTCTACCTCAAGAGGGCACTGTAGGGATTAAACACTGACCACACTACAGAGCTGCTGGTCACACATGAACTTCCAAAACAAATTCTGTTTACTTAAATGAAATCCAGATTACACTCAAGTGTTCCCCTCTGAACGCCTTAAAACTATAAAATCTAGAGAGTGGAATAGAGGACACGGTTATAACGTAGAAAAAATGTTTTGCACATTTTAATAACTTTTGAAAATTTCTTTTTAGCAATGGAAGCAAACCTGGCATCTTAAGACTAAACATCTCCGTCCACTAAATCAGCTTCTTAATTCAGTTTTCATGGCTGCAGTCTGTGAAATCTTTTCAGTGACAGACCTCAGCACTCCAAAGTGAATTACTGCTCCCAAGGTAGACTTCGATCTTCACCATACCGAAGAGAAACACACATACTCACTCACACACACACACACACACACACACACTGCTGACTACTTTCAGAAGCTGCTCAAAGCTGTCTTACATTTATATTACTCATAAAATCTGTGGTACAAGGAGAGGACAGGGCTCGATGGATGAGAAAGAAAAAGAATGGAAGACAAACAGTTCCAGTTTTTCACATCCTGGAGACTTACTGTTCTCTTTGTCATAGCTAAAACGAGTCAAAGGTGACGTTATTAGTGCCATGCACTTTGGTTTCATTCTGATTATAACTTTATTTTTGTTGTAAGCATTTTTGTCACGAGCTGTGGCTGAGCTTGAGGCATGAATCTGTGTGCAGGTCCCTCACTACATATATACAGCCGTTATGTGACGGCAGAGAGTAACACCTGGTTTATGGTTGCAGTTGTCGCCCTCACAAACAACAGCGCAGATGCTGGTCTTTGGTGCTGTTTTGGCTTGTCCTGCGCACGCGATTTTTGTAACCTGGCGGACGTGGCTGGGTTGAACACCCAACTGTGCTTTACTTCCATTTCAATGATATATCAGTCGAGGAGTTTAGAGATTTCCAGATTACAGAGAACAAGATGCTGCAACAGCTTGAAAAAGATGAGACTCGGGGAAAAAAATCTAGACTGAATCAAGTCTGGTGCACTTCAAGCTGCAGTTAAAACAATGACAGGGTGACATCATAGTTGTCATGCAACATAATCAATGTGGTTTTAGACTGCTGCAACAGCTGGAGAAGATAAGACTTTCTGCAGAAAGCTAACCTCTCTGATCAGTGTTGACATACTCATTTCTATTTTCATAAAGCAGCAGTGCGTCTGAAGTGTAGGACAAGATTGCAGCGAGCCAAGTGCGCCTCAAGCACATGTATGAACATTTTTACATCTGTCCTGACGTCACAGTACGTGCAAGCAATGACCAATGTGTCAACCATAACCGTGGTTTTAAGGAGCCTCTTTCTCCTCTTCCCTCGTCTTCCTCACATTCCACAAGAGTGGGGGTGACGGTAGAGGGCCAGGCAGGGGGTCCCCCTCCCCCTCCAGCCAGCTCTTCCCCTGCTGTGGGCCCAGGGACGGCATTCAGCTCCCTGACAACTTAGCACAAGCCCGTGACCCGCTGACCCCCCAGCCTTCATGCTATCAGCTCCCATTAACTCACACACAGAGTGATGCCATTATTTTGCTTCAGAGAGTCTATTGGCACAGAGGATTTAAAGCCTGGGCCTGTGGCCCCATTCCTTTCAGTCTCTCTGCTCTCAGGGCTTAATGACCGCCCGCCCCATTAACAAACGCCTTTAAGGTGGAGCATCACAGATCCACACCGCAACAAAATGCCTTGTTCACCTCCCACCCAACTAAATCTTTCTGCTGAGTGACCCATACTAGTAAAGTTTATACAAAGATTAGCAAAAACGTTGACCAGACTTGCACAGAGAAAACGCCTGCTGGTTCGAGGCTCTCTGTGTTATGGAGGGGGAAGAAAAGAGCGAGTGAGTGGGGAAGTGTGGAGGTGGGGGGAAGCTGCAGACAGGCTCTCTGTGTGTTTGCGCACACACTGATGGCTTAAATGACCCCCTCTCTTCAGGGGCCCCAACATGCATGTGCCATTAGTAAATTCCACACTCCAGCTCCTCCACTCTGAGCTCAACTTTTACTGCAGCACCGCTCGGCCACACAAAGAACTCAGCTCCAACTAGTTTACGGCCGTCCATTGTCTCAAATCAAATGGAACCCAGACATCAAGGTAAACTCACTTTGAAACTGTGCACAGAAACACGAAAGACCAAATGGCTACTGTCTCCTTCTCTTTGGATGGAAAGAACAAAGCAAAAACAATCTGGTCAATGATATCTAGTTTTCGCACATAGCGTGGTGCAAAGATAGTCAGTTGGACTATGAGGACCAGGAAGAGGAATAAGCAGGACAAAGGTTAAAAATGTATTTAATGCTAAGCTTGAGCCTGACGGAAGACAGCAAGCACAGAAAGAGCTGTGCTTTTTCCTGTTGCTCTGTTGTGTCTACGTGTGCTTTTGCACACGTGCCTGTTTGGACTAGGGGAGAAAAAACAGCATACATGCTTATGTTTTTGTCCTAAATTTGCTTGTTACGGATAAACGAGCACGTCTGCCATAACCTGATTAAATTTTACGGTGCTTTTCTTGTGCAGAAACACTACTAGCCTGTTCTATCACACCCGTGCGATTTATTGAGTGTCATGACATTTTTACAAAGCTCCATTTTCCTCAAAACATGCTACAATGTCAAGATGGCATTTTCAGATTTACATGTTTGGATGTTCTGCAAATGTTTTTCTACAAAACTGATATAAGAGTAAGAAGGAGGATTTAATTAGTAGTATCTGGTCATAAAATTATGTAGATACATGCCAGACCAAGACTCAGACCAAACCTTAAAAATTCAGACATCAGAGAGGCAGTTCAGTGGAGGTGAAATGAATGGTTGTGCCTCCCTCCCCTTTAGCCACAGCATGGACACCCAACTCTCTCAGGCTCCATGTTGGCCTGCATGAGGTTCTGCTCTGGGTGGAGCCATGATGGCTGGGAGCAATTACAAGTGCTCTGCATCCATTTAACCCTGCCACCTTTTAACAGCTCCGTTTACCCATTAGAATAGTAGCTCATGTTATTATTGTTATTTTATTCTCAAAAGCCTCTCCTCTTAGTGTCAGTCTCAGAGTCAATAGATGCCGAAACAGCATGGACGCCACACTTCCTGTTCCTGCAGCCAGAGGCAATGAGCTAAGCATATGATGGAGCTGATCAATTTTAAAGTCTTACATAACCAGGCTCACATCAAAAAAAAAGTAGAGATCCATAAATCTGTGGTATTTGATCTCTAAACGTTTCCATGGCCAACAGGAAACACAGTATGTGGAATAAAGCATCTAGTCTGGTGTTGTAGAAATATGATAAGAACAGGCTGTGTTTGGTTTTCCTTTAGGCAAACAGATTTGAAATGTAGCAAACCAACTATCACATTTTAGGGAATTAAGTGTAGCTGAGGACACCTGTATCCACATATACTTCACTTAGAGGTACAGTGACACACAGTAAACAGCACTATCTAAGAACTGCTACTCCCACAGCCAGAATTCAGTGTGTTTGATTTCCATAACAAGATGTGATCTCCATGGAGACGATGAGGAAAATGTTGATTTTTCTGTTTCCCTGTGGCCTCTCCGATTGGACAAATTCCGAGTGTCAAATGCAGGGCATCAGATCTGTCAATAAACACGGACTTATATCAGTTCTTTTGAAGTTAGGAGGCTACAAGTTACGCATGCTCATTTGAACGCAAAAAGAAGTGAAGTGTCAGCTACATGTTGTCCAAGCAAAATGTGTTTTTATTTCTTTGTGATGGAGAAAAGAATGGGAGAAGTAGTCAAACTGAAAAAATACAAAAGTATTAGCAAAATGTGCTAAAAGGCAACCAAACCTGCCGCTGTGGTTGTAACAATGCAGGTGACTATGATGGTGATAAGCAAACACAGCAAACATGGATGACATATTTATTATGTTATAACAGAAGACAAACATGCCATTGAAAAAGCCCTTAAGTACACCTGTGTTAAACATAATTTGCCCAAGCCTCTTCCACAGATTTACATCTGGAAAAAAAACAGGGGGCGAGCAGATCACCCTGCTTGCTACGAGTTCCCTGCACTCCAGGGCGAGTCTGGATAATTACTGTTAAGTACACAAAAATGAGGGCTTGAAAGTTTCAATGGCAATCCTTGATGATCATCCAGTAATGCTTTTAAAGACAGCATGAAAAGGGAAGGGAGAAAAAAAAAGGGCAGAGGGAGCAGCAGAAAAGAGCTGCCCTGGGGTAAACACTGCTCCGCAGCCTTGGAGTGAGATGAATGGGAGGCCGAGTGTCAGGGACAGGCAGACAAACAACAGCTTCCCCTCCGCGCTAACATCTCCCCACCAAGCTCCAGGGCCACCCCCATTATACTTTATCTGTCCTAATCCGGAGCGGCTAGCAGAGATGCACTCATTCCTCTGCAACTTTGCTGAACAGGAAAAGAAAAACACTGTTGCCAGACTTTTTATGCAGCACAGTTGAAGGGAGGAGAGGAGCAAGCTCTCATTCTGTTCCAAGGATTAGATTCCCCTCCAGCTATTAGACTCTAGTGGTGAACTGATAGACTCTAGACTTGTGGTGGAAAGCAAGCACTGAGGACTGTGTGTGCATGTGTGAAAATTTACAATTCTTTCTTATTGTGCTTTCCTGCCCCATCACCCCACACATTTGTCTGATTTCTTTTATAACTAAACAACAAATTCATGGCTTTAATTCTGTGGGCAATAGCTTCCACAGGCTGACTATAACCCCGGAGCAGGCCACATTTAGGCTGGCGTCTGGGCTATCACTGCCATCAAAGTCGGCTTTATCAGACAGATATGCTAACTGGAGCTGCTCCTACATGTCTATGGATTTTTCTCCCTGAGGTCTGGCCTTTCTCTGCTGAGAGAGAACAAGTGATATAGACACAGCGATATATATGCTGGGGACACACACACACACACACACATGCTGTGGGAGCCCAGGAAACTGAATCCAATCACCAAACCTTTCTGGTCACAACGGGAATGCTTTACATTGTCATCCGCTTCCTCCTCACTTTCCCTCTGTTTCTGTTTTGGGATGACCCCATGAGGGAGGAAAAGTGCTGCACCCTTGATAGCAGATAACTAACAGAATCCATAAATTAAATCAATAAACAACAGTGGGTGTAGGAAGCTAAGGAGGCTAATACGAAGGAGCCATCTGGGCGCGTCAGTGAGGCTGCTGGTTTGAGAGAAAAAGGCTCCATTTTTTTTTCAAGGGAAGAAAATGTGCTGCTCATTTCCTCCAAGTTTCCTCCAAAGCTCTGCAATGTGTCAGAGACATAGAGCACAAGCGATGGTGGTGATCCAAGTGAGGCCTTCAAGAGCCTTTCAGGGTTCGTAAAAGCTCTGTAAAAACTGTGGGGGATATTTGCGAATATGTCATATCTACAGGCAGCCTCAAAGGCCAGCCGAGTCCGAGTGAGCATCGAAAGCAAAGCGCTCAGCCAACATCCTGCTGGGTGGCTGTGCTCTTTCACCTCCCCATACAACCTATCTTTTTGCGTGTGTGTCTTGTTTGTGTGTGCACAAGTGTGAATGTGTTTGTTTGCTAGTGTGCGAGGGAGGTTCGAGCCAAGTAGGCTGGAGCGACTGAGTGGAGAAGACCCTGCACATTCCTGAACCCCCCCCCCTCGTTGTGCCTCCTAACTTGCTACTCTGGTTAGGAGTGAGGGGGGTGAGGAGCAGTGAGAAGGTGACTTTCATTTGGTTAATCCTCAGCAGTGACATCACGTGTGAAGTCAAAAAGTTTCGGGTGCGTGGCTTGAAACGTGCACAAACTTTCTTCTGGGAAAACCGAGATTCCATATCGGAAGGAGAAAAGCGACTTTAGCTAGGCTATGGAATCAAGCTATGATGAAGGCCTGGTTTCAAATGAGCAGTAACAAGGAGCTCTATTATTTTGAGTTATGTTAGTCTGACTAATTTAAGTCGAAAGGTAGGTATTTGGTTTCCACCGGGCCGGGAGGTGGAGCAGCTATGATGGACACGCTTGCCGTTCAAACAATGGTTTTCTATTGATTGACCCAGTGGATCAGAGTCTGTGAGGAGAATGTGTTCTGTCAGGATAATGTGGCACCAGAGTTTCTGTTTCAATCACAACACTTGCTTGGGTGTAACCCACACTGCTCCACCGCGGGCATCCAGACACCGGCTCCCAAAACAAAGACAACTGCCCCCCCACCCCCACCCGACCTCATCTCCGATAAGTCAGCCCGTTCACAACAAGCAAGACATTCATTAAAAATGCAGGAGTGAACATTTCCAATAATTCACAAAGTCCTTCCCTGTCAACATCTGCAAAAAATCTTGAAACTAAAGGGAATGGCAGGATTTCATTAAGTAAATTATGTGTTGGCAGTCACAGAGAGGGGAAGAGGGGGAAGCTACAGCCAGACTTCTAATCTAAACCGTACCCTGAAATGCGACAGGCTGACTGCACGTACTGAGCCACACCGCCAAGGCTTTAGAAATGCACACAAATAAAAGATAAGTTAAACACACGACAAAAGTAAATACAGTTTTCCCCGGGGAACATAATAAATGAGAGTTTTCACATAAGCCTGTTTACAACTTGTAACAACTACTACTTGCAAAACTTGATCTCACAATACAATCTACTTTGTCAAGTTGTACTCAACAATAAAGGTTTTCTTGTCAGATATAAAACGGCATCAGTTTTCAGGAACAAGATGAAAGGCTCCAAATTATGTCTATCATACTTGGCCGTATGTTAAGACAAGGTAATGGAATGAAGATATAGCTCCAGTAGACTCCAGTAGACCATGTTCAAGATAAGAGGCCAAATAAAAGAAAAAATCCAAGCGCTCTATCTCAGTTTACATGCAGAGAGAAAATTAACCAGTTCCTTGAAGCACTAGGAGTTTACTGTTTAGCAATACACAATAAGCTATCTTTTCCCTCCAGCAGCAAGAGTCTCGTGTAGAGATGTCAACTGACATGGGCCCCTACAGTTAATCCACAGAGCATTCTCAAAGCTCAAAGAATGTGCTGGCTATTCTGAGTTTTAAAAATACTGACGGCTATAGGTTTAGGCACAACTGTCAATGCTCCTCTGGGGAGGACTGGGGGGGGTTAAATCTATTTTTGCTTGCAATCAGGCCACAGGCTGGCCTAAATCATAGCCAGCCTTGGCCTGTGTCTGGATTTATAATTGTGGGTGAAATGGTCAGAAAATAAAAACAGCATCCACAACTGGCACCTCCTTCGCTACTCTATGCCAGTTGTGGACGCAAGACTAGCTCATTTACGGAGCCCAGCTCGAATGGAAGTATTGTTCCCCCTCTCAGCTTTGAGGGGAGTGTTAAGATTCAATATTGAGGAAGGGTACAAGAGGTGATCGAAGAATAACCACACCGATCCGACCGGGTGAAGTCAAACGATGATTTTAATGAATACACGCGTGGGAAGAGAACTCTGTACGCAGACAGGAAGTAGTCTTCGACTTAATCAAAGCATGAACAGATATTTTATAGCATCAGGGTTTGTTTACTGACGCCCCTTCATGCGTCACAGATACATTTTATACATAGATCAGATCAACATCATCATGACTTTTTACCTAGAAAATCATCTTCTATTTTCATGGCTAGCCCTTCCTGTCTACCTTTCAGTTCTTGTCTTGTTCCTCTTTCTTGCCGAGACACCAAGAAACGGTTCCTCTTTTACCAAGACAATTTTGCAGTTACAGCCAAACATAACTAACCTCTCCTCTAAATAAATCTAATTTAACGTGTGTGTGTGTGTGTGTGTGTTGACCTCACATGCTCTTTGTGTCACCTCTTCACCTACTGTCTGTGTCTCGTCCTCAAATGCTCTTTCTCAATTCACCTGTTGCACTTCTGACCTTTTACCAGACCAGAAGCTCACTGAGACTATGTGTATGTCTTCTACTAAATAAATGTTTTAATCAAGAACCTCTACTAAAAAGCTATCTGTTACATTGTTAAAGCCTCGTCTTAGCCTGCGGCTCAAAATAACTTCCTGCTTCTTTCTGCATACAACTTCCTGTCAGCCTGCAACTCAGTCTTTCTGAAAGAGACACTGTTTAAACCTTGGAATGCAATATCCATGCTGCAGATTATATTATTAATGCAATGACAATTATTTAACAATAGCAGTAAAATAATTTCCCTCCTCGACACTCCCCCTTTTGACCTCTGGAACACCAGAGGTCACAATACATTGTGTCCTCACGCAGACCCTTCTCTGGTGGTCTCGAACCTCGAGATCTCCAGGATCCTCGCCCCTCCTGTGGTCGCCGAGATCTTCTGCAAAGGAAACAAAACACCTTTCCTGCATCTCCCTAACTTATCCTATCTGGGACTCTTTAATCAAAAGCCTGATCCTAATTATCTTCTTAACTTATTGACTTGTATTTATGTATACTCTTCAACGTTACTCATCACTTTAAAATTCTTTTAAGCGCTGGTTTCACGTCCGGTTGCTCGCTCTATTTTCCCTTATCTGATCATCAACATCCTGTGCACAAGTTGTCGCTGCTGCAAGTTAATCTACTCCAAAAGAAAACAACCACTTTAATCAATTAAGTTCAAGCATATAAGCAATTACTCCTGTATACATTTCATCATAGCTAAATGCTGCCTTGAAACAACTCCTCTGTGTTAACACTAACTTCATTTTAAAACCTCACATTTCCTATGTTATCACCTGTTTTGGTATAACCTTTTTATTTCATTTTGCTCCCTTAATGTAACAATACCTTCTAATTCTAATGTATCAGACTTAACCAAAATATATGCTTTCCTTCCTCTTTGGTCCTTCTTTAAGTTCAGTTAAAAGCTAAATGAATTTAGGGCCTTTTGCCTGGAATCAATACTGTCATGTGTGTTTCTTAACTCTGTGTCTGTAAGCGTGTGCAATCCTTCATGAACTCATATTATCCTCACAGTAGATTGGCTAATCATAGCGCTAGCCAAAGGCTCGTGACCCTCCAGAGACAAATTTGAGCCACAACTCCTTTAAAAGCACAAAATGCAATATGTATAAAAATCATTTCTATTTATAAGCTCCCCCTTTTATCCTAAAAATACCTCCTATATAATATCTGTATGTGTAAGCCTACATTATAACCACTACTTCTAGAAATCAAAAAGAAATCAAAGCTGTTCTACCCCTTCAACCCTCACTAATTTTCCCTCTAAGAATTATTCACAGCTTTGAAAAACCGGCATTGTATCTTCTAAACAGGATTCATGGTCCTGGGCCATGTTGGCCCAGTATTCTTGGTTCCTTGTATTTTCGCTCCTTATTTAGGCCAGGTTTTCTGAGGTGTCCTGTTGTGGTGTTCCCTAAGTATTTTTTCCTTTGTGACTCTTACCCCCTTGTGCCCCTCTATGTATTTATGAGCTCTCGTCTCTCTTTGTGTTTATTCCATGTTTTCCCCCAGCCTGTTATGTCTGTGTTCTCCCCGTGCTCTGGGTGTATTTAAGTTGTGTCTTCTGTTATGGTAGTTGCTGGTTTGTCTGTGTTGTTTCCCCTCGGTCTCCCTGCGTCTCGTTTCTGGTTTGTGTTATTAGCTTACCCAGTTTAGGTTTCCGGTTTCTTGTTTTTCCACCAGTGCTGTTTTGTGCCCACCGTTGTAAATAAATATTCACCTGCACCAGAGCTGCCGCCTTTTGGGTCCTTTTCTACAACTCCACACGGCTTGCCTCGCAAACCGTGACAAGTTCACTTTTAATCCTTTAACCTTAACTTAAAAATAACAGTTTCAGTTTTACCATATCCAAATGATCAAAAACCCAAAAGGTCCTAAAATGATCCTAAATTATTAAACAATTAAATTATTAAACCCTAAACCCCCCTTTATCTTGATACATTTCATGTGTCAAGATACTATACAAAACTTAAAACTGCTCAGTTTTCCCCACTCATGATCCAATCTGTGTCATAAAAATAAACTTAAAACAGAACAGTTATCAGTCATGTGTTTCTACAATTAATGGTAACTGAGTTACATCAAAAAATATTTCCCCTTTAGCATTTGGCATTCTCCCAACAATATACTATAATCTCATAATCTAACCCCAGTCAACAAAACAAAAATTTTTCTGGTAAAAGCAAATTGTTTGTCCACATTTATTCACCCTCACATTCACTCACACATTCACTCACATGCAGGCACACCATGTATTTGCTGATAGTGGAGCCTCCCGCACGATCAGATACTCCACCCTCAGCAAAATGAGCTCCGTCATTTTTTATTTTCCATAGGAAAATATTTCTTTATGCTTTTGGACTGGATTGACTCGCATAAAATCCTTTTTACAGGGACTTACGACCTGAATTGTCCCCAGGTAGCTTTCTCCTCAGCCAATTGTAATCTGGAAAGCCGCCTTATATTTGCTCCTCCCGATAATTTTCAGCGCCGTTATTCACTGTTGCAGGCCTGCTTAAAACAGAAATGAAAAAAAAAATAGAGCTGATTGTTAGCTCATAAAAACAAAACAAAATCACCTGACAGGTTTTCTTTAAGTGCACTGTTACAAAATAATGGGCCCAATTTTAGACATGTCCATGTTTCCTAAAACTCCCTCTATATAAAACAAAAACACCAACAACAACCTACCTGACAGAATCAACCCATCACCACAACAACCTTAAACACACAAATCTTGCCACCACATAATTTCACCTCCTCAATACACCAAAAGTCCCATTAAACCCACTCAATTTGCACACAAAAATCACCCCCTTATGCTCTATAACATACTTCAATTCAGCATAAAACCCCCTTACAACAACATATCACTAAACTATAAATTTCCTACCCCAATCTGCACTTCTCGTCTCTGCTATGCTTCCTCTTCCTGAAAGTCACAGTCACACACACACTCCAGCTAATTTGCATACTGAATCATCTCTCAAGAAGCTGTAACAACAGAAACATATGTTTAAACATTCCCAACTCATTAAATCATTTTATTTCTTCCAACAGTGATCACTAGTGTTGATCACTCAGTACGAGAGCACTCCTAAGTCACTCTTTTTTAAAACTACTTTAATCCCTTTTTCGTTTTCATAACTCCCTTTGTCATATGGCTTATTCTATTCCTCAATTACAAACTCAAATGTATTTTATCAAACATTCACACCATTGTATCATTCATACAAAATAGCAAGCTGTTCTTCATTGCCTATGTTTGTATTCTTAGCTAGGTGTAATCAATGTCTATGCATTAAACTCCATGAGCTTGTCTTGTCTTTATAAGTTTAATGCATTTCCTGTTTGTGTGTGTGAATTTGCATATGGTGCTTTTACAGTGTGTCAGACTCCTTCATAATTTTGCCTTTAAACAGTCAATTTTCTCCTCCCCAACTTTACTAACCCAAATTCTGATTTCCTACCTTAAATAGCAGCATTCCTTGTCCTCAGCCAGAAGGTAGGGCTCCACTTGCCACTTTCCACCTCCACCCTAGCCCAGCGGTCTTACCCGTCAGGTCCGAGAGTAATCGTGACTGTGCCTGCCTTAGGTTGTCCCAGGGTTTCGAGGTGGGATCTTACCCGTCATGGGCTATCCAGCCTTCCATACTCGCCTGATACGGGGCCCAAGTGGGCAGGGGAGGGAACACACTGGCTCTGGGAATTAAAGGAATGTAAGCTGCTTCCTTCATTGCATCTTATGTTAAACTATCTTACTTCTGACTCCTTCCTAGAATAATTTCTCATATGGCACTTTGTGTATGTGTGTTTTCTATTCATTAATGTAATTGTCAGTTATTTTCTCTCCCGGTCAGGGAACCACATTATTTTCTCTCTTCATTTTACCTTCTTTTGTTTGTTTGTCACGTTCTACTTTAGTTCTATTAAACCTTGATGTAAAAAACAATACTCCCTTATTTCACGCACACACTCTGCATTTTGCCTACGCACACACTTCTCTCTCAGACTTCCTCTGTTCACACATCACCTTATATGGGCATGCAAACTTCCTGTCACCCACACCATTTCCTGTTACACACACACCGCACGCAGCTGCTCAGAGCAGCTCAAGCTGCTTTGCTGTTTCTCCAGGCTAATCAAACTTATTTTGTATTTACAATCTACAAACCCTCTGTAATTCTACTAACTTTTGACCTAAAATGTAGCATCATTCACACAATGATTTCATAATCCTCTCACACACACCTTTTAAATAAACTAAACTCTTATAACATCACTCATGCCTCTCTCAAATTAAAAACACTTTCAAAGTTTAAAACGTCCTACTTTACATCACCCAAGAAATACCTCTCACACCTTTATTCATCATGTCAAAGCTTCTAGTCACCGCATTCACACTCAAACTGTGACTAGAGTTAAGGAATATAACTCAACACACTTTCCTAAGAGTATTTTAGACATGCTTGTCATAATCAAAAAGAGCAAGTAAAAAACAAACAAACAAAAAATTGAAACCTCCATTAATTCTCACCGCACACACAAGAAATTGAAAAAATAAAACCCACCAGCAACTAATGCTGGAGAAAAGTTACTACTGAAAGTGATGTGTTAGTCTTAAGTATATACAGTGCACTCAATCTATTTATATATCTACATCCAAACTCAGTCAGTTACTATGCATCCCCTACGGCAACTCAAAACTTTATTTATAGTCCTTTACTAAACATAAATGGCATTTTAAACACACACTCAACACTGTTTGCAGCAGTATTTGTAAAACCAACTGTGGCTTAAACAGTTCACTGCTTACTCATTTGCATTTTCACTCACACACACCGTCTAAAAATAGCAGCAGCATTGCCTCAGACTCCTTTCACACAGAGATCTCTTATTACAAAGACGTCTTATATTTACAACTACTGTCAGATCTGTCAGCTTTAGCGCCTAACCAATTTCGACAAATTTAAAATAACCGCCCACCAATTAACCAGTATCAAGACTTTAACTGTTTCTGGCCTCATTTCTAAAATCCCTAACTCAATTTAAAAGCGTCAACCAACCCAAACTTTGCCTGAAGCTCTATTTTTGGCATTTCACAGCCAAGGCTTACCTCGAAGTGTTAAGTTAAAGTTACACGCCCGAAGACCAACTTCTCCTGTCCAAAAAAGCGCAGATACCGTTGCAAACGGTAAGGAGACTCTAACTCCTAGCTTAATTCCGGGATGCCCTGTACCCCACAGCTAAACCACACTGAACTAACCCTCTTCGCCGAGAGGTCAATGTCGCGCGTCCACGACAAGGAGGGAGCGTAACCTCCGGGCTCTGCGCTTCCTAGCAGACTCTAACTGCCGTTCTAGAATAATTTATAATACTTTGAAACAACAATCAACACCCAAAACAAGTGTATAACTGAGGCAGATCGACCCTGATGGACAATGGGGACTCTAACCCACAAATTGACCGACAAAGGTCTGACCTAATGACCAACCGGGACTTTAACCCACAAAATGACCAAATACCCTACCAAACTACTTGAGACTCTAACTCAATTTCTTTGGGACTTCAACCCATTATTTAAACTTTTCTTATCAGACTCTTAACTACTTTAGCAGACTTTACTGCTTTAGCAGACTTTACTGCTTTCATTTCTTCATTCTTCTTAGCAGAACTCTAACTGCTTCAACTCATGAAATTTTCATCAAAATCAAAACAGACATCCACCAGTAACTTCAGTGAGTAGACTTAAATTTTATCATGTCCAATTTGGCACACTTTGGAAATAATTCAACAGGTAGTGCCTTACCTTTTGGATAAGCCGGCTTATGCCCACTCACTTAGACCACTGGAATTCATGTCTGCCCGTCAGACCACCTAAGACCCCGGATTTCTCCGTCCAAACCTCCAACTCTCCTTCCTCAATAACCGGACGAAGCCCCCAAATGTTAAGATTCAATATTGAGGAAGGGTACAAGAGGTGATCGAAGAATAACCACACCGATCCGACCGGGTGAAGTCAAACGATGATTTTAATGAATACACGCGTGGGAAGAGAACTCTGTACGCAGACAGGAAGTAGTCTTCGACTTAATCAAAGCATGAACAGATATTTTATAGCATCAGGGTTTGTTTACTGACGCCCCTTCATGCGTCACAGATACATTTTATACATAGATCAGATCAACATCATCATGACTTTTTACCTAGAAAATCATCTTCTATTTTCATGGCTAGCCCTTCCTGTCTACCTTTCAGTTCTTGTCTTGTTCCTCTTTCTTGCCGAGACACCAAGAAACGGTTCCTCTTTTACCAAGACAATTTTGCAGTTACAGCCAAACATAACTAACCTCTCCTCTAAATAAATCTAATTTAACGTGTGTGTGTGTGTGTGTGTGTTGACCTCACATGCTCTTTGTGTCACCTCTTCACCTACTGTCTGTGTCTCGTCCTCAAATGCTCTTTCTCAATTCACCTGTTGCACTTCTGACCTTTTACCAGACCAGAAGCTCACTGAGACTATGTGTATGTCTTCTACTAAATAAATGTTTTAATCAAGAACCTCTACTAAAAAGCTATCTGTTACATTGTTAAAGCCTCGTCTTAGCCTGCGGCTCAAAATAACTTCCTGCTTCTTTCTGCATACAACTTCCTGTCAGCCTGCAACTCAGTCTTTCTGAAAGAGACACTGTTTAAACCTTGGAATGCAATATCCATGCTGCAGATTATATTATTAATGCAATGACAATTATTTAACAATAGCAGTAAAATAATTTCCCTCCTCGACAGGAGGCACACTAAAATGCTAAACTAACAGTTGGGCATTCCATACATTTTTAATGGCATTGCACACTCTTTATTTGTTGCTCTAACCCTTTGCCCCGAGCTGAATGAATGGCCCTATTGGTGGAGAGTGGTGCTGCGCTGCAGTGTGAAGGGAGTGAGGATGGCAACGGCAGGCCTCCCTGTGCACATGTCAAGATTAGCTCACTCACTTTATTTGCTAAGGTAGAATATGGGGCAAAAAAGAAAATTAGAGCACACCGAGCAAACCTCCTGTTATTTCTACTGACTGTACTTTCTGTGTGGTAAGGCCTAAAAAGAAACACAGTCCACTCTGTAAATCAAATGACAAGTACAGCACTGTGAGCCTAGAGGCTCGGTCAGGTACGAGGATATAGATTTATCTGGGAGTCCTTTAGTTAAGTTAATCAAACACCCAGCAGCAATGGCACCATACTGGCTTGCCAAACCGAGACAGTTAAATACTAAGCTCAGCAGGCTAGTTTCTGTTGACATGTAAGGGGTTTCAGGCCTCTCCAAGGACTGCTTTAGATTAGCAGGGCTTTCACTTTGCACGTAGAGGTCACATTACCTCACCGCATCTAGGGCCTGTGTTGGTAATACCAGAGGTGTGGACTCGAGTCACATGACTTGGACTCGAGTCAGACTCGAGTCATTAATTTTATGACTTTAGACTTGACTTGAAAAAATGTTCTAAGACTTGTGACTTGACTTGGACTTTTACACCAATGACCTGGGACTTGAATTGAATTTTATATTTATTTAAATATAAAATTTAACATGCATATTATATAGAGATTGAAAATCTGACGTCATTCAGATTCAAATTTTATTTGTCACACACACACAACCATACACAGTATGACACATTCACGGGTAGAACCGCAAAGGATTCTGGGAACTCGTGGCAAGCGGTACTAGCGCACGCAGACTTTCAATTAAAATCAGTTACACAGCGATAAAAAGAAACACAAAAATGTCAAGAAGCCGTTGTATTATTAACTGCAATAGCCGGTCGCATGACAGCCACGGGAAGCCGACGGGTAAAGAGATCGGTTGTTATCGGATTACGTCGTTGAAGAGAAATTGTTCGAGCCATGTTTCCGAAGTAACAAAGACGCGACGGGTGGCCTGGATTGCAGCCATTCAAAGATCAAATATAACGTCCCATAACACTCCAGCTCACAGGTTAGTCTGCTCCAAGCATTTACACGAAGGTCAGTCTTCTGTTGTAGTTAATACGTCATTTTTCTTAACATAATTGGTGATATAGGTTACAAGCAAGTCTGAACAGAAATTGTCGCTTCTTTGTTTATTGTGCATAAATAGTGAATTGTCCTGACACAATATTGCATTTCGCTTCTGTTATTATGGTACATTGACAAAAACATATACTTTTATTCACAGGATAAAACAGTTGTTTTGTATCACTAATTGTCCAGTACGATTAAAGCATCCAATATTATTGTCACTGCTACATTTCTGTGATGCTACCAGAAATTATTTCCACTGCTAATTAATTACCATTGAGCTCAAAGGTCCTATTAATAAACTGTTAACGAATGTGTATTTATGACGACGATTTGTGAGACTGGTAAACTTATGATACGTACGATGGTCTTTACTTTCTACACAGTGCATTTCAAGGTCCTGTACCCATCCGTCGGTAAACTGTACCTGGGCTTGTTGCAGTGACCTGAAGTTACTAAACTTCATGAGTGTATGCACTCACTCCAAGAACCGTATGATTATAAATATGCATATAAATATGCTATGATGAGATAGCTGACTTCATCTAACTAGCAAATGTTTTCCAGGCTACGTTGGTGATGCAGTTTTTTTTTAAAAATGATATTTTTTAAAAAAAATCATTTATTTATGTATGATATTTTTGTCATGCGATTTTAAAGCCGGTCCTACAACCACATCCAAGAATAACATGCAGCTTATCTCAGAACTGTCGGTGAAAATTATTCTTGGAGCTAGGTTTAATTGAGCTGCATTTTATAGAGGTGCAATTTCACAATTTGTGTATATTTTCTAAGTTCACTATTTTATCATGTGTTGAGAAAAACACAGATTTAAAAATTACATGGTCTAATATTTACATTTAGCATAACTGCAACATTATTTTTTTCGTTTTTTTTTAAAAGACTCGAAAGGACTTGAAATTCAAAATTTCAGACTTGTGACTTGACTCGGACTTTTACACCAGTGACTTGAGACTCGACTCTGACTTGCCTGACATTACTTTAGACTTGACTTGAGGATAAAGACTTGAGACTTACTTGAGACTTGCAAAACAATGACTTGGTCCCACCTCTGGGTAATACTAACTGAAAATCAGCTCTCAAAACAAATGAGTATTTGAACAAAAGCTCAACAAAGAGTAAACTAATTTCTGAATTGCTGCGATAACTGAAGAAAATAAAAAGGTGCTTACTTCAAACTAGGGCTGCCACAAACGATTATTTTGATAGTCGACTAGTCACCGATTATTTATGCGATTAGTCGACTAATCAGATCATCATCCACTGGACGTAAAACTACAGCTTATTGCACCAGCAGCATCTGCTCTTATATAACTATCATTAGCTTACAGCTTTAAGTGTTTAAGGTCTGTGCTAACTAAAAATAAAGACAAGATGATAGTTTATTCAATTTTAATGAAATTTGCAGATTGTTTCGGTAAAGTTTAATAAACTCCTTGCTATCTAAAATATAACAGGACACCGGAGTATATTCTCCAGCATCTCACACTTCTGATAATCAGCTGTCTGCTTGACGTTTATTCAGCTGTGTAAAAACTATAACTTTAATCTCAGCCAAACCGATTTACTCAGGAACAAATAAAATACTAAAAAAAAAGCCAAACAATAACATTTTTAATTTATCTAAGTGACTCATATATATTTAACCTGAGTCGCGAAAGACGGCGGTGGGTTTGAAAACAATTTGCCGGGAGTCCGGTGTTCTCACGGCGCTAGTGACCTTGCCCCCGGCTAGCTATCGAGCTAGTGGGTAACAGACGTCTCCGAAAACGTCGGAGCGCTTTTGAAAATATGTGGTGTCCTGATAAACTGAGCAGATATTTGAGGTTTACACAGCTACATTCTCGCCTGAAAATATGTTAAACGTTTATTTTGTGACCCAGAAAGAATAATAAGAGTAATATTAAAACTAACTAGCTGCCGCCATTGTTGGAAACTAAGCTGGGCCGCGCTATGAATTCTGGGACACAGCTGCTTCTTCTTCTTCGGGGTTTAACGGCAGCTGGCATCCTTGTACATGCTGTGCTGCCATCTTCTGTTTCAGTCCGTTATTACACTCTTAAATCCTGCTATTATTCCTGCGTCTTTTGCGATCTTACAAAGCTTCAAACGACACGTCGACTATTAAATCAGTCGTCGACGATTTTGATAGTCGACGTAATCGTGACTAGTCGACAAATCGTGGTAGCCCTACTTCAAACTCCTATTTCTTCTGCAGAACACAGTAAGCCTACACATGGAAGATTTCTTCCCTATAAACTGAAGTCTTCCTTTAAATGCCTCAAATAAGGTCAAAAAGGTCAAAAAGCTGTAAACGAAAAGGTAGAAACATTAGTATACAATTGCCAAAACAGTTTCTTTTGCACATAAGAGAAACAATAATATCATATGCACAATGACCCCTCTGGAAATGCAAAAACGTCTGTTGGACTCTACTGAGAATCCTCGCTGTCATGACTCAAGCCAGAAAAAGTTGAAAGCAAATTTCTGACACACCACGGTCTAACAATGCTGAGAAAGGGAAAATGAAAAATGGCCTTATCGCTCTTATCAATGGCTCTTTTTTTCTGTGTGTATGAGTGTTACGTAAGGGGAAACGGAAGCCAGCTTCCCAGGACAGGAACGGATACTTGAGACGAGGACTGTGGGTACAGGCCCTACACCGCTGCACAGAGAATAGAGCACCAGACCCTTCAGGATGTATAGCTATAACCCTGCTCCACCTCCCCCAAGCCTAAAATGGGACTCTGCAAACTGGACAAGACAAACGGGTGAGGAGAGCCCCCTCATGTCCCCTGAGATGCTGGCCTTCTCTTCAACATTCCTCAGTCTCTCCCCACTGTCAAAGGGGCAATTCACCGCCCTGCAGTGCTACAAAACCCAGGCAGCTTTTTAAAACAGGATGTTTGTATGAGGCCTCCTTCCCCTCAAATAAACAATCCGCAAAACCTGATTTCGGGAGGCAGGGTGGAAGCACTCGAGTCACATTATTTCCACATCCCGTATCCTGGAGCATTTGGGCTCCTGAGGGAGTGTGGGCGGCCAGGCGCTGGGAAGGCTCTGGGCTGCGGTGGAAACCTGAGGCCATGAGCCAGGCTGCAAGGGGAGATGAGCCGGAGCTGTATCAGTCTGGGGTCTTTAGGATGGAGGAAGGGGCTCATGCCTCGATGAGGGAGGGGGACATCGCTAACATGCTGATGCAGCAGACCATATGCCAGACCATACCTCTGTCAGGGTCCTGCTGCTACACCGAGAAGGCCAGATGTCTTATATACAGCGTGTGCAAATGATAGAGATGCAAGATGACAGTTATTTATATTCAAAAACAATAAGCCTATATGATGGCACTAGGGGTTACAATTAGGCTAGAGAGAGAAAAAAAAGCCAATTCAAAGTTAACAGTGGGGACAAAATGGTTTGTGTCCTGTTAATTACCTCTTTTTACTTTGTTTGCCCTTTGTTTTTATTTTTTCCTTTCACTCGCCGGCTCGCTTTACGCACCAAATCTACTTGGTTAGGTTTTTTGCATAGTTGGCGAATTTTATACGATGATGAGATTGGAGTAATAAACTTGTCTAAATATTGCCATAAGCCCAGAGTGTCACAAGACAGACACCAAAGGATGCCAGCGGCTTTGACAAAATGGCAGTTTCCGACACCCTCTGATAAGAGCGGGCTGGTACAGTAGACATGCCTTTTAATTTATTTAATTTCTGTTTAATTAGATCCTAGCACAAGGGGAATCACATGCCTTCGAAGTCAGATCAACAGGAATGTGTCCAGTCTAATCTGCTCTAATCAAGAGATGCATCACATGCCTTGATTAGACTGTCTAATTATTCCACGCATTTCCACTGTCTGACGCAGACAGAGTGACTGGTTTGATGTTTAGCGCTCGCCTTCTCGTGAAACCAGCTCCGATAAGAACAATTTAATGCGCTTAGCTTATACATGTGAATGCAAAATAGATATCTGTTGCCTCATATCAGTGAGACAAAAGATATCTATCTACCAACTGCTTCGTTCCGCCAGAAAGAAATAGCAGAGTGGACCTGAGACAGCGATTGTCTGCAGACAAGACATCTAGACAGCACTGGTCTTTCCACCAGAGACAGGCTGGCAGACACAGAGGAGCAATCTATGATTATTGTATGGGAACCGTGACTACTTGCTTATGCCCTCTTTCCTTCAGCAGCAACTTTCAGTCATTGCTTCCCTCCTCCTCCTTCCCTTCACTCAAAAGGGAAGAAAAGAGAAAAATCATTTTTTAAAAAGGACCCTTCTCACTACACATGTCTTCTGGTCACTTAACCACTATAATCTGAGAGAGTCCAACCAGTCACACCAGTGATGTCGGCTCAGAGCAGCATGACCCTTTATAAATTGTCTTACATGGATAAATCCCGGTGGCTTAATTGAGGACACCCCTCCAGTGGCTGATGAATATAGGCAGACTGGAGCCATTGTCTTAAAACAGGCTCAAACAAAGGAAAGTTCTGCATCACTCCTTGTACATAAATAGTACAGATGCTGTTATAACTACATGTAGTCACAATTACTCAGAAAAAAAGCCAACAGCCAAAATAAAAAAAAAAATGTATCCTTGGCGACTGAAATAAGTACCAGTGCAAAAATATCTCACATTTATGGCTGCTCAGAACAGCAATATAATGAAGCAGTGACAAGCATAAAGAGCCCCCAATGTCAGAGACAATGTGACTGACATAATAAAGTCGATGCGTAGAAACCCCCCCTCAGACAGTCATACAGGAAGCAATGAGATCTGCATCAAAGGGCTGTGTACCGATGTCCACACAACGAGGCCCAGGCAGTGAGGAAGCATGTGCAGGCAAAATGTGAGAGGCAGCACTACACACTCACAAAGCATTAAGCTACATTATCTACTAAAAAGCTGGACCCAGTCATGATGTGAACTGACATCACCGCCACTTTTAAATAAATCCTGCAAACAGTACAAATGTCTGTGCACATATAGGATCAGGAGGTATGAATATTACACACATTCTTCCTCCCCACACTCCCAACCGATCGTTGCAGATGGCTGCCCCTTCCTGAGCCTAGTTCTGCTGGTGGTTTCTTCCCGATGAAAGGGAGTTTTTCCTTCCCGCTGTCGCCAAAGTGCTTGCTCATATGGGGGTTCGTACGATTGTTGGGCTTTTCCCTGTTTCTGTATCATTGTAGTGTCTTTACCTTACAATATCAAGTGCCTTGAGGCAACTGTTGCTGTGATTTGGTGCTATATAAATAAAACTGACCTTGAATACAACATTGTGCACATGGAGAAGCTTTTGAAAAACATTTTAGCATAGTGCACAACTGCACAAACTAACCAAAGGGATCAGGTGAATGTATCTGAACTGTAACTGTAACTCTGCAACAGGAACTTTACGATATAGATCGTACTGGTTTAATGGAATATTTACAAACACTAAATAATCTGAAGTAGAAGGAGTATACCTATTCAAATTGATCTGAATATATTCTGTAAAGTGGCAGAACAAGCTTATCTACCACACCAACCAGTTCCGATCTGTTTCTGTGCCATTGTGTGACGCAAAAGAATGCTCGGCGGGTATTTCTGTAGCCCAGGGCTGCAAACTCTAGTCGACTATTTGACTGCACCCCACCCAGCCAGTGCCCCCCAGACTTGCTTTTAAGAGGTTTACTTGTTCCTGCATGAGGGGTGGAGTCTGGATCCCACACAACTCTGGTTACACACAGACACTCTCTCTACCTAAGCTGGCGGGGGATTCACAAGGAAAGTCATCTCCAGGTCAGCAGCATGTTACACAGAGGATAACATGACAACATGCATTGCAGGTTTTATGTTAAATCAGACCTACTGTATGCAGGCTTTATATGGAGGCCTTCAAGCTTGTGGTGTTACGATGAAATAGAGCTTATTCACGATGGAGTTTCTATATCGTTGACAAGATGCTGATGTTTATTCTACATGGAAATGCTTTTGTATCTGAAACCTCTTAGTATAGAAAAACTCTCTGCTGGGCCCTGGTCATTCTCTTTCCTGAGTTCATTTTGCAAAGTTTATCACAGTCATTGCAGAATGATCTGGCCTGGCCTGCAAAAACAGTTGGAAGAAACCAAAGCCTAGCATGTCTAGATCCTCCCTCACCAGAGTCTCTGAGGAATTGTGGTGCGCGCTCTGACAAGCCCCTCATTTGTTGACTCAGGGAGTGTCGCCAGGCCATGCTGAGGTGGTGACAGCCTGTGCGCTGGGGAGGAGGGGGCCTTCGCTGACTGAATGCTTCAGTGCCAGGTAGCCATGTCAACTTCTCAGTGTCCTGGCCTCTGAGCCATGGCAGACCCCTTAACAGGAAATGCAATTCCCTGCAAGCCCCCAAAATCAGAGGTCTGACTCCCTGTCCACATGACACTGCGCATGCTGGCTAGAACCCTAGTACGAAAGGGGGAGGCATGCTCACTGTGGGCCATGAGAAAGGAGAGTTTCATTTCACATCAGAGGACAGGGCAGTTTCTGCTCGCCTCCTTTGGTGTGGCCCCATTCACAGGAGCAACTCCATTTCCGTGAACCCACCCCTCCCTGCAGCCCATTTACAGCCAGGCTGGAGGTTGGATAGGGTTGTATGTGTGTCTGTGCACATGCATGTGGACAACTACGTGTGCTTGTGTGTGTTTCTGAGCAAGCTTGGATCTTATTACAGTTTGATCCCACTCAAATATTTCTGAAAGAAAAACAGAGGAGGGGAGGCCAGCTCTGAAGCCAATGCACACGCCCCACTGAACCGCTGCACTGCTCACAATGAAACCTTTATCTTTAAAGCTTGGACTGTTTGAAATGGTCCTTAATGAGAAAGAATAAAATACACCATCAAAATGAAACCTCCCCCTCACACACTCAATTTTGTGCAGAGAACAGCACTGAATTGTCGTTAAAGTACACTCCAGACACATTTTTTCCAGCTAGACTCAATTTAACCATTTCAAAGCCATAAAAACAGGATGATGCCACACTCAAAGCTCCCCTGATTTATTACAGTGGAAATATTACAGTTTACCAATGCAAGTGTATGCATTTAGCTTCATATATTCAGATGCAGACAACTGTGCAAAAAACATGGGCAACCACAGGCAAACGCATCAGCATGAAAGACGCTCTTGTTTACAACTAAATGATGATCTTTATTACTCAAACTACCAATTTCAAATATAGTTCGGGGAAGAAAGCAAAGTGCCTAATCTATTTATAATTGATCTTTACCACACGGATCACTTCATCTAACAGAAAGTGTTAGAATCAATCAGAGTAATAAGTGCTAGTGAGAGCTGATGTGCCACTACTTCAAACAGCAGTTCACACATATATTAAGAAGTAAGTCAGGAAGGAAATATAGCTGAAATCACAACCTAAATCCATGTATGCACAAACATCCAGACAACTTCTGACCACCCATAATCAGCAACCGTATTTAACATCACACCAGTATTTACACACTGGCACTTCATGCATTTTAACTCTACTAATCAATTTGGGAAACTGGTAAAAAAAAAAAAAACATGTCAAAACTGCTCATTTGTCCACTGTAGGTAAAACAAAAACACGTACCTGAAAATTCTCCTGGTGTGATGTTTGGTGAGCTGGCTGCCTCGGTTTCAGTGTAAGACAATGTGGAGTCTGACAGATCTGTGGGGAATAAGGCAGAAATCAACCCCTGATCTACTAACAACGCAGGCAAGTAATCCATATTCTTACTTATCATCAGCCAGAGACACTCAGTGGTGTAGTCTCTGAGTAGTACATACAGTACAGCTGCAAACAGCATTGCTCAAACATTCATTTAGTAATACAAAAAAGAATTCTGAGAAGTCTTTCTTTTTAAATCTTGTTCATAATTAGCTAATAAGCTAATACAACAGCAGAAAACCTGCATTTGTAGACAGTCAGTTTCTCTGTATTACAGCATATTTGACTGATTTTGAGGAGAGCGCTGAGATTAACAGTAAAAAGCTCAGGACCGAAATTAGTCAGACCCCAAAGTCAGTGATTAGTAACATTATCCTTTGGCCTTTGTGCCCTCCAATAAGCATTAAAGGTAGTCTCACAATCTCCTGACAACTCTCTTTATGAATTTTATCCTGCATCTCATGTGCAAATGCTTCCAGCTCACTAATATTTGTTTTTCATGCTGCCACCGCTTTCTTTAAATCCCGCACAAAGCTTGATTTATAGGCCAGCGTGGAGTCTAAGACACAGTGGGCGATGTCATTGTTTGCATTTGTACTCGTGTGCTGGTATGTCTGCACTGTTCTGCCACTCAGAGATAATAAATATTTAACAACAATTACTTTAACTGAAATGAAGGTAAGAGAGAAGACATTAAAACTGATCAAGTTTATACACAGTTTGTCCGAGCTGTGAAAATGGCGAAACAGCACATGTAAACACTGGAAGAGTACTAGCTGTTGCATTAGTATTGTGAGCTGGATACAATTACAGCCTAGTACACTTTGTGTAACAGTTATTAACCATGTGCTAATCAATACACTGTGTTTACATGGCGCATTACTACTACGGGGCCTGCATCACCATGACACATAGTTATTTCTGTGTTAGGCCGTGGCGTAGGGTCTTATGACACTGAATGCAGTATTATAAATGAAATTTAAAACTGCAAATCAGATTTAAACTTAAAGACACTTAAAAAACACTCAAGCTTTAATTCCTTGGAAGTCCACTGCACTGAGTGAGGGACTCATCTCCATGTTGTATTTTCTATGTGTTGCCCTTCATACACCGAACATCGTACAGCCCCAGGTTAGTCTTCTGTTAAACCACTGCTTGCTTTAATAAAATGAAATAATTTATTCTTTCTCTTCGCAGGGAAGAGAGCTAAAGCACCTACATAGATATATTTGTGTCTGCTAATGAAACACTATGAGCGCGTTAAAATTGAATTACCAAAAGATTAACTGCATTTTGAACCAATTCAGTGGCGTTAAAGATTTGTTAAGTGATTCAAAAACAGCAATATTAGAGATGGGTTGAATCATTTTGACATGACCGTAATAAATAAGGCCAATGCGATTATATCATTCAATTCAATCAACTCATTCAAAGGAATTTGAAGCAATTCTTGATCATCAATAAAAAAAAACAAACAAAACAACCCATGCAAATACACACTGAGCAGGGTTGAATTATATGGGCCGGCCACACCTCTATCTGCCTGGCTCTAGCTGGTATGCTGACATTATGCCACAAGCTGGCACAGGTCTCATCTCAAAGCTACCATGTAAATTGCCAGTCATGGTGCCCTGTTACAGCCATTACAATTCTCCGCATTACTCTATTTGTGCTTCTTCCTGTTAAAACAGCGACTGACCGTGCTATTTCCAATTTACAGGCTCCGATGGTCTTTAATTCGTATTATTTTTATTAATACAAAAATCATTAGACATCAGTCATAACGATTCTTCAGCACTCCCAAACAGAGAAAGTGCAAGTGCTAATAGCAGGATTCAGATGAAGATGAGGAACTGAGGCGCAACAGAGTTCAACTGTGTTTGTCACTCACCCAGTGGCTTGTGTTCTTCATTAGGGGAAAGCCTTGAATAAGGAGGTGGGGGTGACTCTGTAACACAAAACAGTAATGTCAATAACCTTATAAAGGGAAAAAAAAGGAAGGTAAAACATAAGGTTAAGTCAGTCGTGAGAAAATATGGATTTGTGGAGCTAGGTTTCAGAAGATCTAACATTTGCGACACAGCATTTGTATTTTAAGCACTAATTTGATGTAAGAAAGATGTTTTAGGGGGTGAAAACCTCTGACGCTGGTGAAAATGTTTAGAGGCCGGTAACTGTAAGGTTTTGCATAGACTATACTTTACACAGGCATACACATATAATGATCTAGTATTTAGATAATGTTCTAGTATCAAAGATCTATCCAGACGTTATATTCTGTGTGAAGTCATGCTGCGCTTTTTGTTTTCAGTAAAAGCAAGAAACATAGCTCACATACACAGCTCAAGTCAAGCCACAAGAGAAGCTTCAACACACAACATTTCAGAGGAAACGGCAGATTGCACCTTGACTCTTACAGCTCTGTGTCTGCGCTACAAAATAAATTCATTTTCTTCAAACGCTAGTTAAAAAGCTAATAAACCAATGCGAAACACTCCCTTCATTTGTCTCTGTTACTTGAGGAGATATTATTAAAGCTGAGCAGTCTTTAATATGACCACAGACTAACCCTAACTTTTAGTTAGTGTTTTAATAAATACGAGTAAATCTCTTTTTAACTTAATTCTGTTCAACGCCTTGACTTTTTCTTTTTCCAATAAAAAGGTGAAACGAAGAAAGTAACTTGCACAAGAAGAAGGAAAGCACAAAGGAAAGAAAACTTTGCGAGCACACAGTGACCTCGCCTACAGGGAAAATGGGAAGGAGAAAAGCATAATAGCAGTGGGTCCTTTAAGAGTGGCGGCAGTAATTGCCAGGATCTGAACTCAGTCACTCAGATACACAGCTAGTCAGTCTGGCGCCAGTAGTATGCAAACTGTATATTATCACCACTCCTTCACCTAAATAGCATGAGGGGACCTCCTCAGGACAAAAGGGCTTTTAAAGCGCAACTTGAAACTGATCTCATTCGAAAAGTATAATGCCTGGCGAAATAAAAGGGAAAAGTTTTTTGTCCACTTCAATCTCAGCTCACTGCTTCACATTTTATAAAGTTTTATTCCTTAAAATCCCGTGTGTAAAACTTTGAACAGTATTATAGTTTTAGATAAATCTTAAGTAGGCTGAGCTACAGTTATGTTTTTAGCTTAGTTTTTACAAAAGGGCTGACTTCTTTTACACTAAAACCTGTTTGTTTTACTGAGTTTCATTCCTGTAAAAACCCTGTTTTTTACATTCCCGTCTACAAACACTGTCAAAACCCGGTGATTAAGGTCTTGATTCAAAGCCCCCCCCCACCCCTTGTGAATAGTGTGAAAGAAATACCAGCTCTATTGGGCCACGCATGAGCGCATGTGAGCTATGTCTACTACAAGCCTTAGTCCCAATTTGGGGTACGTGCCTCTTTCCCTCTTCTTATAATTCATCTTGGTAGTTTCAGTGGGGGCAAAAAAATAAGAAAGAAGAAAAATCCCACAGCACAGGCTCACTGTTCAGCAGATGGAACAAATATCACACTCTTGTCTATCAAACTGATCTTTTTCAAACCAATAAACAGTAAGGTTTGTCAGCAAACTTGAGGTTACATATATTGGTTCTGATTGATTTGGACAGCGTGTTAGGAAACCAGAGCCAAAATCCACATCAGTTTCCCCCATTTGCTCAATATGAATTCTGATATTGTTAAACTTGTGACTTTGAAGTGCTTGTCACAGCCAGCTGGCTCTAGTAAACATGGATGTTATGGAAAATCCTCCTCCTGTGCCAGTGAAGGGACAGAAATACTAACGCTTGCATCTTTACACATGATACCAGGCGTTGTCACTGGGTCAGCGGGGTCGAGTGGCCCTGCGTTTAAGGTTTTTCAAATCGTAGACCCCGTCCACTGCCAAAATCTAATGCGTTTAATAGAGGTCAGGGAGGTTCTGCCATAGATAGCTGATTGATTGTGGAAATAAAGCTTAATCTCCAGCACACGCCACTTAAAGTGACATACAGCAGCGAGGCTGTACCTCTGAGTAACTCTAAACAGCCACATACATGTCATACACAAAAAGTCAAAACAGAGGTACTGGCAGTCACTCTGAAGGCACCGACTTGCTCAGACACACTACACAGTACACACAGTACTGTATACATGGACAGTGGAACAAACAAACAAACTCCCCTTTATTGGAAACTTGATGTCACAGGCCACTGAAGTGAGCTCTGCAACAACAGAGCTGTTCAAATTTGACATTCTGGGTCAAAACTGACAGGCACAATAAACCGCTGAAAAATTTGTGCAGATCCTGGCGTGTTTTCAACACACGCTCTGCACAAATATAATAAAATTACCCAAGGTATCATCTAAGTAATCTGCCCCACATTTATGCTTCGTCAAATCTTCGTGCATGTCCCTTTGCTCGCACTTATTATTATTGCTCACCTTGCAGTAAAGATGGCTTTGGTAGTCATTAACTGTTTAATCAAATGGCCAACCTTTCTCTATCACAGGGTATGAAACCAAGCCAAACAACAGGACAAATAAGGCAGTGTGACAGAAAAATTTCCAAGGCCCTTTAATGCCCACCCCTAAATAATGCTGGTTTCTGCTTGTAACTCTAACACGATCTGCCTTTAAATCAAATGGAAAATGTTTGAAAGTTAAATGAAATTGTTGCAATTAAAGAAAAGACGCAATATTGTGCAGTAAAGGTGTGTCAAAGTGAAAATACAGAGACAACTTTGAGGAACGTTTTCATGCAAAACAAGTGCAGATGCCCAAATGCTTAGTGCTTTGTTGTCATTTAAGCTATTGCAGGCCTTTGTGGTACAACATGCATGCAGTTTGTGTGGCAGACTCTTTTACCTGGCCCACAGAGTCGACTGTAGTGATAGGGGTTGCAGCATACTGTTGGACTGTCCGGGGCCCCAAAGCTCCTACACTCATAGAGCGGTTTGAGCTGGGCAGAGTGCTGGAGGTCAGACCAGCGGTACAGTTTACACACAAGCAGCTGAGGGGATGCCACATGGCCGCCGAATCTCAGCTCTGTCCGTGAAACCATAACACAGTCGCTCGGCATCCCTCCTCTGGACTCCACCGCTTCTAGTAAGGTATCCAGCGCTTTTTCCTTGAGCCGTTTTAAAAGAGCGTATGTGGCTGATTTCAGTTCTTGCTCTAATACCGTGCGTGGCATCGCCTCCTGCGCCTCCGGAGAGTCGCTCTCTCCTGGTCCAAGGTTCCTCAGCCCGAAGTGACACGACCCCGGACCCCTGGTGCCCTGAGCCGTCTCTGCACCCCTAAGCTCGGAGTGGTCCTGGTCTTTAAATAAGCAGCACGTCACCGTCCTGCATTCGCTGTCCTGTAGCGAGCGGGGGCTGCCCTGCTCCTGGGCACACGCGGCACCCCCATCCTGGTCCGATGTGACCCTCAAGTCGCTGCTCTCCACGGGGCACACACCCCCTATGTCCAAGACAAGAGACCCGCTAGGGGTCATCGGTCTGAACTCCGTTTTGGGAATTTTCTCTGGGTTGTAGCTGAACAGATCGTCCCTACAGCCCTCACCAGATTTGCCAATTCCATCTTCTCCTTCTTTATCTGGGATCAAACGGCTTCTCCACAGTCGCCGCACAAGACCTGAGCGTTTCGTCCTGAACATACGACAACTTGAAAATCTATAAGGATTTTTTTATTATTACTCTTGTACGGATATCCTAATATTAAAGACACTTCTCCGGTCGTTGCAAAACATTAATGACGGTGAAATGCCGTGCAGTGCATGCACAGCCAAGTGACGAGCATTGGTGGCAAAACCGCAACATTAGAATTAAGGAGATTTTGTTGCATCTACAACAGCAAAACCGAGCAACAAATGCACTGCAGCATTCCGATCAAAAGGCATGAATTCAGCCGATTATACTGTAAATAAACAAGCTATGAAACTGTGACTTATTCTCCTGGATCGCTGTGGAATGGACTGTTTACAGCCTTTTTTTTCTTACAAGCAAATAAAAAAATAATCTGAACACATGAAAACATATAGTGATATACTCTATAATATAATCCAAAGCCAACAGCCTCCAAAGCAAGACGACAACTCGCTGCCTCAAACAGTTCCCGACTTTTAGCGACCCCAGTTCTACTTTCTACACCGGCACGTAGAGCATGAGGTACTTCGATGCGTTTTAATCCAAAGAAAATGCAGCGCAAAGTCAGGATCCTTGCCCTCTTCTCGAGATGTCAGTGCACTTCTTCTCTTTTTAAAATCCAAACAAAACGTCCATGCGTGCTGAAATGAGCTTTACGAAGCCGATCGATCCGGGGCTGAGTAGAGCTCCTGCTTCTCTGCTCAGATCTAAACCAAACTGCAGCCCAGATCCCGTTCTTTCTCCGTTTCTCGCTCTTTTTCTTTCTGCCCCCCTCCTCTCTCTTCCTCACACACACACTCACACACACACATACACGGGGCCCCCGAGGAGAGCGGTGGAGCCATTGGCTGACTACCATCATGTGCTAGTCTAGACACTTTGGCGGCTGAGCTGCACTGATTGTTGCGCAAACAAGGTTTCAAGTTTCTTAACTCTTAAAGGCGAAACACCCATCTCTCTTTTTAAGTTAAAGTTACAAAAACTTATTCACACCCACTGCACTTAGTATGTAAAGTTTTTACAGAAAGCAAAAACAAACAATTGAGAAACTCATATGCACCAATATGTGCTTTTTATTTCTCCGCTGAAAAGTCTGATTATTTTCATTGTTTATTTTGTTTTCTACTTCATTTTTTTTTATTGAGCCACAAACATGGAATTTAACTAGAAATTTTTAGACAATAATCTAATAAAGTTTATGAGATTATGAAGAGTGAAGACAAAGCATCAACATAGCATAAAAGAAATAAGACAAAAATAATGATGCTGACACTCATCTTTCAGTCTGTCCTCACCTAAACAGACATGAGTAAATAATAAAACTACAAGAACATGGAAAGCCTGCAATTGCATTTACATAGGATGACAGATAGGACGATTTTGCATTAGATCTAATCTTTGACCCATTGACCTCATTAGGAATTTTTTCTTACTGAAAATACAGTTTTTCTGCAGTTTTGTGATGACATCACATGCATTGCCTTGCTGGGTGGGAATAAATGCAGTGCTGATCACAGTAAATTCACACATGATGAAGTTTTAGCTTTGATTCAAAGCACCAAAACGCTCCAAATTTAAACTAGTAGTTTAAGTATTTAAATATGTAAGAATTGTGTTAAGTTAGAAACATTATTACATATAGAAATTACACATTATATTGGGCTCAGGGCCATGTAGCTGGTTTTCTGGCTGCGTTGTGTTCAGATCAACACAACTTTAGGATATTTTTGGTCTTTAAGTATGCCTGAAGTCTAGAACCCACGGACCTCACCAAACACTGTGTGTCATGTCTTGAGATGCTCTGCCAGGACTTGATTGTGGGTCTTTATGCATTCAGTTTTGTCCCCAGTAAATGACAAAGACCAGGTGACTGAATTGGCCATTGAAGAGTATCCCATTTCTTTGCCTCAAGAAACTCTTGGGTTGCATTTGCAGTATGGTTTGGGTTGTTTTCTGACTTTCTGACCCAGTCTTCTTGATCTTTAGTGTAACCAGTGGTTTACACCTTGGTGTAAAAACTCTGGATATCCATTTATGAAGTTGTTTCTTGATTGTAGACTTTGACAGTGATACTCTCACCTCCTCAAGAGTGTTCTCACCTTAGATGTGTTAGATGTTATGAAGTTGTTTTCCTTAATCAAGAACATGGACACAGCAACAGGGTTTCGGTGTAGCCGAGATGGGCACTGCATACTTTCTTTTGAATACCTTACCCACCTTGTTGATTTGGATACTCCTAGAGTTTTTTCTGAGTCGCTGATAATCTTATTTCAGTTTTCAGGGTTCATTATCTTGCATTGGCATCTCTTTGGGCCTCATATTGAGAATTTCAGTGAAAAGCTACCAAATCCAGTTTCAGCACTTGGAATCAACTGCAGATCTTTTTATCTGCTTAATGTGTCATAGAATGAGGGTGCAGGCCTCACCTGTCTATGAAACTGCTTGTAGGTAAATTGTCCAGCTACTTTTGACGGTCTTCTGAAACTGTGTAAAATGGTGTAATTCCTAAACAGTATAGCAACACTTTTGCAATATTTTAACTAAGCATTTGAACTCTACACTGGTATCAGTTGGGGAAATGGGACTGCAATACCATACTGTGGGTGCTTGGATGTCAGTTTCAGAAACCCCTGCTTTTTATGTACTAGTGAAGCAACACGCACTAATATGTTTTCGTAGTTATTTTAGAAAACCCTTACTGCTTTTTAGAACTTGCAAAGCTCCTATAGCAGCTTGTTTTAGTAAACAGAAATGACACGTGTAGAGGCAGTGGCCTTCACATTGGCTGGAGACACAACAGGTGAACCCTTACGCACTGACCTCTCCGCGGTTCTGGCACCTCCTAATCTCAAGTTTCTTGTCTTGTCAAGACAGGCTGCAAATGACATGGATTTCCTGTTTCAATGTAGAGTTGTACCAACTACTTACCCTAATACCCATTTTGACTGAAGTCAGACATAATGTTACACTAATATACCCAGTATTCCCTAATCGCCCTTAACCATCCGTCATCAATTACTGGCACAAGTTTAATTTAAGTGAGTTATTACTTTGATTTGGCTTTGTGAGAATAAAAAAAAACAACATAATTAAAGACTTAAAAGTTTAGTAGTAAAAACTGCTGGTTGGCAATAGAAAGCTTAGTAACTAAAGTTAAACCCAATATTAAACTTGTCAGTAAAATGAAATTATACCATGCTCAAGTCAACCATCGGTATTGTGCTAAAATGTTAAATAAGACTTTTCAAATTTTTAACTCATATTAAGTGTACTTTAACCTGATAACTATCTTACTTATGTTTGAATGGAACATATGTAATCTAAGGCTTTAAATATAAAACTGTATCTCTTATATAAAGGGTTTCTTTATTTCAGTATTATAACAGGAACTATGGACACATTGACTTTTTAAAAAACTTCATAATAAACACATGCAGCTTTCACTTGAACACCTCTGAACCTCTCCAGGTTGCTCCAGTGGAGACTCCAAGCTTTGGCTGCAGCAGCATACTGTGCCGGTGTCTGAACTGGAATCAGATTTCCCTGGCAGGATCAGGGCTTTGGGGCAGAGGGAGGTTACTGAGGGTAGACGTGGAGGCCCTCATGCCTGCACTGTGTTAGAGGCACCTGTTGCAAATGCATTCCCTTTTGTAACTCAATCACATGTCAGACAAGGGAAAGAAAACTGTTATTACAGAGTACTGCTTCATTTGAATCATGCAATTTTCAATCAAGACAAAAGAAAACCCAGCTGGCTCATAAGTCAGTGAGGCTGTCTGCTCTGCCATGCTCGCTGCTGGAACAGATTCATGTGAAGCAAACCTCTGAAAGCATCAGGAGCATGCAGACATATTAGATGCTTTAAATTTGGTACAGCGTAAGTTACATACCGATGATCCAGTGACCCTGGGAGAGGGTCTTGACTCGGTCACTGTTACAGCGAGTTAGCTAATGAACCTGTGTGAATATCTTTAAATCAACAGGACACTAGGATATCATCAAGGCAGAGGTTGGATTTTCACGCTGAAATATTTTTTTTGTATTTGTGTTAAAAAAATGCGTACCAAAGCAACCAGTTTGTGGATTTCAGTTTTTTGTATATTTGAATGATATGTTTATATGACGTCATGCATTTTTTCAAACAATTGTTCACTTTGTTCACCAAAGACGACAGTGAACACTTCTGGAATAAGAAATGCCACTAATAAATTCAAAACTTGACAATCTGTTTTATTCAAGTATTATATATCAATGCTGTTATTTTATTCTATTTATGTACCAACATTTACTCTTGCAGTCATTGAGTATCATCATGCATTTGTCAATGGATAATTTTGGATCAATGGCAGACATCTGAAGCTACCAACAGTGACTCTTCATTAATAAATTAGACTGCCCATCTGTTTAAACACTGGTCGGTTGAAATGCCCCTGAACTTTGTAGTTTTACACTTCAATGCCAATAAAATCAGTTTGCAAACTGCACACTTAATTCATTTCAGGTATGGAGGACATATTTAATTTCAAAAGGAACGAAGAGAAGTTCTTCTTAAACATGTATTAAGAATGAAAAAACTCATAGCAGCACATATCATGCCAATGTGACCGGTAAAGGCAACCCAACAAGAGTAGGCCAATGCAAAAATGGTATTTACAGCTCCATGATGGACTGTAAGAGGTTCCTACATGGGAAACTGTGATTATCAGGCAGAGCGGATGTTTTTTCTTTTAAGTGACTTTTGTTGTGCATTTGATTATTTCAAGGTTTCAACAATAGACACAGAAATGTCAAGACAACAGCTGTTAAAAATAGGACTTGTTGCAATATGCATGTCCTCTTATAATGGCAATGTGCTACAGTAGAACAATGACTATATGATACATGCTGCCTGAAACAACCTGTGGCTTTTCACGTTTTTAAACATTCACAGGCAATACGTCTTATTCATTGATTTTTATTGAAACAACAGATTATTTAAAGTGCTATTTTAAAGCTACAAAACAAACAAACAAAACAACAACAAAAAACCCCAAGCAAACATGGACCTTACTTTAATTGAGAAATCAAAGTTCTGGCATTTGAACTTTTCATTGTGCAGTTGTGTCTGAGCCCTGCTCCACTAATGCATGCTGCATGTGTGAAAGCGTGTAAGGGAAGACTTCTTCAAAGAGTAAGAGGTAACTGAGTACGAGGATCTAAAACAGGGCACAGCTGTTCACACAGGCCTGTCCCCTGGCCTTCCCCTCTCCCTGTGAAGGCCCAGTCCCATGCACCCCTGGAGACCCCTGGGTAATACTGCAGTGGTCACACCAGCTCAACTCTGACTGCATTTCAGACAAAGTGGGCACGTGACTCATATTATACACGGCAGAAAGACAGATTATACAAGTGATGCATCTGATGCAAGACAAATTTGTCAACTGAAGCATGCTCACAATGACTCCATATGTCACTGATAATTCAGGTGATGCTTAAGAAGCTTTATAACAACCACACAGAGTATCTCCTTGATGTGGTTGGAGAGTTGTTTCAAATATGGGCCTGATTCATTTGCAGTTTTACTTGAAGGTGAGCTCAGCTCAGTGGTTTCTTAATTGATGAAAGGTGTTAATGTATGCTTTGGAGAATACACCAGTGTTAGACTGCCTGACAACATTAGGTGGATCTTACTGCAACACAGTTTACCTGAAATGGGAAAAATCGCAATAATAATGTGACATAATCAAATATGGTGCTCAAAACCAGTTTAGCACAGGAAACTGTCAACTGAATATTTAAATATCTTTCATGTTATTTCAAATGTCAGTAGCAAGGCATGTATGACACTGTGTCAGAATAAATGGACAGTAAAACTACAGATTCTAATTAAAATAATGTGTTTATGTTTTTTTATGCACGTGAGTGTGATCTATAATTTGTATGTATTGATTTTAAGTCATCATTGAAATAAATAGTAAATCTTCCTTCAGAAAGAAGGTCACAAGTAGAAAATATTTATGGATGTAAATCATTACAGAAAAATGAAAAAAAAAGGGTGAATCCTGACAAACAGCAGTTAGGGATCATGGCCGTGATTGCAACACCATCATAATTTACAAGAATTGAAGACAGTTAGGAAAGGTACAGTGAAAAAATAGCTATCTTGCTTCATATTGTACATAGAAACCAGAAAAACTGGTGGGTTATGAGCTTATACATACGTAATTCTTTTGCCTATTTGTTACAGAACAAGGCTGCATTTTTAAAACACACAAAGATTTTGTTCCCCTTTCCTCATATAATTATCCAAGTTATACAACCATTTCTTTGCACAAAAATCAGGTAAACAGTTCCAAACATCACAAAGCTTACCTAGAGTCTGTTTTTTTTAATTCAGCAATGCCTTGAAAAGTGCTTTTGTTTCATGAAACTGGAGGGAGAAAAAACAAAACAGCCGAGGGCAAAGAAGTATAGTTAAATCTTTAATTTGAGGCAATTTGATTCATTTAGCTGTAGTGGAGACAAGGAGTCCGGGGAGACAGTGCCGGAGGTTTTGTTTTTGTCATCTTCTTTTTGTATCAGTCTCAGTAATTCTTGTCCCCAGGGTCCGGCTGTCAGTAGCAAGGCTCCATGAACACATTCCTTCTGATCCAGGCCATTATCGGCCCATTCAGCAGCACTGGAGCCTGCTTACGTGGGCCTCTCTCCGGGTTGACCTTCCGGGCCCTCGCATGGGCCTGACTCAACAGTCAAACTAATCCACACCTCAAAGGCTACAAACCCAAACTTAAAGTCTGGGAAAAGAGTACAACCATAAAACATGATCGGCGCACAACTCCGTCATCCCTGCCCACACACAAACACACACATACACATGCACTATCAAAAATAAAATAAATAAACAAAGGCTTCAGCTGTTTACAGCCAGGAAGTTGCGAGTTGGGAGTATCTTCTTTTTGGCGTGGTCTTAATAGTCATGGAACAGACATAAAATAATATGTATGGTGTGGATAGTTACCTCATTTAAAGGAAACCAAAAGGAAAAATCCAGCAGATCTTTAAAACACGCAGGAGACAAACATGAAGAATATTTTTGACAGTGAGATCTTTCATTTTTATTACTCTTTTCTAATGATTTCTGCGCAGAAAGACCACATTTTACACACCAGATTAAATCTTCTAGTGAGATTTTCTTTTAAATGCCAGATTCCTCACGGTTGGTAATAAAAAGCTTCTTTCAGAGCAAAGGTAACAAGCCCTTTGGTGTTGAAGCTGTAGCCTTTCATGGCTCAACACACCCCCTCTCTTCTTCCCCTTCTCTGTTTGATTGCACTTTTTTAAACATCAACATGCAACATAATTATTGACTGTCATATCCACATGGTACCACAGGTTTTCTTGTGTGGGCGCCATCTTGCCCCAGGGCCCCAAGCAATCCACAGGGGACTTTCCTGTTGCAAACTGCCTCCATCAAGCCCACACTTAACAGCACACTCATTGAAATGTATTAAAGCATAACTGATGCCATGTATCTAAAAAAAAAAAAGAAAAAAAAAAAGATGCCATGTATTTTTAATATGTTTCTATAGTTTGCCTACAGTATAAGTTGACTGCAATTACAAAATTAAACTACTACAGACGCATAGTTATCTGCATATTTGCACTCGGCTAATTTGAAACATTTAAATGTTTCTTCATAAATTTTGCACCAGACTGCCCGTGGCCATCCATACGAGCAGCGTAAAAATGAAAACACTGTTCCACAGGATGAGGATTCGAGCCAAAAACTACTGGCAGTAAGTGGATTTTCACACTTCAGGAAGAAATCATAAACTCACACTAGCATAGCATTCACATGCAAATGGTCTCTGTCCACCTTACTTATAATTCAGTATTCCATGTTTAAACATGAAAAAAGTAAGCGCACTGCTTCTAGAACAACAAACTCCAGTCCTGCTAAATGCACTGTTTAATGGTTTGAGTTTATATTCTCTTTAAGGTTTTCTTTTATCTCTTTTCAGTGCTGCACACCAACAGTAGGAGTTTACAGCATGAAGTCGGGAGGGGGTGAGATGGGAAACACTACAGAGAGCACAGGCAGTTAGTGCGAACCACTGTACTTTTTAATGTTTCCCGAATGCTGGTAAATCTAACCCTTCTAAAATCCATGATAAAACATTATGCCAAGTATGACATCACCCGGCTACAGACACATTTTATTATTTTTAACCAGAAAAGGGCTGGGCAGGCCACAAAGTCCAGTTTAAACTTCAGCTGCCACACTGAACGGCAGAGACTAGTTTAGTGAGTTGAGTCATTTACTTCAGATCTATGTGGAAAACTCAGAGAACCCCAGATGTGGGAGGGAACAGCTGCCGTTTTTTCGCAATGTAGTTTGTTGATTACTGTCATTAATTTAATCAAAGAATGTAACAAAACCATTATATCATATCTGTGTTTTGCTCAAACCATCCATCCATTTTCCTTATCCAGCTTGGGGTCGCTGGGGTGTTTGAGCCGATCACATCAATCTGGGCGAGAGGCGGGGTACACCCTGCAAGGGACGCCACTCTATCATAAGGCTAACGCAGAAAGATAATTCATTCAGTCCACGATGACACACACACACACACAAACAAGATCTGGAAAGCTCAAAAAATGTTTTCCGTTCACACCTAATAATTGAGTTTAATTTGTTTTTTAAATATACTGATCGATTAATTGAGTTTCATAAATGCAAATGTCCGCATATTTCAAATACATTCAGTCCAGGTCTTTACAGAATTATAAAGAACTATTCCCTGAATCTGAAACGTACTGCAAGTTCTTCTGTGGTAGTTCACAGACTGTGAGGAAAGTTGTTTGAATCCCAAAGGCCCCTGTTCATCTTTGAACTTGACAAATGAATGACATTTTCTTCTAGATTGTGCACTTTACATAGTATTTCCTGTTCTGTCAGGACCATGGATAATAGTGTTATTATTGTGTTCCCCCTCCATTTCCCTGTTCAAGGATGCTCATTAGAAGACCAACCCGCTAATCTCGTGCCGGGGTCCTGATAACTGCCTCGCATGGCGTCACTCTAGTAAATTGCCGTGACTCCCTGTTAAAAGCCGGCAGTTGATAGCAGTATCAGGAGACAGGCTGCTTTGGGGAGACAAAGTGTCCGGCTCCAAATGACCTCCCAAAATAGACAAGTGCCTCAAGACCATGGGCCATGGGCATCTCCAGCTGAAGCAAAGGAGCTCAGACAGGGCCAGTTCAGGAAGAACATGTCATCAGAGCCATTGCTGTTAATGGCATGCAGATATTCAGCGGAGGCGGCAGACACTGCCTGACCCCTACCCTCTGAGTAGAGCCTTGTCACACCACAGACAGGTCAGACACGGAGCCGCCTGTACAGAGTGGGAGCCACTCACTACCACAGAGCTGATAATGATTATAACCATTTCACTATCATGAAACAGTGTAAGGCCTGCTCTGTCTCTCCGAGGGTGGTCGGAGGACTAGCATACCATGTAGACTTAATTGGAAAACCTTGGCCTTATATCTTCACAGTTCCAAAGGCATTAGGTTATCCACATGGAACTGAAGTTTGGTGGGCTTGTTAAAGAAAAACAGGCAATATTAAAGAGACAAAGTTTTTTTTAGGAAGCTTGTATTGTCTCTCTTTACCCAGAGATAGTTTGATTTAAGGCCTGCTGGTACAGCGGTCAACTCTGTGACCCTGTCTTTTCCTGCTGGTGCACAGAGGGCACTCTTTCTGCTCAATCCATCCGTTACTCCGACTCACAGTCTCCCTGTAAAATCACATTCAGGATTTACTTGTTTGGACGGAAAGCTCCGGTTTTACGCAGAAAGGCCACCGATTGTGTCCTGACCTCATCAAGATTGAACCAATATTTTATTCAGAACATGGAAACATATTAAATGCACACAAATATGTATGTTCATGTTGAAATAGATCTCAGCAACATATGTGCAACATATTTAATAGTAAAGTGGTAAAAAGATACCGCTGGCAACAGTCCGGTAACATGACTGGGTATAAAAAGAGCATCTTGGAGACAGAGTTTATCAAAAGTTAAGATTGACAGACATTCATGAATGTGCAAAAAAAAAACCTACGTCTACAAATTATTAAGATATAATTGCAAAGACTTTGAATCTCTCATCTACAGTATTTTATTAAAAGATTCAGAGAATCTAGAGAAATCTCTGTGCGCAAGTGACAAGGCTGAACATCAGTACTGGATGTGCTTGATCATTTGGCCTTTAGAGAGCACTGCATTAAAAACAGACATGATGCTGTCATTTCAAATGGAATGAGACAAAGTGGAAAACTGTTCTGTGTTCAGATGATTACAAATTTAAAATTATCTTTGGAAAACATGGAGGGTGCCCCCTCTGAACTACAGATCCAACTTGTTATCAGCACTGAGTTCAAAAGCCTGCATCTTTGGTCGTATGGGGGTGCATTAGTGCCATAAAATTGGCAGCTTACAAATCTGGAAAGACACTATCAATGCTGAAAAGTATATACAGGTTTTAGTGCAGCATATGCTCCCAGTCAGATGACGACTTTTTGACCGGAGGCTTTGCATATTTCAGCAAGACAATACTAAATTGCATACAGCACCCATTGCTAATATTTTCTATTAAAATTATGCATTTTTTCATTTTAATATTAGACATGTTTTGTGTGATCTACTTAAACTATGGGTTTCTGGGAAAATCATTACATAGTGTTGTAATACTTTTGGGACTGGGATTGTAAAAGTAAAGTGCCTCTGTTGTATCTTTGTTGAACCTGTGCAGGTGTCAGAGTAAAGCAGGGAGAGAGGAGGTCAGTGAACATTTTTTGACTCCTTTAAGCCTGAGGAGAAGTACAATGAATAGCAACAAAAATGTAAAAATCCTGACTTACCGAGAGCTCAGCTACACATTACAGATAAGTTATATTTAATGTTCCATAACAAATGAGTAACTCTGTAGATTTACTAAGATTATACTGAGGACTTATTCCAACATATTAAATCCAGCAACATAACATATGGAATTCATTCTTTCAGCTGTGGTCCTCTGATGAAAGAGAAAAGATTTATACCTAAACTCTGTCTCATTTGATGAAATGTACACAACAGAGGAAGTTAGCCTGGATTTTTGAGTTCAAAATCATTCTTCAAGATTACAAAGAAAGATGCCATCTGTACAGCTTGATCAGAAACTTGGTCTTTGCTAGAGATGGCACGATACCACTTTTTTATGTCCGATACCGATACCGATACCGATATCATAAATTTGGATATCTGCCGATACCGATATGAATCCGATATGGTGTTTTTTAATCAAAAAAACTGTTTTTTAAATATCTTGCTGCATTTTGTATAAGTTCATACTCAAGTTTAAAACAACAACTACACTAAAGCTATTCTGTTATACCTGTATGCAAAAAAAAAAATATTTCATAGTTCAGCAATACTGATCAATCTAATAAACTTAAACCTACACCATCCTCCCTATTCTGGTATTTTAAAGAGTACTTAGCATAAATATTAAGCAACCTAACTAATAGGGTTCCAACTCCCAGCAACAACAAAAATAAATAAATAAAAAATAGGGAACCACCCCTCACGCTCCACCTCATGATGCTTAATCGACGTAATCAACCTTAATTTGATGCAGTGTGAAAAAAAAATGCACAGAAATCAATTATTTTTCAAGAAATATTAAATAGATTCAACATCTTTCTTCAACAAAATTCCAGACTGCACAGATGGTACCTTCCCAAAGGAAAAAGTACTATAGCTTACTAGGGTATATATATATTAGACTTAATAGTTACTATATCAGAATCAGAATCAGAATACTTTATTGATCCCTGGGGGAAATTATTTTTTGTTACAGTGCTCCATTTTAAACCAACATTAAGACAAGACAGACAATACACTAACTAAGAATAGTACAATATATACATATATATACATACATACATACATAAGTCACTCATAAATAAATAGTTGGAAAAGAAACATGTGTAGTTGTAGCAGCAAACAGTGTGTTAAGTGGATGCGTTGTACAGGGAGATGGCCACAGGCAGGAATGATTTCCTGTGTCGTTCAGTGGTGCTTTTCGGTAATCTCAGTCTCTCACTGAACGTGCTCCTGTGACTGACCAACATGTCATGGAGTGGGTGGGAGGTGTTATCCAACATTGTCTTTATCTTGGACAGCATCCGCCTCTCCGACACCACCTTGAGGGAGTCCAGCTCCATCCCCACAACATTGCTGGCCTTACGGATTAGTTTATTAAGTCTGTATACAGTAATTGACTTCTATTCATTTTACATCAAATTAAAACTTTGGGTGTCAGATAATTATTTATTAAAAGCTAGACATTTTAAATGAGAATAAGAAAGAAAAGTATGTCTTTGTGCCCCCTTTTCCCTGTTATTGCCCTATCGGCCCCCCTGGCTAAACTTTGCTAGATCCGCCCCTGCACAGTTACCAGCGTCAGCTACGTAGAAAAAGATCCTGGAGTAGAAAGTAATATTAAATACATTCTAACAACAGCTGATCAAGCTTAAACGTGCTGCTGTTGTTCAGCCGCTGGTTTCCTCTTTCTGGTGCAAAGTGGGCCAAAAGCAAACTAGAGACACGGACTCGCGACAGAAAAGCCGATCAGCTGATCGTTAAGCAGTTTCATGATTGAAGTAGCAGCAGGAGAGGCAGTCGCTTGTTAAGCTTAACGCAGGAATGCTTTACAAACATTCAGAGATGGACTTACACACTTGCTTTACTTCTCTCGGGATAACTTTGTCGGAGATGAAATGCCGGGTTGCTAGCGAAGCTCCAAATGCTATCCAGACCACCGACAGGTCCCGCATGCCACAGCCGCTCTATCACGTGATGCATACTGCTCCGACGTGCTAACGTTCTGAGGTGAGTTACAGCGTGTTGCAAGTTTTGTGAGGTGCTTTCGTGATATTTAATAGATCGGATTACATTTTTTATTTTTCTCCGATATCCGATCCAGTAATTTAGGTCAGTATCGGACCGATACCGATACGTAATATCGGATCGGTCCATCTCTAGTCTTTGCACCTGTCGCTGACAGTCAGGTAACATCATACATGCACAAATCCTGTGGTAAATAAGGCTAAAATTCTTGTAAGTGATGATGCACTGCGCAGATTTTGATCACATTTTCAAACGAGTGCAATGAAATGCATGTAATTATGCAACAAGGATAGTTTGTTTGGTAATAGCACACCACTGGAATCTGGACTTAATGGGTTCAGTGAGTGACACCTGAGTTCCAGCACGCTTGCTCTTAAGTGGTTACTTGGAAGAAAGGCAAATTCCTTTTTGTTACCCTGACTGAACCATGACAATTGATTTTTAAGAGTATGAGGAATCTGCTCAGCATATGATGCAGTCTGTAAGTCAAATAAGTTGTTGTGATCAAATATTTGAGATTATCCATCTTAAGAAATTTAGATCTGCAGATCTGAGGGTGACTCTGTAGTTTGTGCTGATCAGTGGCACGGATCTACAGGGAGTGCAGAATTATTAGGCAAGTTGTATTTTTGAGGAATAATTTTATTATTGAACAACAACCATGTTCTCAATGAACCCAAAAAACTCATTAATATCAAAGCTGAATGTTTTTGGAAGTAGTTTTTAGTTTGTTTTTAGTTTTAGCTATTTTAGGGGGATATCTGTGTGTGCAGGTGACTATTACTGTGCATAATTATTAGGCAACTTAACAAAAAACAAATATATACCCATTTCAATCATTTATTTTTTACCAGTGAAACCAATATAACATCTCCACATTCACAAATATACATTTCTGACATTCAAAAACAAAACAAAAACAAATCAGTGACCAATATAGCCACCTTTCTTTGCAAGGACACTCAAAAGCCTGCCATCCATGGATTCTGTCAGTGTTTTGATCTGTTCACCATCAACATTGCGTGCAGCAGCAACCACAGCCTCCAAGACACTGTTCAGAGAGGTGTACTGTTTTCCCTCCTTGTAAATCTCACATTTGATGATGGACCACAGGTTCTCAATGGGGTTCAGATCAGGTGAACAAGGTGGCCATGTCATTAGTTTTTCTTCTTTTATACCCTTTCTTGCCAGCCACGCTGTGGAGTACTTGGACGCGTGTGATGGAGAATTGTCCTGCATGAAAATCATGTTTTTCTTGAAGGATGCAGACTTCTTCCTGTACCACTGCTTGAAGAAGGTGTCTTCCAGAAACTGGCAGTAGGACTGGGAGTTGAGCTTGACTCCATCCTCAACCCGAAAAGGCCCCACAAGCTCATCTTTGATGATACCAGCCCAAACCAGTACTCCACCTCCACCTTGCTGGCGTCTGAGTCGGACTGGAGCTCTCTGCCCTTTACCAATCCAGCCACGGGCCCATCCATCTGGCCCATCAAGACTCACTCTCATTTCATCAGTCCATAAAACCTTAGAAAAACCAGTCTTGAGATATTTCTTGGCCCAGTCTTGACGTTTCAGCTTGTGTGTCTAGTTCAGTGGTGGTCGTCTTTCAGCCTTTCTTACCTTGGCCATGTCTCTGAGTATTGCACACATTGCGCTTTTGGGCACTCCAGTGATGTTGCAGCTCTGAAATATGGCCAAACTGGTGGCAAGTGGCATCTTGGCAGCTGCACGCTTGACTTTTCTCAGTTCATGGGCAGTTATTTTGCGCCTTGGTTTTTCCACACGCTTCTTGCGACCCTGTTGACTATTTTGAATGAAACGCTTGATTGTTCGATGATCACGCGTCAGAAGCTTTGCAATTTTGAGACTGCTGCATCCCTCTGCAAGATATCTCACTATTTTTGACTTTTCTGAGCCTGTCAAGTCCTTCTTTTGACCCATTTTGCCAAAGGAAAGGACGTTGCCTAATAATTATGCACACCTGATATAGGGTGTTGATGTCATTAGACCACACCCCTTCTCATTACAGAGTTGCACATCACCTAATATGCTTAATTGGTAGTAGGCTTTCAAGCCTATACAGCTTGGAGTAAGACAACATGCATGAAGAGGATGATGTGGACAAAATACTCATTTGCCTAATAATTCTGCACTCCCTGTATAAGGAGATGGCTACAATGTGCAAATGAGAATAATAAATGTCAGGTGGGTTTTTAAAGGTGTCCTAGTAGGTGTAATGCTCAACAACTTGCACAACATCAAAGATGTTTCTGTTGTTCGAGCAACAGCAAATCGGTCTCGATCAGATAGTTGTCATTATAGTCTTGTCATCACTAGTGCTTAGGGAGATGAATCTCCATGTGTCCATTCAAACAGGCTCCCCTGACGCTGCCAACGAATTAAAATCAATTGGTTTGTCTCTTGTCTTTATAGCCCACGGCAGCCTGTGAAAAATGGATCCTCTTAAGAGGTAACACAGTATCCATGTGGGGCAAAAGTCCAGGGCATGACTAATGGAGCTCCAGTCTATATGCTAATGCTACATAACACAACACTAATACTGGCTGCATTAAGTTAGCCATGATACCAGGATGATATCATGTTTGCTGAAAGGAGAGCCAGTCGATGAAAAATGGATGATAGCACAAAATACCATCCTCATAATGCTCCACATCGCAGACATAGCCGTGTGGTGGGGGGAAGGAGCAGTGGTCATTAGGACTCTTAAAGGGTAACGGCTCCTAACTCTGATTTACTTGATCTCCTATCTTGGAGGAAACCATGGATCGCCTGCCAGTCTGGCGCTCACAGGCTCCCCGTGTGACCTCAGCTAGTGAGCCAGCTCACAATAGGTGGCCCACTGTGGCCCATGTCCCTGGTGCTTCAGTAGATTTGGGCCTAGACATGGGAAGGAAATCCTGGTAGAGAGTATGGCCGGAAATAGGGTGGTCGTTTCAGTTTGCAGGTCTATCCTTAGAGGTCAAACAGAGCCTTTTCCCTCCATGGGCCTCCACCCCCTGCACCCCCCACACACCCCCAAAGAAATTCCTTTCTCTAAACTTTTCCTCCACAATGATCCATCAAATCCATCAACATCTCTATGTGTGGCCTTTTACTTAGTTATTGAGTTATCACGGAGCTAGGATATGCATGATAGCCAGTGTTTTTGCAAAAAACTGAGACAAACAGGAAGAAAAACTGTTGTTTGAACTCTCCCAAGATGAATATTCCCTGAGAGGATGTCCTTTGAGAGAAGCATGAAAATAAATTTGCTATGGTGAAAATATATGTTTCCAGTAACAGTCGGGCAAAGGAATATTTTGTGGAAAGCCAAGGATCGGAAGCCAAGCTGGTGTAACTAGAGCAAGGCGAAAAGGCCAGGGCAAAAAATTAGGCATGGTGCATTATCATCAGGATATACATGCAAGGCAGGACACGCAGTGTAAGACACTTTTCAGCAAGGAGAAGCAACAAACTTCTCCTTGCAATGTTCTCCTTGAGGCCAATGCTGGAGCCACAAACCAAGGGATTTCCCAATGTGTCACCCACTCTAGGGGTATTAGTATTTGTGTTACAGTGTCTCTCTGTCCTATAAACAATGTGTCTCTTGTGACAGTGAATCAGACACGGCCTGTCGGCTAGCCTCTCCGGCATCAGGCCTGCTTGCCAGAGATTGGTCGGGGGACTGCTGCAGAGCCATGCCATTTGTCATGCTGTATATTTACAGGCTGTGTCAGCACAGGGCGGGTGGAGCGAGACGTCTCCACTCAGTGCCTGACTCCACGGACGCCAGGCTCAGAACCTCCCCTCATTCATCTGTTTACTTTCTAAATAGGCCTCTGTTTGGACTTACATCAGGGGGAGAGAATATCTAAGAAAACGAGGAAGGAAATCTGTGGAAAACAAAGGAAAGGGAAAGAAACTCTCTGTGATAGAGACTGCCCCTCACTGTTCCTGATTACGGCAGAGTTGCAGAGTGCTTGGCGCCATCAGAATCAGCCATCCAGGCAGCCGGGTAGGCCAGACAAGGGAGAGGAAGACTGGTAGTGACGCTTGAAAATACCAAGCAGAGGACTGTTAGGCACCTCTTTCAGTGTTTATGTATTTTAGATGGCTGTTTTTGATTTTGTAAAGCAGGAGATGAAAAATAGACACTTCCCACACTTACTAAACCAGTTTGTGCACAATTTGTGCAATATCATTTTTTGTGTAATGCATGGATTTAAAATATATTTTCTTAATGTATACAATGTTTTAGTTTAAAGAGTCACACCAAGCAAGAGGTTGCTCCACATACCAGTGTTTTTCCAGGATATGAACATGTTTTGTGGCTCCACCAAAGAGACTTTTGCCTTCCTGTCAAATATCCAGGATTATAATAAGAACATCTTTAACCACTTTTATTAAGTAGTATTTTTTTTTTTACCAGCTTAAGTCTAAATTACAGTTTTAATTGTCAAGTTTATTATTTATTTATCCAGCTTACACTTCTGTTAGGTAAGGTAACATTGCCAACTGCAAACATTAATTGTATCAATACAATTTTCAGTTTGTGAAACTAACACGTGTAGCATGCCAGCCTGGTTTATACCCAAGGTGCACATTCACTAATGGACACTATATAACTCATACATGTATACAGCCAGAACTGTCAGCTGCATCCTGCATACTTTTCAGATCTCCTCTTAGAGGATGCAGTAAGTGTCAACTAAACAATTTTTATTATTTAAGTCCAGAGATCATTCACAATTTTCTCAGACTGGTTTTAATTTATAGGTCACTGATAGCTACATAATTTGCACAAGACTTCAGGTTTAGCACAACACTCAAAACCTGAGAGGAGCTGTAATGTGAGATGTAAAGTGGCCTAAAACACATAAAATCCTTTATTCCAGTCATGTATTTGTGTATGTGCGTGTGCATGTTTCTGTTCGCATTCACTTTCGTTTTTCTACTCTGCTGTGTCCTGTAAACCCCTAAAATTATGCAATTTGTCTGAGAATTGTCTGTATTGAAAGTAACTAATTACAGCACTAACAATGAAACATGGCAGCTAATACTACATTGAAAGAGAAGAACCACAAAACCAAGACCGTATCACAAACCATCTTGGTTTTGTGTTGATGCACCAAACCAAAGAAGCATATATTAAGCTTTACCATAGCTGTTTATAAGGTATGCATTTAAAAGAGGCAAAAAATAAGAAGGGATCAATTAACAAATCAGATTCTGAACAGGTCTGTTTAAAGGTGAGTGCTAATATTACAAAGTAAACTTGGCTACTTGGAGTTGCTGCTCCCTTACTCACAAGAGGTCACCACAGCGGGTAGCTCCACATGTTTGATTTGGCAGATTTTTCACTCTGGATGCCTTTCCTGACACAACCCCCCAAAAGTGATTTGTGTAAATATTATGGACTAAACTATCCATTATAATTGCCTTTTATTATATATGCTGGGGAGATTTTTCATGATGAATCGAGACCAACTTTATGTGTTTTAGTCAGGTGTGTAAAACAGGTTTACAGTGTAACAGAAAACTGTAATTAACATTTATTACCATTTCCAAAAATAACAGAGTCAAACTGAAGATGTTTAACCCCTCGAATGTGATACACCACAGACCGTTCTTAAGGAGTCAAAATAAGTAAACAGCAGGTTCATGACTAAAATTATAAAAAAGCCTTTAAGAAATTGATTGGTTGTTTAAAAACAAATGGATTATTTTAATTATTAATGCTGAGTCTCTGTGTACTGATATTGGATTATAGGTTTTAGAAATGGCGTGGACAGATGGATCTCTGATTTTCTTATCTCTGCACATGCTTGTGTAAAAATCATAACTGGTATTGAGGGCCTTTATTCTCACAATATTTCACAAATATATGTCCGAAGAGTCAGAACAGAACTAGTAAAAAGATTTTAAATATGCCGTCCCTTGTTCCTGGATTTATAGAAATAGTTACCATAGAAGAGTTTATGTCAGTTTTAACGGGTTGAGAAAATAATTTCTTAGTCAGTGGAATTGCTGATGTTGTACTGAAATCCATTTGCACCTGTACAATAAACCCATAATCTGGAGGTTTTACTGTATGTCGGTTGCATTTGTGTCATTGTTACAACTTCACTTCAAGCACCTTCAGAAAAAAGCAGGAAATTGCATGTAACTTGTTTTCTAAGACTTCTTTTTTCCACTGTGGAGTCTTATGCAACGGAGCAGGCATCTCTAAAGCAGAACACACACTTTTTTTTGGTTCAAATTTTAACATGTAATTTAATCACAGACATTTTAGGATTAAGCACAATTAGGACATTCTTTAAAAGCCCCGAACAGGCTATTATTTCGTGATAAGCACAAAATATTAGCTCACATCCAAACCAGCTATGCTTCTGTCTCTTATGTCGCCAGAGCAGCTCTATCTAATCTCCACTGAAAAGAACAAGAACACCAAAAAACAACAGGACTGGCTGGGGCTGAGGCAAGAGTGAAGAGAAAATCAGCAGTAAAGATTTGAAACAGGAAGAGTGTGGCGTCAGTACAGGCGGGAGATAAGAGCACTGCGCTCCATACACAAACACAGGGTTTCTGTGGCTGAGTGACTCCCGGCTCTCCGGGCGCCCTCACAGTAGCTGTCCTCTTCCCCCTGGCTGGCTCCGGACTAGAGCCCGTCACCAGCCCTGCATAGAACAGATCCAGGGGCCTGATACATCCTCAGTGACTCCAGGGGGTTTTAAGGGGATTTGTGACTTACGGGCCCTTCAAACAGGCAACCCTAGCAAAAACAAAAACAAAAAAACCGAGGAGACTCAGATTCCATGCTGGATTTCAGAAAGCCCCCTTGATTTTCTATGTCTTTCATTATGTTCTCCTACTGTGTCAAGCTGATGGAGGATTTCTTTTTTTTTTAATGCTTACAAGTCCAGGTTGTTCTGTGAAACTTCTCCTTTCTTCATGAAGGAGTCCAAACTCAAACAAGTCAATTCCGGCTTGGTTTGCTGTTCAAACCATAAAAAAAATAATGAAATCATCTTAATAGCAGCGACAGGAATACAGTTTAACACTGCTGTCATAAACGACTGCTGTATTTACATACAGAAGCAGGATCACGTATTCCTTTCCTTCACCACAAAACCACTATCTGTTGCAAGCATGCTTCAAATCCTATTATCGGAAAATCCTGAGTCAAATATCCTCCCCTGTGAATCTCGCAGGGCCATCATTCAGCGGGCTTGTGCGTGTTATGACAGAGAGGTAGAGAGAGAAAAGACAAACAGCAAGAGCAGCCGACGGAGCTTCTGCATGAGACAGAAAGTGCCAGGAGTGTAGCGCTAAAACCCGATCTTGTGCAACAGTATCGTTCTCAATTAACTGTGCTTGTGAAAAGCTCTTTGCTAATTTTCTCACAGTCAGGAGACAGGGGAGAGTCTCCAGTGCCTACAGAGCTACGCTCAAACTGGTAAAGGTTCCAGACTCGATATGACGAAGACTTTAGGAACAGGGTTAAAGGCTGGGAACACTAGCTGGGTTAATAAAAGTAGCCCGTGGGGCACTGTTTTTCCAGGCGCTCTCTGTGATGTTTGAATGTGAACTCAAACAAGCCTTCATTATGTGGCCACAGCCCTGGAGCCCCTGGTGCTGGGAGAGAGGCCCTGCCACTGACAGCCACGGACTGCTGGCAGATGCAGACTCCTTCCCTTCTGCTATGTCTCTTTTTCTCTTTTCACTCCCCCGCCTCTGATCCCTTTCTTCACACTGCTCTTAGCCTCTAATCCTGCACTCCCCCTCTCTTTCTTCTCCAGAGAAATCCTTCCACCTCAATCCTTTTACCTCTTCCCCTCGCCACCCCACTCGTTTTCCGCCTTCACCGCTGGTTCTCTGATTTTTTCCCTTTCCACCCTTTCCCCCCCAGTCATCCTCCATGCAGGAGAGCTTTTAACCAGATCCTTGTAGGACCTGGAAGCCTCTAATCCGCCATCTTTGTCTGTGGGTTTAGTTTGGCATGAATGTAATTTTTTTTACCATACAGTTACAGCTGCCAGACATGTGTGGGTATATGCCGCTGGAGGCACTTTGACATATCTGGTGGTCCACACAATGCTGACCATCGCTTGAACAACAGCAACTTATTTTTCATAACATACACTCAGCTATCACAGTTAACAACGGTACATCGCAATCACAGATTGACACGTATAAAAACAGGCATTATCGCTTAAACACAACATTATTATTGGCCTGGTGTGCTGCTGCAGATGTTGTTTCATGAGAGCTGCACAGGACCCGCCACCCTCTTTACTTCTGTTATTCAGTTTTCCAAGCATTAATGTCAGGCACAACACCCTTTAAAAGTGTCCCTTTTGCTCTATACTTAAAAATATGCCATGTGCAATTTTAAACGGAGAACATTCCAGCTTATTGATTAGGGGGGTGGATGAAAATACAGAAAGCAGAATGGTAGACTGAGAGGGGAAGAAAGAGAGAGATGCAGAGACAGAGGGGGAGAGGGAATAAAAGAGACTGTAATTAGAACCATCTTTTCTCCCAGTGATTGCAACCCAATGTTTCCCAAAGCAGCGGTAAAAATAAGCCCTCCTCCTCTCTTTAGCCCGATCCAGAGACACCCACTGTGTCACTCAGGCAACATCCACACAGAGATGATTGAGAGCACTGGCAATATTAAACTTCTGTGAAAAAAAACTTCAGAAAACCCCCCAAAACAGATATGAGTCGGCACAATTTGGAGAAGACAGCACAGCATGATGCTGGAGAAATACTAGCAGACTGGACTGATAAAGTGTGGAGTTCAGTTTAGGTGTATGGAGTATGTATACTTACATAAAAGACGTATCCAGCGTGACATAAAGCATTGGTTTGTGAAGTCCACTTTGAAGTCCAGTTGCCATCTTGATGCGTTGAAACCAGATATGGTTTAGCAAGGGATGAACATGACTGAGAAACCAAGAAACGCTGCATGTTTGTAGCATAATGACTAATACGTTATATGGTAGGCCTGTCCAAAAGCAATACCTGCTTTATTATGCCTTTTGAGTTTAGCAGGGACCATAATTTACAAAACAAACATCATGTTGTATCACTAAGACTTGAAACTAGCGACTGAGACCATCAATTCATCAATATTTACTCAGATCATGGAGCAATGAAGCCGAGGGGGTTTTCTGATTGACTTCCATACAGTTTGACTATGTTTTTCCAGCAGATAAGCCATCCTCTGCTGTCCAAGAGAAAAAATTCAGGTTTAAGACACTTCCACGTCCCTTTTCAAACCCTGAAACTACATCCATCTTCAACATGCAACCTATTGTTCATGAACAACATATATCCTCTCACATATTCAGTTACTGATGATTTTGAAAAGGGAAAAGAAAGTTTGCAAAGTAGGAAACAGCAACATTTAGTCTAATAATTTCACAATCTGCATGCTAAGAGGAGGATTTGGTATGTGCTGGTTCTTGGTAAGTTGGAAACAGTTTAGACACCCACTGTGGAGAACATAAAATGACAGCAACGATAACAACAACAAAGGGTTAAGCACTCTGATGCAATCATAAGTCTCTCGCTCAAAGTAAGTGGAGGAATTTGTAGCTTCCAAAAGATGAGCGCTAACCTTTATTTGCTGACGCTATTTGAGGTTTTGGGATTAAAAAGATACAATGTGGAGGTGGGTTTGTCGTTTTTGGCAGCTGTACTTTGCATGATTTTGCTGCTGCAGTAAAACTGGGTAATTAGTAATAATTGAAATCATGTAGACATGTACTTCTTGTAACCTAGCAACCCTTAAAAAACACAAATAGTAACAGTAACTAGTCATTTTGTGCAGACATTATGCATCATGGTCAGTGTGTATAATTGTCCAAGGACAAGGTGATTGTACCACATTAGCTTGGGCACCATGATTCCAGTAAACTACATAAAATTATTTATCTGACTGTCAGTAAGCTCATCCACTCTAGTATGGTCCTTCAAACTTCAAACTCAAAAACGCTGCTAGTAACTTCAAGGCATGGCCCTAATATTGAACAAATTTCTTGAAGACAAAATGATGCATTACCATAGAAACCGCTAATGTGAGTCATTTTTTAAATAAATGATCAAGTATTCATAAATAAAGCGCCCGGACTGTTTTGTCTGCTTTGTAAACACAAACTAAGTAACTTCCCCCTAACTAACTCTGCTCTGCTCTGTGTTTACTCATGGAGTCTGACATAGACATTCAAATCATTCAGACAAATTAGGCTCACTAGAAAAACAATTGCCAAAAACACGTGAAAAGACTGGGAACAAAGTAGTGCTGAACTGAGTTCGAGTGTCGTTATTCTTGTGTTCAGGTCTGAATTAGAGACTGGTGTGATATGTATACCATGACCTGGCTACTAACGCTATAAAACTGTAAAGCCACAAATACCACAGCCTAGAGTTTCCTCACCCAAATGTATCGTCTCTGGACCTGCAGAATGGCTGTGCCCTTATTTAAATTTTCTAAAAATTACAAGATGAAGAAGGGGTTTGTAAAGAGTGTCAAATTAATGAAAAATTAAGAATCACCATCAACAGTGATGATCAGTTGGTACAAAGGGTCCCAAAGTGTAAACAGTTTGACCATGTTTACATGCCTAAATGTACTGAGTTGCTGCTATGCAATTACCTGATTAGATATTATATTTATATAATATCTAATCAGGATATCAGAATATTTCTTCACTGTTGGGAAACCTAAGTTTTTATTTTACACTTTTTAGCTTTTTCATACATATGAACCACAATAACTAACTCATCTGATAAACACTACATATTGCTTTCTTTATTGTAGCAATACATTAAAGAAAAGACAGAAAGACCCACTAAACAGTACTGGACAAGACTTCTACTTCCTCCGTTGCACAGACATACAGCTACTTTAGATCTATGCTGACGCCTCCTGCAGTCAAGAAACTGATTGACATGGAAACACCAAACAGTCTCCAAGAATTTCAAATGTGTGTTTCAAGTGGTGTTGATAAGTCAGCATATTCTGCCACCAAGGATCCTGGGAGTATCAGGATCCAAGAACTCCCACTGTGTTGGGTCTCGCATTGAGTTTTTACTGTCTTGCTGATCTTTCCTGCGGTGAGCACTTGGGATAGGTCAGCCAAAAGACAGGGCTAAAGCCACTCTAGAGTCTGGGCAGTTTTAAGTCAACACCTCTGAACACTTTGTCCTGTTGAGGGGTCAGCCGTCCTAACTTCCCTATGGCTGCTGACCCCCGACATCACTACTATCTGTCAGTCTATCCTCAGTACAATCTTTAAAAACAATTAGGAAACAATGAGTAAATCCTTGCTCGGATAAAGAATTACTAAAGAATAGCTGATCCAGTCCATCTAATTAAAAGTACATAATACAAGAAAATGAGAAAGATTTGTCTAAATACTGAAGGACAAAAAATTGGGTTTTTTTTTCAACATCAGCTAGTCTAAATCTGATTTATTCTTTTTAAATTTGTTACTTTTCTAATTTTTTTCTCATCTCAGAGCCAGGATGTCTGACAGAGATTTCATTTTTTCATGACGAGTGGGTGATTTCCTTTTGTATACAGAGACACAGCCCAGTTATAAAGCAATGTCTGCACAGAGTCAGTGCTCCTCAGTCCACAGATAAGAGAGTGATGGTTTTGTTTGTGCATGTTTGTGCATTTGACAAGAGCGAGAGAGTGCTCACAGATTCAGCATATCTCAGCAGCTCTTTGAGCAGGCCCTGGACTCTAAAGTGTTGCCCATGGATAGACATAACTGACATAACCATTGAATCTTTATTATCATTATGCACTCACATAATGAAAGTTTTGCGCGGTAGTTCTCAGCTTAAAACCAGTATTTGAAAGACAGACAGGCAATAAATATATTAATAAATATACACAATAGGGGAATGAGATATATATATATATATAAGTATTTAGTCAGCCACCGATTGTGCAAGTTCCCCCACCTAAAATGATGACAGAGGTCAGTAATTTGCACCAGAGGTACACTTCAACTGTGAGAGACAGAATGTGAAAAAAAAAAAATCCATGAATCCACATGGTAGGATTTGTAAAGAATTTATTCGTAAATCAGGGTGGAAAATAAGTATTTGGTCAATAACAAAAATACAACTCAATACTTTGTAACATAACCTTTGTTGGCAATAACAGAGGTCAAACGTTTACTATAGGTCTTTACCAGGTTTGCACACACAGTAGCTGGTATTTTGGCCCATTCCTCCATGCAGATCTTCTCGAGAGCAGTGATGTTTTGGGGCTGTCGCCGAGCAACACGGACTTTCAACTCCCGCCACAGATTTTCTATGGGGTTGAGGTCTGGAGACTGGCTAGGCCACTCCAGGACTTTCAAATGCTTCTCCTTTGTTGCCCGGGCGGTGTGTTTTGGATCATTGTCATGTTGGAAGACCCAGCCTCGTTTCATCTTCAAAGTTCTCACTGATGGAAGGAGGTTTTGGCTCAAAATCTCACCATACATGGCCCCATTCATTCTGTCCTTAACACGGATCAGTCGTCCTGTCCCCTTGGCAGAAAAACAGCCCCATGCTTCACAGTAGGTATGGTGTTCTTGGGATGCAACTCAGTATTCTTCTTCCTCCAAACACGACGAGTTGAGTCTACACCAAAAAGTTCTACTTTGGCTTCATCTGACCACATGACATTCTCCCAATCCTCTGCTGTATCATCCATGTGCTCTCTGGCAAACTTCAGACGGGCCTGGACATGCACTGGCTTCAGCAGCGGAACACGTCTGGCACTGCGGGATTTGATTCCCTGCCGTTGTAGTGTGTTACTGATGGTGACCTTTGTTACTTTGGTCCCAGCTCTCTGCAGGTCATTCACCAGGTCCCCCCGTGTGGTTCTGGGATCTTTGCTCACCGTTCTCATGATCATTTTGACCCCACGGGATAAGATCTTGCGTGGAGCCCCAGATCGAGGGAGATTATCAGTGGTCTTGTATGTCTTCCATTTTCTGATGATTGCTCCCACAGTTGATTTTTTCACACCAAGCTGCTTGCCTATTGTAGATTCACTCTTCCCAGTCTGGTGCAGGTCTACAATACTTTTCCTGGTGTCCTTCGAAAGCTCTTTGGTCTTGGCCATGGCGGAGTTTGGAGTCTGACTGTTTGAGGCTGTGGACAGGTGTCTTCTATACAGATGATGAGTTCAAACAGGTGCCATTCATACAGGTAACGAGTGGGGGACAGAAAAGCTTCTTACAAAAGACGTTACAGGTCTGTGAGAGCCAGAGATTTTCCTTGTTTGAGGTGACCAAATACTTATTTTCCACCCTAATTTAAGAATAAATTCTTTACAAATCCTACCATGTGGATTCATGGATTTTTTTTTTCACATTCTGTCTCTCACAGTTGAAATGTGCCTCTGGTGCAAATTACTGACCTCTGTCATCATTTTAAGTGGGGGAACTTGCACAATCGGTGGCTGACTAAATACTTTTTTGCCCCACTGTATATATATATATTACGGAAGCAGTTGTGGGATTCATCGGGAAACTAGCGGATGATACCGTGGAGACAAAGACTATCACAACGTTTCCCAACCAGAAGCCGTGGGTGGATAAAACCATCCGCGACGCTCTGAGATCCCGCACCGCTGCCTACAACACGGGACTCACGACGGGGGACATGGACCCGTACAAAGCCGCGTCATATAACGTGCGGAGGGCGGTGAAAGAGGCGAAGCAGCGCTACGGGAGGAAACTAGAGTCACAACTCCAACAGAGTGACTCTAGGAGCCTGTGGCGGGGACTAAGGACAATAACGGACTATAAAGCACCAACAACTGGTATGACGAACGCGGCCGTGACTCTGGCAGATGAGCTGAACACTTTCTATGCTCGCTTCGAGGCTGCAGCTAAGGACTCCAACAATGCTAGTGCTAGCGGCGCTAACGGCTGCAGACAGGAAGATACTGCCAGCACCGGAAACGTGCTCGTCATCTCCGAGCATGAAGTAAGGAGAGCCTTCAAGAGAGTGAACACCAGGAAAGCAGCAGGACCAGACGGCATCCCAGGTCGTATCCTCAGAGACTGCGCATACCAGCTAGCTCCTGTGTTCACTGAGATATTCAACATCTCTTTATCTCAGTCGGTGATCCCCACATGCTTCAAAGAGTCCATCATTGTTCCTGTCCCGAAGAAACCCCACCCTGCTTCTCTCAATGACTATCGCCCTGTAGCCCTCACCTCAGTAGTGATGAAGTGCTTTGAACGCCTGGTCAGAGACTTCATCATTTCTTCACTACCAGACACACTGACCCAATACAGTTCGCTTACCGTCCAAATCATTCCACAGACGATGCCATCTCTCATCTCCTCCACACATCACTCACTCACTTGGACACTAGAAGGGGGAATTATGTTAAAATGCTCTTCATAGACTACAGCTCTGCATTTAACACCATAATTCCCTCCACACTCACCACCAAGCTGGAGCATCTGGGACTCAGCTCATCTATGTGTCAGTGGATCTCCAACTTCCTAACTGGCAGACCACAGGCAGTAAGGATGGGCAGACATGTCTCAGCCTCCACCACTCTCAGCACTGGAGCCCCCCAGGGGTGTGTTCTGAGCCCCCTGCTGTACTCTTTGTACACATATGACTGTGTGGCCACTACCAGCTCCACCACCATCATCAAGTTTGCTGACGACACCGTCGTGGTGGGCCTGATCTCTGATAACAACGAGACGGCCTACCTGAAGGAGATTAGGAATCTGGAGAACTGGTGCCAGAGGAACAACCTCCTTCTAAACGTCAGTAAGACAAAGGAGCTGATAGTGGACTTCAGCACTAAGCAGGAGAGGAACTACCAGACCCCCGTCATCAACGAGTGCCCAGTGGAGAGAGTGGACAGCTTCAAATACCTCGGAGTTCACATCACGCAGGACCTGTTATGGTCCTGCCACATCAACACCGTGGTGAAAAAGGCCCGACAGCGTCTTTACCACCTCAGACGCTTGAGAGACTTCCAACTGCCCTCCAAGGTGCTCAGGAACTTTTACTCGTGCACCATAGAGAGCATCCTGGCGGGAAACATCTTAACCTGGTTCGGGAACAGCACCATGCAGGACAGACGAGCTCTACAGAGGGTTGTGCGGTCAGCTGAGCGCACCATCCGCTCCGAGCTCCCTGACCTGCACTCAATCTACAGCAGGCGGTGCTGGACCAAGGCCAGGAAGATCGTGAAGGACCTCAGCCATCCCAACAACAGACTGTTCTCTCTGTTGAGGTCAGGAAAGCGATTCCGCTCCCTGAAGACCAACACAGAGAGACTGAGGAGGAGCTTCTTCCCGCAGGCGATACGGTCTCTCAATCACACCACCACACAGTACTGACCCACACATACAGTTCTTACACACACACTGGACATTCTGGACATTGTTTTCACTTCATCACTTAAATCACTTTAAGCATATTTGCACTGCAGAAGACATAATGTGGATTGCACAACACTGGTCACTACATTCTTCATTTCCGGTTAATACTTGTACAGCTGCTGTTATTGTGTATATATTTATTTATATTTCTTCATACATTCTTATATAGTTCTATATTGTGTATTTTGTTGTGCAGTTATTTTATTTTCAACTTTAATTTATATATTTTATCTTATTCTTCCCAGTTAAATTTACCCTTCATTCTAATTTGTGTTGTACAGTTATTTCATTTTTAACCTTAATTTATATTTTATTCCTTCCTAGTTAAATTTACCCTTTTTAATTTTTCATATTTATTTCCTATCTTATTCATAGCCTTTTCCTTTTTTGTTTTCTTTAGGTCACGAGCAGTTGTCCAAGCATTTCACTACATATCGTACTGTGTATGACTGTGTACGTGACAAATAAAAATTTGAATTTGAACTTCAGCCGAAGCTAACCAGCTACCCCCAGCACTTCCCATCTCATATTTATTCTCCTTGGCGGTTTGCTGGCCAGGTTGCTTTTGTGGTCCTTGATATCATTCAGCTCCCTTTCCAAAGAGTACCTCGAGTATCATTGCCTTGAATTGAATGAACTGGTGACAGTAGTCCTTCTTCAGCTCTGGAGATCTGTTGTGAGCTTTAGGGCCACTATAACCAGAAGCACTACATCTTCCTCACTGAGGCTGCGGAGCATATTAAGGACTCCTGTTCCCAGCCACAGTCTAAAATTATGGAGTTGGAATTCATCCTTAAAATGAGACTCAGTAGAAAGGCAGATGATTATATTACTAAGTTATTTATTTGTCACAAAGCACTTGGCAAATAAAATATATTTGCAGAGGAGAAACTTCTACATGGTATCATTTAAAAATTCATTTAAGAGAATGTGCCTTTTGTGACACACCCAGACGCCACAAATAAATTCGAAATCTATTGAAAACACTGCTAGCATTCCAGTATGACTGGCAACGACATCTAGCATGCTGCATTAGATTGTGTGTTTGGGAGTCGAGTACAGGATGAGCGCTCTGCTACACGCAGACAATTCAGTCAGCATCTTTTCAGTATAGCAAATAATGTTTATGCCTGAGGTATTCATTAGGAAATGTGCCTGAAGAAACATACAAACTTCATTTAGGTCTAGGATATCATTTTCAAAACAAGTCATAAAAATGAAACTGAAGCGATGTGAATTCAATCCAGTTCTAGTAAAAAAGGTAAGGAGTAAACAACTCTTTTCATTCTTTTAACCAAAGTCCAGTGTTAGAAAAGCTACCCTGTAGGATAATTGTACACTAACATGATGACCACTTAGGCTGACATGAGTGTAAAGGTTGTAACACACAGTACTCATCTCTGTATCAGCAGTCTGATGACCACGTCAATTTGCTGAATGAGTCAGTAGAAATGAATTAACCACATTAATTTTGATTGAGGGGCGAGCACTTCCTTCAGCAGTGCAGCACCGGATACACATGGCACAAAACTTTTAAGTCACAGGGGAGTTTACATCTGCTATGTTGACATGAATGGTTGAAAGGAGCTGGGATAAAGAGTTGGGGTTGTTGGGTGTGCTGAGCCGCCAGAGCTGGAATACTATCGCCTATTGATCTGCTTCCCTGGCTCCTCTATGCAGACTGTTGGTGAGAACAGGTCTGTCGACCTTTTCTTTGCAGAGCTGGGCAGATTTGAGTGGTGCCGCAGCCCAGCGGCTGGGATGTGCAGTGAATACAGTCAGCACAGATAAACAGTGCCTTGTTTAGCCGTTTCTTTGCCGCTGCTGAGCCAGCTGATAACAGCGGCGGGAGGGCAGACGGCCCTTGGCGGCATTAGACAAGGCCCGGAGAGGCAGACACTCTGGCAACAGCAAGCTCCCTTCCCACATCCCTCATTCTCCCCGAGTCTGGCTAATCTCGCCTCTTTCATTTTTGTCGCTTTTCACAGAGCAGAACTGCGCCAGCTAATTGCCAAGAAAGTCAAAACTAGCTGTCAGCATGAGAGAGAAGAACATCCAGTGTCTAAATACAAATCTCTGCTTATACAAAGCCTCAAAGAATCAGTGTTAGGTTTATTATTATTTTAAACCAACAGATATGAATATCAGATTAACTTTAGAGCTTAACTTAGAAGGCTGAAGCCAAAGTTGCCGTGTAGATAAGTCTACTAAGGGCCCACATTACAGAGAAAAGAGATGGGAGTTGAACTGCTCTCCCCCTCAATGCCACAAGCTGTCGTCTCATTGTCTTGGCCCATCACCAGGCGCTGGAGTAATTGCAGCAGTGTGGCATTGTGGAGAATACTTTGCATTCCTACATTCACCCGGAAACTTTCTCTCTCTCACATTGCAACCTGCCATAGATAAAACGTGTCTCAAAGCATTGCTGTTTCTCCTTTTGCTCTGAGATCATCTATGTGCCATGTGTGAGGAGTATCAGGGAGTATCAGATTATCCTCCTGCAATATCAAATTCCTGTGTACAGTGTACTGACAGGTGGATGAGCTAGTGTGTGCGTGCGTGTGTGTGGCTTTGGATGGCATAGGTATGGTTGTGCGTCACTAGGATTAAAAGAAAACAGTCACAGAGGTATTACTGTAGTATTTAAAATGTGTCTTTGTGTTTGGACATTTTGCTAGTAGCCTCAGCCTTCATTTGAAATTGTTTTTTTTATGTCAAATGTCCTAAAGAAATGGGAAAGTTAAAACAACTCCTCTCTCTGACCTCAGCTTTCCCCCTACCATTTAATTTTATCATCTTAGCCCTTAGAACCCTGCTGACAGCCCGAACATACCAAAGGATCAGCAATCAATAACCCCCCACCCCCTCCCCATATTCCTGACTGAAGAGGCCACATCTGCTTTTAATTTCCTTGCCTCCGTACTGCAGAGTTACACAATCATGATCAAGTGTGCTTTCTGAAAGGCAGAAACACTCACAAATACAGACAAGGACTCATGCCAATACCAACACAAACATACACCCTTTTATGGCACACCAAAGGAATGAAGAACAAGATGTCGCTGTGATCTGTGAGCTTGCTGGATAGGTTTAATAACATGTAGCTGGAATGCATGAATTTGCCCCCAGGGGTGTTGTGAAATCAATAACTATGTTGAGAGAAAATGTTTTGTCATAGAAATATACATCATTATAATGCTGCTGCATGAACCACGAAAACTGCTGTTTTTATCCGGGACATCCAGGTTCAGTGTTTTCTGTCAAAGTACAAATTACCAAAGCAATGATACATTTAAAACTGTTAATAATTAATATGACAGTTTTGGCTCTACAGGTCTGGCTGACTTTCAAATACCACCGTCGCTGTGATAAAGCCATTTATTTGTTAGCAGATACACAGTTAACTGTACTTCCCGCAGCTCTTGATGAACTACCTCACTCCCACAGATTACACACATGCTGTCTGGCTGATCTGAACACAGCTCACAATGAGAGAATTTAAAGACCTTTTTTAAATTTTGTTTATATATGATTTTTTTTTTATCTATGTCCTGGTAGAGCTTTAAGTTGTCTGTGGATGAAATCGTGGATTATGTCCACTGATAATGGTTTGGGGATAATAAGTATTGGTTTTCAACTTTGTCTATTGTGTACAGAGAATTCTCTATTTCCTTCAGTGTTCTTACTGATATATCAAAGATGATGGTTTCTAAACTATTTATTTGGGAGTGCTTACACCCTTTCCATTATTGCCCCTCTGCTCTTTTGAAACCCTGTCTTGGTACTAATTTATCTAATTGGTCACTAATTAATGGTCGATGCTTTGGCTCCAAACACTACTGTCACTTGAAAATATGTTTCTTGTCTAAAGCTGATAATGTGTTTCACGATCCACCCAAACCTGTTTGTCCACCACCATCAAGTTGACGCGCTGGTCATAATTCATTCCCAGACAAAACAAATGACCTGACCCTGACAATGGAGACAGAGTTAGCATGTCACTGGAGGCCGGGTGATAACATTTCTGACCTATGCTTCTGGCGAGCTCTGTGCCTGGCTGGCGCTGTCCTGGTGCTATCATGTCTTTAGCACACCAGCTGATTGAATGTTTCTTGTGGGTTTCTCACAGCAGATTGCAAACTGTCTAGCCGTCTTTGAATCCTCCCCTCCACCCCTCTGCACCCCTTGTACCCCCCTCCCCCTCAACCCTACCCATACCATCAGGCGTGACTGCACACGATGAGGCAGTAGGCGCTTCCAGTGCTATCTCCTTCATCACACTGGGTGTGATGAAGGAGATAGCACTGTGCAGACTGGCGTCTGAGCTGGTAGATAGCTGTCAGGAGCTCTCTGTTCACAAAAGGAGATATGCAAGGATGGAAAAATATCCAGAATCCCGCTATTCTTTGAAATACTTGTGTTGCACCATTAATATATTAGCACATACAACAAGTCCTGGTCTGACTTACAGACAACCCTTAGTTTTTTTCATTAGAAGGGGAGGTACAATATATATCCTGTTGGATTTTATCTTTAAAAAAAAAATAATATGCAGGAGAACGTGCCTCATTACATGTTTCCTTGTTCTCAACTTTTCTCTTCAGTGGAAAGGTGAGGTGATTGAAGTTCACATGTTGAGTACTGGTCCGTTGTGTATGTGTGCTTCTGCTTCCTGTCGACTCTAAGTCTACTGATAGTCTGGCAATGGGGTCACAACACAGGACTTTGTATTCAAACAGGAGAACAAAACAGCGGCAACCTGACCCTCCAGACCCTCCCCCACTTCACATTTTCTTTCCAAATATAGGCGTCTAAAGACGCAGTTTTTAATGCTCACATCAGGGATGTATGTGGGCAGTCACTGGAGAAAGAGTCTCACTCTATTTCCAAGTTAAGTGTAAACACCAAAAGCTTGAAAAACCTGTCTTAGTGAGAGAACACAACACAGCATGGATTTGCTTTTGAAATAAATCAACGGTGATACTTTAAGTCAGTGAATCCTTAGTTCTTCCAGCTGACTGGCTACTGTGATTGTAGCCACGCTAAGCGGGGTCAGTGGAGACTCCCAGTAAATGGCTGTGTCGCCAGTGCTCTCTGCCGCTGAGTCGACTGACGAAATAATGAACCGCACAGGCTTGTTTGATTTCCTCTGGAGACAGCTGAGCGGGAGTCTGATCCACATACAACCCTGGCTCCCACTAACACAATCTGCTTCAGCACGCTCTTTCTCTCCGTCTCTGACTCAGAGACAGCATCTAAGCAGGCCTTTTTGGGTACATCTATGCACTTTGATTTATTGTAAATTAAAAAGCTGGGAGCTCAGTAGCACAGTTAAAATGCCCTCTCTGGCTGCCTGGCCATGCTCCACACTGTCTGAGCTGGATTTCATTTCCTCTTATGTCCATTTGTTGCTATTGTAGCAGACCAATAACTCACATGAAATTGTGTGTTTCTAAGTAGAGGTTCATTTAGCCCTGGCGTTTGTGGTGAATTGTGATCGTACTAAAATTAGACAACTGCCATGTATGGATATTTTATGCACCGCAATATAGTGTAGCTGTACATACAGTCTCGGCTACGAGGTGTACGACACAGTTAAAATAGCAATTTTGGACAAACTGCGCAGCAAAACGGCAATAGCATAATTATATGTCTGTAATATCATAGTGCAAAAGTCAGAGAGACAGTAAAGGCACAGTCATGAAGGAGTACACCAAATCCAGTGTTTTCCTTGGAAAAAATTGTTTAACTAGCAGGCAGTCAGTGGTGATGTGTCCTGGCAGGCACAGATAGGGGCAGTGTAGTCATGGACCCAGTCATCATCATCTGGCCGCACATTCCTGCCCTATCTGTGCAGTAAACTGGATCTCCTTCTTCTTCTTATCAGCTGTCAGGAATTTTCTATCAGAGGCCCTCTTTCTCTCTCTCTCCCACGCTATCTCTTTTGCTCTCTTATTCAGACTCCCTTGCTATTTTTTCTCTCTTCCTGTCCCTTCCTTGAAGCTGCAAAGCTGACACAGAGCAGAAACGGTTAATGCTCATTAAGATAAGGAAGCAAGGAGACGGCAGGCGGCTCCTAGGACAGACTGGAACCCAAACAGCTCTGGTGCCTATTGCGTCACCATGGCAAGGGGTCCTCTGCCCCCCTGTCCCCCCTCGCGTCAACACCCATGCATAAACCCACACATTGGTTTAAGAATTTTGATAAGTGTGTCAATATTTTATCCCAGTTTATTTTAATACATTTTTTTTCCAATATTTCCACATCCTCAGAGTTTTTAAACAAAAAATGGGTTCAGCAGAATTTTCAGAAGCCTCTATTTTGAGTGACCTAAAATGCCAGAGCAGCAAAAGTGTAGACCGAGGATGTCAAGCTCATTTTATATTGTGGACCACATACAGCCCACTTAGATCTTAAGTCATTTGGACCAGTGAAACTCCCCCCCTTTCTGTCTATGTAAAGATAACTTAATCTAAGAAAAAAAGTGAAATTTCAACAGTAAGTTTGAGTTTTTCTACATGACAAAGAAATTCTACTGTAGTAAAAAAAAACTGTTAGCATGACTCTTTGGGCTTAAATTCAAAGAAAAAAGAATGTGTAAAACTAAATTAGACTATCCTATAAATTTTCAACAGAAAGGTTTTGTTCATTCCCAGAAATTCTTTTTTTAACCTATAGACTAAAAAACAGACATTTTTATAGAGGACACTGAAAAACTGGTATTTTTCTGTCATTTATTTATTATTTATTTCCTTTGGTATACTATAAATAAGCATGAAGGGTGTTTTTTTTATCAGTAAGAAAAGCAATAAATAGCTGTAAAATAAGGTTAAACTCTAATATCTATGTCCTCCATTAGATTGTCAAAGTTGTTTGGTGGGATTGGCGTTTTTGCCATGCGGATTCTGGCCCTCAGGCCTTATGTTTGACTCCACTGTTGTACACATAAACCATGAAAAATGTGGTAGTTCCCTGAGCTTACATTCATTTTAATCACCAGCAGAATGCGACTTGTTGCACAAAAAAGTCTGATTGTATTGATGTTTATGGGAAACACCTCTATAGATCACTGTAAATCACTGTCAGGCTAAACGAAGAGAATTTTTAAAAAATTTAGAGCGAAAGTGGTTGAACCTTAAGCTAACCAAGATTAAATAAATAACAGGAGCTACATATGATCATATGAGCAAATGAACCAGTAGATTTATATTCATAGTTTGTCAGTAGATTTTATTTATAGCTTTACTAAATGATATATTCCTGCCACACTGCCTGGTCATACAAATTGTTTTTAGAACAACTAAGAGAGGTATGCAGTCTTCCAGTATATAACTGACCACAATCTGATTATGATCTCCTTTTAATTTCCATAATATTATTAACTTACACTCAATTCATTACAAGAATAAGGATTAAAGTAAGACGGACTGTGTGTAAATAAAAGAATAAATGCCAGTAATTCAGAGGTTTCTCAGTGCAGACATGTGTTGAGAACTTAAACCAGTGTACCACAGGGCTGTCTATCCTGATGCTAACGCTATGACTGGTAATAAATGCATGCTTAGACAATGATTTGCTTTTTCAGGTGAAACATGAAGTTTATAAGTACGTTAATTTTACAAGACTGCAGTATCCACTGTAACAACCAACATCCCTGCTGGATAAATGGTCCCAGTTCCATCTCCGCTTAAGGCTTCAACCAGCACAGAGAGATACTCTGGAGCCAACTGTCTGTTGTGATCACAGTGCTTCCCTTTTTGAAGTTTACAAAATAGTTCACTATATCACAGACTACCACATCTGGCCTCCACACAGTGCAGGCTAAAATATGCTTACAATTCCATGCCACTGTGACCATAATCCTGTAGTATCAAAGCACAGGCACAGGGGTCTCCCTTTCCTCCCTCTCCCTCCCATCTGACCCTGTGTGATGACAGACCCATGAGAGGAGCCCTGTGTTGATAATTGAGCTTACCTCATTTTCAAAATACCAGAAGCCCTCCTGGATAATAAAAGTGTGCCCCCACTAGGGTACATATTTCAGACCAAAATCAAACATGAACAGTAAACAGAGCTGTACTTGTTGAATTAGACCCAAAAGAGGTGAGAAGTTTATTTTATTCATTCGCTGACTTTCTTTGCTCAAAGACATCTGCTCCCCCCCACTACCCTAACTAACTATAGCAGGAGAGTGGTGGAGACAGGATTTCTGGGATCTTAGTAATATTCACCAGAAAGCTGTAATTACTCAGACAGCACTGCTGCCATCAAGCCACGCCTCCTGCTCACTGCAGGCCCAACGATCTGTAAACGTGTCAGTGGCAGGATGTCTCTCCTCCTCCTTCCTATGCACTTTCTTTCACACAAAAGCAAAATCGGATACACTCTCTCAAAGAATACAAAGTAGAGAAGTGACCTGCAGGGTTTGCCTGTTTGTGCTGATGGATGTTAAATGACCTAATGATGCTCTTGAACCTTAAACAGCAAAACCCAGTTGTATGTGTTAGTGTGACTCCTTTATCAAAATGTTGGAAAACTCTATGACGTGTAACAGTGTCAGGTTTGTAGTGACAAGTGAGGCTCCTGGGTATCTCCTCGCTATTTACTACAATACTACAAATGAGAGAGAGTTCTCCAACTAATCGACTTTCTATTAAAATAAAAAGAGTTGCACAAAGATTGTTTCATAAATGTCTTTTCACTGTGTAATGTGCACAATGTCTTCTATATAATTTGTGGAGCGAATACTGGGTATCTTGCCATCAGTGTGGAGGCTGGCAGGAGTCTTTGAAATGCAATCCCTGTCCCAGCCAAGTCCTGCCTCCCTCACCCTAATTGGATGATTATATCCAGAACAACATTATTTTAACTTGGAGTGAGGGAGGGGTGGGGGTCCTTTAATGCTGCATAAATTCCTCTTGACTTATTATTTGTACCCACAGCAAAGAGTTGCCAACTGTTTTCACTGTGTTACAGTTTAATTTTCTCTAAATTCATGGCAAATGGCCGAGAACAATGTGATATCAGCATTTCAACACATGATGAATGGGCGCTGCTAACTTGAGGAAAAGTATTCCACACGTGTTGCTTTTCAGTCACTTATGCACAACAAAGGCCAAGGCTGGTGTCAGCCTCACTTGCAAAATTCATCCTGCATCACTGAGAGCCTGCCAAAAGTCACACAACACTAGTCCAAATGTAATAAACAAATTTGCAATGCAGATGATTATTTAATGTGGAAATTATTCCTGCTTTGCCTAAAAGCAGAGAAATTCTGTTAATACCGGTCAAAGTTTGCTCCTTCTGAGGCTCCACGGTGGTCAAGGGAGATGTCAGATTGCATGCTTGCTTGGTTACCTAAATATGCGTCTGAAGGGTGGATCAGGTCTGGGAACCAAACAGGGCCTGGCTTCGGCTTTTCAGCCCTTTAGCCATTTCAGCGGTCACCCGGCTATCCAAAAATCCCCAAAACAGACAAAGCCTTTAGAATATTTGCTTAAACTTTCAATGCCCCGCAATCATGTCAGTAATGACAGCGTGTTTGCGTTGTTCAAACACCAGGGGCTCTGTTCTAGACACACAGAAACGTACACATACACTTAGGTAGACATACACAGGGCACAGACAGGATGATGATTTTTTTTTTTTTTTTAATTACAGGGAATAGAATCTCCTTCTGGTTAAGTATTCAAACTCAGTAAAATCAATGTTCACAACATTGTAGCCACACTGTAGCCAGCTGTTGGCAGTGAAACTTGGGTTGTGTTTTCTTACAAGTCGTCAAGTGGCTCGATGTATTTTCAGTAATGAGAAACACCCGTAAGTTACGTGTTCCAAGGATGCAAAAGCTTGTGATTCAGTGACAACATACTCCTGAGTAATTTTGCTGGAAGACATTAAAAGCCCAAGTTAAAATACATTTAAATATCAAAGGCTTTGGTTAAAAAAAACAACAAAAAAAACCATCTATGCACAGGGGAAAATTGTACAGCAACCTGCCAAGCTGTGTGCCAGTTGAAAACAAGGTCATGGAAAATGTACACATCCAATGGAGAATAGGCAAAACCGCAGTTACATAAGCGGTTCAATGCCATTGTCATTCGTGAGCCAAAACAACTTTGTTTACCAAACCAAAACATTCTGCAGGCAGTCAGTGTGTATTTAAGCACTTGAGTGAGAGCACACACATACAAACTTCAATGAATGCACAGTCACTTCCTCACTGTTGACTGAAGTGAGTCAGAATACATTACAGCAACACAAATAAAGACACGAAATCAAATCCGGATATATGCATCACTGTTGTCACCTCTGCTGCGCACACACCGCATTAACACGCTGCAGTGTGCCAAGACACATTATATGGCTTTCTATGGAGCATCCTGTCACAACACAGAGTCAGTGTCAAGGAGAAAATGGGAACTTGTTTCCTGAAAGCTCCACAGAGGGAATTAGTGTTAGTCACAAGGTCAGGGTTCGTATCGGGGCTATTGCAGCAGAAGAGAAGCCACGTGACCGCATCACTCGCAATTGATGTTTCCGGTTATTAGCTACCAGGGCCTCAGCAGGTGAACAAACATTTCACTCTGTGTTCTGAACAACATGCAGTGACTTCTGGGGAACTGATGCTGTCATTACCTGGCACGGAGCTGGAAGCTGTGCTGTTTTCAGAATAGTGTTTTCACAGATCCAACACCATCAACAGAGTGTCTGTTAGAGCAGGGCGATATGGCCAAAAATATTTATCACAATATATATTTGAAAATTTGCGATAATGATATAACTGACGATGTAATTGATGCGAGACAAAATACAACTCCACAACATTACTAGCGCAAAAAGACAACCTTCCATTTATTTTCACTTAAACAAGAAGCTGGTTTTTATGTACATTAAAGCTTTATAAAAATGTAACAGTGCAAATGCAAATTCCTTGCTGAAAGTTTAACCAAAAGGCATTTCCAGTAGAAATGGGCTGACATATCCTGAGCATAACCATGTATAATATCCACTGAAGTTAAAAAGAGGTGCTTTGCAACATGAAACTGCAGTGTGCAGTACATATTTTTCAGACCATAAGGTGCACGGGATTATAAGGCACATTAAGCGAAACAAAGCAGTCAGATAAATCAAACTTTATTAAACTCATTCTTCTTGCTTCCTCCACTTCTGTACCATTGATTCATTAATGTTGAATTCTCTGGCAGCTGCTCTATTCCCATGTTGTTGCAGTATATTAATGACTGACCTCGTATTGTGGATGGATTATCTCAGTTGTTCTCCTGACTGAAGTTTGGTCTGTTTACAGCATCCTGCCATGCGATTGCATTTGTCTCTAACTATCAGGAACCTTAGCGTTAACTTTTATAAGTGGAAAAGTGTTAGTGTTCGTCCTCCAGCTTCACTGTTTATGTTATGCTAACATAGCTGTGTCGCTAGCGATCACGTAGCACATCATTATATACCAACTAGCCCAACTTCAGTAACCCTACAAACGTCACTGCTGTTTAGTTTCCTGTCTTCATTTATGTTGGAAGTGATAGCAGAGCTGTAGGTAACTAGCGAAACTAGCGAGCTAACTTCCGCTAGCTTCCTGCTAACTTCTAACTCCGTTAAATGTAATAAATTCTGTTTTCATGGATGCCTGGAAGTTAAACTTCATAGTTACACCTGGTAAAGCAGCAATGCTGATCATTTTATTAAAGATGAAAGAATTTACAGTTTTTAACTCTCAGTGATGCTGCAGTGTTCGTTTGACCTGAAGCATACGGAGTTTAGGACCCAGATTACTCCCAGATTTAAGAGCATCTTAGTCCGACAAATACGACAATAACGACGGCCACTTGCATGTTCTGCAAAGAAATGTGCTTTGTCATGTATCTGACGGACAAACACCAAACCAGTTCCACATCACTGAAGTTGCACCATTTTTACAAACCAATTCTGGTTCATCTGTTTCACTCAACAATCGGCCATATGCGTATGAAAACAAAGGCACTGCGCATGCGCGTTTTACTCATATTCTATTGCGATATTTCATTTTCCTATCGTTGCCTAACATTATACCGGTATTACCGTGAACGGTATAATATGGCCCAGCCCTAGTGTCTGTGTCCAAATAAGATTTCTAACCCTTCACCACAAACCATTCTTACAGTGAGTCTTACAGTGATACTGAGTAAAGTCTGTACACTGCAAGCAGACTACTGTGCAAAAGTCTTGAGCCACCCCCTAATTTCTTTGTTTTGCTTTATTGAAAATTTCCAAACATACATGGAAATACAGTATAGTACACAGAGTTTGTATAATTAGAACTCCCTTAGGCAAGTTTCATTATAATTTCTGTAAACAGTCAGAAGAAAAATAGTTCTCCGGGTTTCTTAATAGACATTCAAAGCTCTTCTTTGGATGTTGGCTGCTTTTTGTTCCATTGTCTGTCAAGATGATCCCACACTGCTTCAATAACATTGAGGTCTGGGCTCTGGGAAGGCCAATCCATGACTCAGTGATCCAGTTTTTTTCTATCCTTGTATGCTTTTACTGCATTTGCAATGTGTTGGGGATCATTTTCACACCTCAATGTAATTCAGTTGTATTTATATGGCAACAAATCACAACAACAGTTGCCTCGCGGCGCTTTATATTTTAAGGTAAGGACCGTACAATAACACAGAGAAAACAGATGAACCCTAACAATCAGATGACCTCCTTATGAGTAAGCACTTGGTGACTATGGGAAGGAAAAAAAACCTTTTAACAGGAAGAAACCTTTAGCCAAACCAGGCTCACAGAGGAGCGGCCGTCTGCTGCGACCGTTTGGGGGTGAGGAGAGAAAGACGGGACAAAGACACACTATGAAAGAGAGCCAGAGATTAATATTAACTAATGATTAAATGCACAGAGTGAAAAAAGGTGATTTGAGTCTTGCAGCATTACTAAGGGAGAGTTCAGGTTCACCTGAACCAGGCCTAACTATATACTTTATCAAACTGGAAAGATTCAGCCTAAAAAGTAAAAAGGGTGTCTGTCTCCTGAATCCAAACCGGGAACTGGTTCCACAGAAGAGGGTTGTAAAACCTGAAGGTGCTGCCTTGCATTCTATTCTGAAATATTCTAGGAACCACAAGTAAGCCTGCAGTCTGAGAGCAAAGTGCTCTTTTGGAGTCATGTGGTATCATAAGAAATGAGCCTTTGCCAATTAGATGCTCTCCAGATGGTATTGCATGGGGGATCAAAATACATGACAGTACTATTCCATCTGCTAATTCCATCAATTTTGACGATAACACTAGTTGAGGAAATGCAGCCCCAAACTATAACAGAGCCTCCACCGTGTTTTACAAATGGCCGTAAGCACTCACTGTTGTGCCTCTCTCCTGATCTCTTCCATACATAATGAAAATGATTTGAAAAAAGTATTTTACATTTGGATCCATCGCTCAATAACAACTATTGCCACTGACTTTCAGTCCAGTTCTTGTGTAATTTGGCATAAATCAGCTTTTTCTCCTTGTTTCCATTCCCTGGATTCTTGACAGTGCCTTTTTTATGCTTGAACGATTCCTATGTCAGTGTTGAGTAGTTAAACAAAAAAACAAACAAACATTCCTCAGGTCAGGTACAAGAACTGGACTGAAAATGAGCAAAAAAGCAAAACTTTGAAAGACCTTCAAAAAGCCTGGAGCGCTATTACTCAAAACTACTAAAAAAATACAACAAAGTCTCGCTCCTTGGAAGCAAAAGGGAAATAAAGGATGTGTCAAAATTTTTGCACAGTCCTGTTTAGGGCCATTGAATGTGGTTTGGTTCCATTTAATTTAAAACAAAACAAACAAAACTGTCAGTAAAAGATGCATAAGACTGTCTAACAACACTTACATAAGGCACTTCCAACATTGCCAAATATTTCCTCTAAATGCAGCAAACAAAGGGTGACCAAACATTCAGCACTAAATAAAATAAACAAACAGGAAAAACAAGGGTGTGTATAAACTAAAAAAAAGCATCCCTCATCCACGGCCTTGGTTGGTTTGTACTTTTTAATGAGCTGCCTGAATTCACGAGCACTTATTCCTTTACTGCAGTCACCTCGGCAAAGTCTGAGCAGGAGAATGACCGTAAACATAAACATGCCTCCTCCACCCATCCAACTCAACCTTTTTGCACTCTGCTCCCAACAAATATTTTTACACAACGTGATAATTACCAAATCCAGATATGAACTTCCCCTTCTCTCTTTAAAGCAGTGAAGAACAGTCATCATAATACTGGTGAAGTATAAATAAAAGTAGTTTTAATTGTCATGAATTTATTTCTCCCAGAAACCACCTGCTTGTAAATCTGGGCTGACACAAGAAAGAAATTTAAATGTGCAGACTGATTGAGACTGTTCACACTGTATCTGTTCCAGATGGCTTTAATATGTGTTTACTAGTAAGATTCTAACCTTAAGTCCAACAATTACGGCTATTTTGTATGTTTTCTTCCTTAAAAACTAGAAAAAAAGAGGCATTTTTTTTTCCAAAACATGAATTTATTAAGTTCAGTCCTTTTAATATTTGTACTAACCCTCCATAAGATGCAGATGCTTTAAACTCACATCCATTTTATATCAAGAGCTCTCTAGCATTTTTATTTTAGAAGATGTCATACTTTTTGTTTACTCCTTGTATGCTTGCAGAACATCCAATCATTGAATGTGTTGTGTAGTGCAATGCCTCAGTTGTTAGGATTGTGCTCCTTTCTCTCTGTCTAAATATTTATTTTTCTTTGTCCAGATGGAAAGTCTTTAAATATGTTGTTTCCTGTCTTAAAATGCTTTAACTAGCTTTTAACTAAGTTACCAGAACGTTCTGAGGAATAATTAGCTTTAAATAGCTTTAGCGCTAAAAAGATCTGAAAATAGTTGCTGGAAGAGTAACAAGAAAGACTACAATCCATAATAAAACACTCTTTAAAAGATGATGATTATTGATGTATTTAACTGGACTGATGCAAATCAAATATATTACCAAAAGTACCTCTTTGGAATGATTTTTTTAAGAAATGTAAAGACAGACTGTGTGTCTCAGTGACTGACTTCATACACCTGTGGCAATAAAACTAAAAACACCTGAAAATAAAGGTAAAGAGGTGTGGCCCATGTAGTGCAGCACTGTAGAGACCCTTTGTACTCAAAATGCAACCTGACTAAAGGTTGTAAAAATATTAGTATTCATGTTTTTCTTGTTTCTTTACAATGTTTGGCAAATGTAAAAAGATAGTAGCATTAATTTTGTCTTGAACACACACTCCTAGTTACAGCTTTATTCTAATTCAATAAAGAAAGCCATTTTTAATCAATGAAATTATATAGAGACAAAAACTAAAGACAACAAAAACTGTTCATTTAAAAACAAAAGAAAAAAAATAGAATTCTAATTTCATGTGTTGAGTTTCAAGTCATTACCGCCTTGCTTTGTCAAAAGCCCGCCAGGTACTCCCCCTACTCCTCCTAACCCTCACTCTCACCTACAATGCACCTGGAGCAAGGCCAGGGCTGCTGTTAATTTGGCCTCATTATTAAGTTAAATGCAGCACGGGCGGCGGTGCTAGAGCTAATGAGCAGTGCAGAGCTGACTGTGCTGCTCCCAGCCTCCTGTCCCAGCCATTAGAAAAATTAAAGAGTGGAAAATGAGTCAAGGGCTGTGGAGACCTTAATTGAAGTCTTGAACGAGACGGTCTCTGATCTGGGTGAGCCCTGTGCTGACTAGAAGGTCTGAACCCACAGCGGCGTTTTATGTAGACCTGAAAGTATTTCTATAATGTAGACCAGGTAATGCTTGCAATGTCCTGCAATCTGTTCATATCTATATTTGATTAGAGACCCGTTTTGTGTTTCTTAACAATGTGCCTTTATGCACTACGTGGTGGGTGGGTGATATGGTTTCTGCTCAGGTGGAGCTGTTCCTGGAGAAGAAGCCTAGAGCAGGAACTAAGACAAAAATACACTTCTAAGAAATAAACACATGGTGTAGTTAAAAAAAACAAAGCTTCACTTAAAGAGTTTCGAGCGGGAATAAAAACGTTGCATGGTATAAAGCGTTGGTGTCTGTCCACTCTGGTGTAGTATCCCTGTTAAGTCATCTCAGGGAGACTGTCTATCATCTAGCCCTAAGTCAAGACCGTGAGAGACTGGGAGGTTTACGAGTCCTTGTGTTTAGATGACTTGGAGGGTTTTTCCTCTGCAGCCTTGCTAAATTGTCCAAACACGACCACACTGGCATTCATTTGCACTTCATCCCAACAACGCTTATCCCGACCACACATTGACAATGTTTTTTCTGGGAGATACTGAGGAGATAGCTGGCCAAATCTCTGAAACCAAATCAGCAGCTTACAGAGATTTGCGGGAGGTTCCATTCCAATATTAAAAGAGAGAAAGATCAGATCTCTGTTTAGTTTTGGCAGAACTCTTTTTGGAGACTAGCCTGAGGGCAGACGATGACCAAGATGGTGTGTGTATGTGTGTGTGTGTGTGTGCACGCAGAGCTCAAAACTTTCAGAGGATAAAATCTGTGGCAGATTTCACAGCACGCTTCTGTTCTGTGGTGTAACAAAAGAAAATGTGCTGAGAAATGGATCCTAGAGATACTTTTACTTTCATTTGGAAAATTAGAGTGAATGCTAAGAGAGAAAACAACAATACAGTTTAAAACTGCTGGCTGGTTGATCAAATATAGCGACAAACTTTATGACTTTCCATATTTACTCATGCGAATTCTTTAGCAATGGGCAGTCAGCCTAAACAACCATATCCTAAACTGGCAGTTGCTCGCATGCTTTGTGCTCACGCGCACACACCCACACCAAGTTGTAGCTGGCATGCTCACTTTTAGAAAACAGCAAGCACTTTCAACTGATGTAGACTGAATTATGAGGGACAAAAAAAGCAAGTATCATTCCAGGTTTGGAATAAGAGAAGGATTCAAGGGTACAGAGAAAGAAGTGCTGCTACGTATCAGTTTTGTAGGATCTGTTTGGCTTCAATCAACACAATACAGACCAGACATAGCCACGTGCAAATGAATGATTTATTTTAACATCTTAAATAAAACCATCCATTTATCAATATCATCTGTTGTTTGGGTTTTTTTTTACTGCTAAACTGTCTTAAGGTTGTGGAGCCTGTGAAGACTCTTCCAGCTATCACAGTGAAAGGCAGGCTGTACCCTCGACAAGTTTCCAGTCCATCAGAGGGTTAAACACAACTATGTTACACAATTTGCCAACTTTAAATCCAAGAAAAAGGCTAATAGCAGAATATTACAGACATGTGAGCTGGAGACTCTTCAGAAACAAGCAGTCCATTACA